>NC_081210.1:661043-964168 GCF_902713425.1 Acipenser ruthenus
TTTTCAACTCACTCGTCCTTTTCCTTCTCTCGTCTCCTCGCTCCCGGCTGTCTTCCCGCAGGCACAGGCGATCGCTTCAATCAGGAATGTCACCGTGACGTAGCTGTGGAGGAAGGGGTTCACAGCCAGTCAGTGCCAGGGCCTCAAACCCAATCAGAAGAGACCATTTCAATATCCTTAAATGACTTTCCTTTTAAAAAAATCATTCAAAACTGTTTACTCTTAACTGATCGTCTATGAAGGTTAAAATATATATTAAGAGAAAATAAAAAGCCATAGTAATCCATCCCATTTCTATTGAAGAAACATCGTGCTTCCTTCCATTTAAACAGGAACGCTACGCCAGTGGGAGTTGTATGTTCTCAGTATTGTTTATTGGAGCCTGTTATTCCTCATATGTCTCAAACAAAAAATAATACATTTTAAGCCATTACATTAAACAAACCCAATACCCCTGAATGGCCTTTTACTCAGGGCAGACACTGTTATCAGGATTGTTACCTCAGTGCTATTGAGGAGAGCAGAGTGACGGTGCTCACTAGCCACCCTCCGCTCGCGAAGGCCCTTGGCAGCGCAAGAATCCCGGTCCCAAACATAGTGTTAAATAAGTACGCCATGCCGACCTGCAAACAGTAATACAAGAGAGCAATCCGTTAACTCCTGTTCATAACAGCGCGATCCTCCCTCCAAGAACATGCAGAGCAACGCAATGAAGAAGAGAAGGGTTACAGGCAGCGGAGGAAGCACTGCCATCAAGGTCACCCGCCCACAGCAGTTTGATCCATTCCTGGTTTGACTGTGTGTTTAATCAGACACACCTGAGCTTGTTACCCATGCACACTGGGGATGAAACCTGGGACGGGTGAAACTGCTGTGCAATAGGAGTCTTATTTCCATTCCTGAAATGTGCTTTTAAAAAAAGCCCGCTTTTTAAATAATGCTTTCAAGTAGTTTGACAATAAGGAGCTTTTCTAGTTCAGACCCCACTGACTCCCCCTGAGCACATTCCCAACGGATTCTAGCAGGATCCAACAGAAGCATCTGGAATCCCTGAGACTGGGGTTGTGATGGAGCTTCTACCTTCCAGAGTGTATGTAGGGGCTGCAGCTGCAGAGCAGACTAACTTCCTCTGCTGGCAGGGCACCTGATTCTTCATGTTTCCAAGCAGAGTCCAGTGGGTGAGCGTCAAGAACTGCAGCTATCTGGCATATTATTATATAACAAGCCCCTAAAGGAAGTGCTATGGAGCCGTGAGGGAGGAAAGATGAATTATTGAAAGAGATGCAAATACTTTTTTATATTACATACAGTCTGTATCTGTGTGCTGTTTTGAAGCAGCAGGCGGGGGGGGGAGGGGGGGGGGTGTACAGCACTGTGTGGAAATGTATTTACCAGCAAAGAGGACAGGCAGAATAGAAAGCTTATCTAGAGGGTAGGAGTAAACAGATGATGCTAAATTCAGCAAAGCGTCGCTTGGGGCATTTTAAGACTCCATCAATATTGTACACATCCCTGCGCATTGCCCGTTTAACATTTCTTTTACGATAACAATTCAGCCTCACTTACTTAAACATATACCACCAGCCTAGTGCAGTCATTATCTTACACTTCAGCACAGTGGATGTCTTTAACCCTACCAACAGGACAACCCCAGTATGAACTCCTGAACTCTCCTAGTATATGTATTGTACTCAGTCTACACTGTATGTAGAGCCCTGAAGCTCATACCTCTGGAAGCACTGTTATCTCGCACGCCGGCATGCACGCTACTGGGGCGATTACCCTTGTAAAGTTTATCACAGTCATTTTGCACAGTAATTGCTATGCTTTGCATTTACCACAGGGAAAGCAGATAAGGGTGCCTCTGGCAGCCTGGCTAACCTTCAACCACAAAGACACCACAGCTTCAGAAGCAGAGCCTCAAGTGTGTCTGTCTGTCTTTCTTTCTTTCTTTCTTTCTTTCTTTCTTAATTGACTTAGTCCTTGAAGGGTAATTCAGTATGCAGGTACTTCAACAAGCTGCGCAGTCAGTAGTGTTTGCAATGCAGGTGCATTTTGTGAACCCGCTTTCACAGCAATCCCTCCCCTGCTATTCTCCTGGGCTGCGTGACCCTCGCGTTCTATAATGTGCTATTTTGTACTGTGATATTTTCTACTGTGATACTTTGTACTGTGATATTTTGTAACAATTATAAGTCGCTCTGGATAAGACTTTGCGAGGATTCCATAATATGTAATCAGTAAGGGGTCCGAGTGATACCGCACTCCAGTCGTTCTGCATTGATATATCTGCCCCAATAATCACACAATAGGACATCTGCTCCAAAGAAGAATATTGAACACATTCTTACCAGGAGGGAATACTGGCTGTCACTTTCCATCCTTCAGTCTTTGGTTTGTACCTGTACAAAAAAAAAAAAAAAAAAAAAAAAAAAACATCCACAGATTCTATCACACTGACATGCCACAGTGTGCCTATCCCAGCCCGTATCTGGTTGTAGCAGATCTTTGTATAGCATACATTTCTCCAGCAGAGGGTGCCATTGTGCTGTCTCTAACTGTACAGTACTGTGCTTTTCCTGTATGTGTATTCATGCTTTCTTCATTATAGTTCTTGCTGCGGTTCTATGTCTAATATCCAATTCACACACCTACATGATCACTGAACTGCTGTCAATGGCCAGTGCTAGAGGGCTGGGTTAAACAGAACACCAGTTTAGCTGGCCGTAACAGGACACTTAGACAAGTCAGACGATCGATTTTTCACACAACAGGGATGCAAATAAGACTCCCGTTTCATAGCAGTTTGATCCATTCTCCAGGTATTACTATGATTCTAATAAGACACACCTGAGCTTGTTACCTAAACACTGGGGCTACTCAAGGACATATTAAAGGACATCCATGCAGTCCTGCAAACTCAGTTTGATTGCCATGGGGAGGTTTCCTTCCACACCTCTCCTGTTTATAACCCCTGCTTGCTGATCCACTCTGAATCCACTGTAATCCCCACTTGTCTAACACAAGGCTAGATCTCTCCCCAGCCCCATTGGTGTGCTTGTTTTTTGTCCTCTCAATGTATCACTCAACCTTGGAGAGGCTTGTGTGAATGATGACAGATCACATTGCATTAAACACTGGGGCTGAGCACCCAGCATGAGTCCTGCAGGCTTGTGCACCTGTCTTCTGAATCTAGCCAGGGGCTCTGTTCCCTACTCCCATCTAATAATGAATGCCTCCAGGTCAGAATCCTAGCCCAGGGTGATACTGTACTGTGATCACCCCCCAGGTAATATTGCTTGCACCCCTATATAAACAAGCACATGTATTCACACATGCTGCTGAATACCCAGAAGAGAGAGAGAGAGCTATTTGACAAATAAGCCCAAACCTGATTGGGTTCTCCACCACCTAATTAACACTCCAATGTGTTCACTGAAAAGCATGACCCACTTCGTCCAAAGCATTTTAATCTGCTGTGTGGATTTTGTCCCGAGAGTGACATTCCTGGTTTGTTATGATTTTTCTTGGCCAAACTGTATCCCAAATGGGTGTTACAAAACAATATCTTGACAATCAAATACAATTCCCCATGCTTTCCCCATAGTTTACCATGGTTATATACTATACCTCTCTGGGCTCTACAATGCTTCTTTCATGACTCTTCACTATACTTTAACTATGGGCACGTTTTTCTCAAGAGCAATGCTGAAATTAAATAAGTGATCTGCGCTACATACCTGAGTTAGCTGCCTTCACATGCTGATCCGTCTTCAGCTGAAATGAGTGCCGTGGCTGCATCCTATTCTCTGAGCCCTCGTTTTAATGTAGTTTGCATTACATACTAATCAAACAAAGCAGGGTTGTGAAGATTAAAGTGATTGGAATAAAATGGATGCCTTTGTCACATATGTAACTGGGAGCTCAGTTATGCAAATACTGCAGATCTGTCCACAGCTTCAGCATACACAATGATTACCAGTATTAACACACTAGTCTATTGTCACTGAAAAGGAAATGTAATTCAAGTCATTTCTTCCTAGTTCAATAATGTTACAATCAGGCAAACTAACAACACTGGAAAGTTGATGAAAGCAAAAAGTTGTGTTTATTAACGGTTAGAACGTTCCTAAAACGTGTCCTATCTTTACAAAGGACTTGCACGGTAACGCTATACTGTACAATAACAATTTTAACAAGTCACATTTATTTAAAAAAAAACAACACATTTCTAAATGTTGCCAGATCAGTGAGTGAAACTGAACGTTTCCCAAAGGCTGCTTTATTAACACAAATCTTGAAAGCGTTTTAACAACTTGCAGTGCTTATCAAAAAAAAAAAACCTTCCCCGGTTGTGACAGTTCACGCACTGCCTGCATCAATGTTTCATTGGAAGTGTTGCAGATTTGCGTTCATGCCACAAGATGGCGCAAGAACCGCATTTTTTATTTATTGATTGATTTTTTATTAATATTGCAGTCTGGCAACGTTATTGACCAAAAATACACTGTTAAAAACTCAGTAATGGGAAAATTTACCAGAGTAGTTGTTTTTACTTGATTTCTTTGAGAATGTAACTATTTTGAGACATCCAGCCCTTGGTATAATAACGTTTTGCAAAACATTTTAATGAAAGTGCGTAACAGGTCGCCTCCAACATGTCTATTGCTGAATTTTCTTTTTAAGTATAAAAATATATAAACAGATCTGCTTTGCTGTTTAAGATTAGTCTCCCCTTCCATTTTTTCATATACAGGTAAATCCACCGCGATATTTTATTTAGAATTTGAATATTCCACTTTAACCAAGCAGGTAAGGGTTTGGAGGTTCAAATCTCTAATACTAGCACTGCAGCCCCATTGCTGACAGAGATGTGGCTTGCACAGCCACGTGTTTAATTGATTAAGGGTTAATTGTTTAATTGATCACCTGGCACTAATGTAATTAAGTACACTTGCCTGCAATTGGCAGGCATTTAAGCAGGTCAAAATGGTTGGTCCATGTCTATGTGGAGGCTAGGGCTGTAGAGAGACTGTGTAACGCTTATAAAAGCATGTGTCTGTTGCTGGTAAACACCTTAGCCATCCAGTTTATAATGAAATGACTTGCAAAGTTTAGTTTAGCACTCCTTAGGCTTTTGTTTGTTTATTTTGAATAAATATAGAGGTACCAACCTGTTTGCACAATACTTGTGGTCCAGTGTTCTTAAATACAAGACAGCGTGAACAGTGCCGAGATTAATGAAATGGCATTGCACACTGCAGGCACATCATTGCTTGGTACCTATTTTTTCCTCCCCACAGTACTTATAGCGGACTATTTGAGCTGCCAAGGCCTGGACCTTGTAACAGGTATTACTAAAGCATGTATCATTGGATATTTTTTACATAGATCAAGTGATCTTGATTTTAATATATTAGCAAGCAGGCAATTGTGACAATGAAAAAATGTATTGCACGTGACCTTCAGGTCATGTGTTCACACATGATATCCCTGTGGAGATGCTAAATTAGTTTGCTTTCTATTTTCAGCAGCAAGTCCTGCGTGTGCGAGTGCTGTGTTCAACCAGACACTGGGCTTGTAAACAGCAGCTCTGCCTCCAGCACTCTGGAGAAGTGGACTCATCAAGGAACTGCCATTTACATGATGAAGAGATGCAAGAGGGGACGCTTTCCAAAAACAACACACTTTACAACAAACTGGGGCTTTTATTAGAAACCGCTTGAAATCTCCTAGTGCCTGCAGGAATGGGCACGACTGATGCATTGCACTTGAACTGGTAGTGGCAAATTATAATTCCTGAACGTTCTCTTCAAAACAAATATCCAGGTAGACGTATATTAATCACACACTAAACTACACAGCAACTGTGTGCATGTTCTTCTGAAAATAGAGAAAACAAAACATAAAACAAAGCAAAATGTTCCACCTAGCAGTGAAATCTTGTATGTATTCCAAGCAGTATGGCTTCTGTTAGATATACAGACAGGACATGAGCTAGGGAAGCAGCCACAACTACTCCCAATGTAGATTTACATTTATACACACATTATATGATAAAAAGCCTTTTAAAAACTTAAATGAGACGCAGGACTTAATACTTGAAGGGCATAATAGTTTACTTTGCATATTATAAAACACAATTCTACTTTTTTTTTTTTTTTTTTTTTTTTTTTTAAATAAGATCAAAACAAACCCATACAGTATTTACATTGACAGAATACTACGCAGTGTGATCATTTTGTTTTTTTAATGCAACAGGATATATTTAAAGATACATTGTAAAATATATAATTGATGTAAACACCTGCTAGACAGGAGTTTGAAATCGCAATCTGCCCTCCTCTTCCCATGCAGGTCTGCACACTGGTTACCATGGTCAGAGCTCTGAAGCCACACTGCAAACAATACAAGCAGATATCGAACGAGACACATTGCAGGTGATGTATCAACACAAATAGTTTAGGCTACATTACACTGGCAAGGATTAGTGCTCCATTAAAAAAAAAAAAGTACACAATACAGGAGGTATAAACTGTGAAGGACTTCATTGGAATACCGAATCAAGAGCGGATTCATTGAACGTTTTAAAAAGTGTGGTGACCAAAAACCCACCGATTCAGGTAAACGCTTAAAAGGTGCTGAAGATAGATGCAAGCCTTTCTGAAAGCATGCAGGTGTGCGCGCTCAGGAAATCAACCCCACCCAAAATAAGCCTGTGCAACCCGTCTTCATTTTTACACCAGCTTTGAATACCATGCAACTGTTGTGAGCATTCACTTCGGATACAGGACAGGAAGCCCTTTTTGTGCTCCGGAGAGCCTTATTCGTCCTTTTGCATTGTTGTGCAAGATTTATTTTGCTGGGACCCGCACTGCCGGTTTTAAAGCACATTTGAAGCCACCCAAAGTTAAAAGCTTGGTTTCTTTAATGCAAGAATTATTATTATACACTTTGATACCAACTATTTTTTTTATACACAATATGTACCCCATGTTTCATACCAGCACCTAAATGTTAAGTATATTCATTAGATATTAAAAAACAGACTGCTGACAAAAGTTAAGGATTGTAAGATTACTTGAGTAGGAGTAAAGAATAAACATCTGATCATATTGTTACTCTGGAGCACTAAAAACACACATGTGAATCCAATAGATTATTGTATTGATTCTGCACTGTACAAAGTATTATTTGCATGACCATCATTGCACCTCTTCACAATTCCACACATTCACCAGAATCAGCAGCTGCTTCAGACCAACTCCAAGTCCAATATCCTTACAACTTACAAACTGGCACTGTAGAAGCCAGCTGTGTCAAAAGAACCGTCGTGCCAAGAAAGAAAAACAAACCAGTGGAAGGCTGCACATCCGACAATGCGCTATGTTGAAAAAAGGACTTTCAGCCATTACCTGGCAATACTGCTGAAGCAAACACTCAACACAGCAGATAAATGAATAAAGGCAATAAACACCTAACCAAAGTAATGTCAGGGTTAAACAGGATACAAGAAAGGTCACCTCAGCCTTAACTCTGCCTATGATCACCTTGCCAAGTACTAACCAAATAACTGAGATGTCCTTTGTCTTGAGTGGAAAACACAAAGCCATTACTACAAGAGAGGCATCTAATGCGATGGTAACTTTTCCTTTATGGCAATCACTATTGAATTCACTTGTTTAATGTGATTGGGGAGAGGTGGGGGGGGGGGGGGGGGGGGGAGGTTCTGATGGCCCTCTGTTTCCTTTCAAGAAAAAGTGTTGAGGGTGAAGTGGCTTTTAAGCAGCACGGTGCATTTTTTTTTTTTTTTTCTAATTAACGAATCGAGTTCAGATCATTCGATTGCGTTTATGAGTTGGGGAGTCTGTGATGACATCACACTGGGCTGAGGTCCGCTTCCTAGTGCCACCATTGTCTAAGTGGAGTGCCATTTCTTCTGATATGAAAGTGTTCAAGTCCACATCGTGAAGCCCGTTCCTCCTGCGGCTGGGGTTGGACGCCCCGCTGACATGGGTCGGGGACCCTGGAGTACTGGAGCGAACGCTGATGCTGGCCATTGCACCACTGAGACCTTAAAAAAAAAAAAAAAAAACACATTTAATATTCCGACTTGGCTGTACAGTGTTTTATTATTACCAATACAGTAGTAAACAAACTGTCTCCATACTTTAACCCTAGAGTGTGCTAAAAGGTTCATCACAATTGCAGTTCTCCAGTACATCTGTACAGGCACCAGCCTCCACCATCCCCTCAGGGTCAGGGAGATCTGGGCAGCCCCAGGAGGCTGGTTTCCAAGAACAACGAAAAGTCCAAGTCAATTACACACACAAACACAAAAAAAACTTGTGTCAAACAAAACAGTTCCTCTTGGTGGAATCAGACTTGTTTTTTCTCTCAACACAAATCAAAACAAAGGTCTTGAAAGCAGACCCAACCACCATGGACCCAAGTTACACAGGCAACCTCTGGGGCTCTAATAAATCAAGTGTTTAGACTTCTTAGAAGTAAATAATAAATAAATACAACACACCTCTCCAAAAACAAGCATGGTGCTGGGTTTACAGCTACATCAAGCTTTTTCTCCTCCTTTAACCACAGTACAATGCAGTGTTCATAAAGACAGACTCCATGCATTCCACACAGCAATTGTACCATGTGTGTATGACAGCCATGTGGTGCAGATATACCAGCTATACATTTGTAAAGCGGCTTTTTAACCAACAAAGTCCATAGAAAGCAGGTCTGGGACACAAATATTGTTTCTAAAGATAGCAAAAAAAGTAATAAATGGAAATCCCCTGCTCGTTCTATCCATGCAGTAACATCATCTCCACATCAGGAGTGCAATGGGGCTCTTCTACTCCAAAACAAACCGATAGCCAAAATAAGGGGTTTTTTTCACACCAATTTAAGATGGTTTTAGTTGTATGGTTTTACTTGCAGAGTGTAAAGGGTTGGAATTTACCATGCAAAGCTATGGCTTCTCGGAAGGGCTGTAAATCAGTCTCTACAGACGAGCTTGTTTCTGTTGAAGGTGATACTACAGTCAGTCTCGGAGGCGCTCTAGAAGTCCTGGGAGGAGGTGCTTTTCCACACAGGAAGCTGATCAAGTCCTCTCTGCGTATTGTTCTCCGGCGCTTTTTAACCCAAGCCAACACATCCTTATTGCGCCGCTGATAACCGATCTGAATTCCGAGGTCGTAGCTTCTGTGGTGTGCGTCCACGCTTTCTGAGAGCAAAAACACACAGAGTTAATAACCAATCATAGTTAATCTAGAACAAACAGAAAAGTTACATCCTGCAATGGGAGGGGGCGGAAAATAGTGTTTCAGTAAACTGCATATACAATGTTGTTCAATTTTCTTTTACTGGACTTCATAAATTGTCCCACACTGCATGTCTGACTTGAGATTTGGATTATTGGAGTAATATATATATATATATATATATATATATATATATATATATATATATATATATATATATATATATATATATATATATACATACATACACACACAGAAAACAGCTGTTCCCCTGCTTCAAGTTTGTTTCACTGCTTGTAGAACTCTGAAACAGGCTGTTAATGGAGAATGCAGCTGGAGTGAAACTGCTAGTCACAGGGAGCCTGGTGCTCTGAGGAAGCAATACATGAGTCATGCAACTCTTTGCAAAGGGGGATCCGTGACACCTCCATTTTAACTCAAACTGACCAAGGAACATGTCGCTATTTCAGTTATTCTAATTTCATGAAGTATCCACTCATATTTAACTTGTGATGAGCACAGTTAAGAGGAACTGAAACCAGCAGGAATGTGAATGTTGGAGTTTCCACTGTGATGGGCCCTTACGCAAACACCGACAGTCAACTACAGTGTGGCACATGTGAATAAAGTTACCATAAAACACAAACATGTCAAGTCTCCAGAGACTCGAATCAAAACGTACAGATACTTTCCTGTGTTTTGCACTAGTCCATTATCCTGCAGTTTAGACCGCTCCTCAAAACCCTGACCCTGCTCTCCAGTAGTACAGACCAGGGCCGATAATACACTGTACTGCGCTTGTGGTTGTAGGTGGAGACAGCTCGTCTTCCCGTCCAGGTTGCCATTACGCTGGCTTACACTGACTGCACCACAAGAACCAGCCTTTTCTACAACTTCATATACCGAGAACTCCTTCAATTAATCAACTAGACAAGATGATTGTGAAAAAAGGGTTATATTCTTATTAAAAAAAAAAAAAGCACACACAAAAAAGGGCAGCAGTGTGGAGTAGTGGTTAGGGCTCTGGACTCTTGACCGGAGGGTCGTGGGTTCAATCCCAGGTGGGGGACACTGCTGCTGTACCCTTGAGTAAGGTACTTTACCTAGATTGCTCCAGTAAAAACCCAACTGTATAATAAGACTGTCAACCCAATACATTTATGGGGAACAGTGTCCTTTGTAATTACGGGTTCATCACCTACATATACACTGCAAAAGCCATTCATTTATTTATTTATTTATTACAACTAGTTAAATATGACAAAGAATGTACCTTTGTAGAGATTAGTGACTGCCGTTGCTGCGTTCTGAAAAGGTACCCAGAGAGACAGTCCTCCTTGCTGCTGACACACGCGGTCTGGGGGGGTGAAAAGTTACAAGTGGGCAAGTTAATAAAAAAAAAAAAAAAAACAAGATTCACCAAGCAAGTCTTAACTCAACACAGCCATATTTGATATCGCCATTTTGTCTAAACTTGTCTCCATTCTTAATAAACGAAGGTTAAAAATTGCTAGTGTTTGGACATTTATACTTTAGAGTTGTTTTCATATTTGTTCTTGAAACAGTTTTTTTTTTTTGTTTGTTTGTTTTTTAAAACAGTATCCTATGTTGACAACTGTTCAATGTTTATCGTGGTCCTTCCCTTCGCCATTTTGATTTGCCCGAGATCTTGTGTGTTACTCGGGGGCATTTTAAAATAACAAGCACCGATGTCTTCACCGTTTTAAAAACTAACCGCGTGTTCATTTAAAAGAGAATTACTTCAAAAAAAATGATAGTTCCCAAATGGTAAAAGTATCAGATCTCGTCTAAGAGTCTTTGGCTACTTCGCCATTTTGTTTTGCCTCTTATTTTAGCAAACCATTAAAACAAAAATAATAATAAAAACTTCAGACTCGATTCACGGGTTCCCTTTATAAATCTTGTGACGCTATACGCGTTTACCACGACAAAATATCCCCGGCCAGGAAATACCGATTCAACACGAAAATATCCAAGTTATTGTTATCTCGAGAACTCCTCCCAGGACTTCGCCATTTTGTTCCTTTTCTCTTTCTAGATTACAAAATAAAAAAAAAAACTTCATATTACAAACGCGTACCTCGTACGCATCTCAACGGCATCAGCTAAACTATCGAAACTAAAATGCATCTCTAAACGCGGCCGCTTCGTTTGGTGTCACATTCATGGCAAACTATCCTTGCTACGGTTATTGTTTCCTTCGCCATTTTGTTTGCTGTCCTGTTTATATGAATAAGGTTTGGACCGATTTATACAAAAAACTTGATTAAATTCACCACCCCACCCCCGACAGACTCCCTGTGACAAATTATAATTAACAATTGTGTTTGTAATCAAAGCCAACGGCCTTCTCTCGTTTCATTTTGAGTTAAAGCGTTCAGCAGGTTGTGTTGTTATATATATAGTTATTCGTAATTTATACTTCATAATAATAATAATAATAACAGAACAGTAAGGTGTGGCGGTCCACCGTGCTTGGCAGACCTTTGTAAAGCTGTGCCACGGCGGTAGCGGAGTTTTGGAAGAGGTGCCACAGTTTCTGCTGCTGGCCGCCCTCGGCCTCTTCCTCGCTCGGCTCCTCCCGCTCGGCCTCAGCCAGGCACTGCCGCTCCCATTTCGAGAACCAGTGCTCGGGGCCGTGCTCTTGAATCTCCGACTCCCCCTCCTCCTTCTTCTTCTCCTCCATTACCGAGCTCGGCGGTCTTTTTTGGGTTTTTTTTTTTAAAAAAAAAAAAAAAAAAAAAAAAAGGAATACCCTTTTTTTTTTATTTTCTTGTGGGGAACGTGACTTGATGTAAAATAATCGACGAGCGCATTGATGTCTTTTGTTTGACACAACGACACGCACACATACTCGAGCACAGCGACCGACTTCCTCCGAGGACTCCAAACAAACTGAGCCAGTTACGCCACCGACCTGACGCTATAATGCGCACGCACCGCAGCCTGCTGGCTTTCACGTCCCCGCCCCCTGGCCCAAGAGAGACGTTTTTGATTGGTCGCGAGGGCCACTTTGCTCCGGCTTTTGAATTTCCATGCGAGATTCGATTGGCGGAGGGGGGAAGCATTTGTCAAAGAACGTCACAATGGAGAAGACGGAGGCAGTTTGGCAGACTCGGGAGGGCCGGCGCAGTGGAGCGGACTGCGCAGACTCGGGGTTGTTAGACTTTTGCCCCAGTGGAAAAAAAAAAAAAAAAAAAAAAAAAAAAGCGAGCGCGCTGACGTCAGATCGACAGCAGTCAGAGACCCCGCCCAACTGCAAACAGTCACGTGTATCCGTGCAGGTAACGCAAACACACCTGAGCCGGTGTGTCGTGTTGCTGTTCACATGTACAGACCGGAGAGGCGTCGCGTGTTTTTAAACCGTGCCTTTAACAGTCATTTTAACTAAAGCAGCCCGCGTTGCACAGTGCTTTTGTGAAGAAAATAAGGCATATATATATATATAGCAGAGTCATGGCAAATATCATACAGTTTAGTATTATTAGATACAGGAAGCGGTTGAGCGGAGGACATTTGCATGGCATGGACTTTCGGAAACATGTCATGATTTATTAAAAGTGAACATTTGATAATTAAGTAATATTATATTACGCCCGTTTCATTTGTATTGTTTATGGAACTGGAACACGTGCTTACTGGTTTATCTTCTTCTGTATTTGTTTGGTTTGTCAGACAGTGGATATCAATATTTCCAGCGGCTGGCTGTGATTTAGTAAAGCCCCGCTATGAACCATGCTTTCATTGGTCAGGCTTGGATTTCAGTCCCAAACTAATGATGAAATGTTATTGCGCACGTGTTCATTCGAATTCGGTTTCGTGGTAGTAAGGTAACGAATGAATGAATACTGTGTATTCTTTGTTTTTATGTATGTGGCCCTTGCATCTTTTTGACTGTGAGATTCTCTTTCAGATATCTGCCGTAACCCATATTGATCTCTGACATCAAACTCTTATTTTTCATTTCTTTACTTTTACAGTTAAATATTATGGACGTGCAAAGGCATTTAAATCCTTACACTCCCCTTCTCCACCACCAGAGGGAGTGGTGTCTCACGAAAGGGAATGGCGCTGCCTGCTGAGCCCGGTATTGGCAGAGGTTAGGGAGAATGCTGCGATGAAAGAATTCATTTCATTTCATTCATGTGTTGTCATCAGCAGCGACAATCACAGACAAATGCAAAATGATCAATATTAAACATACAGATTCCAAATCCCTAACCTTACATGTAATCCAAGTTTGCAGCGTTGTACCATCAGCCGTTTCCAGTGTAACAGATTGAGGCTGCTCAGTCTCCCAGTGAGGAGGAGGGCGGGCTGGGGCGGGTACAGTGCCTCTCCTGCATCGTTACAGCATGCTGCAGTATGGATATCACACCGCAGTGCAATACAAAGAGGGGCTTTTATCCACTAATCAGTTTCTCTGTTCATTTATCAGTCAGGATTTGCAATGGCAATGGATACTGTAGAGTTCAGCACTAATACTGGCTGAGAGACTAATGCAAAGGATTCTCTCTCCCTCCCTCCCTCTCTGCTTCTCTATGCCCCTCCCTGCCTCTCCATTTCTCTCTCTCTCTCTCTCTCTCTCTCTCTCTCTCTCTCTCTGGTCCAGGGATTGAACCCACGACCCTCCGCTCAAGAGTCCAGAGCCCTAACCACTACTCCACACTGCTTTAATTAAAAGATTTTCTTTTCCTCCCTAAACAAATGTGTTAAGTTAAAATGCATATTTACTTACAAATCACACTGTAGGGTCATTTAACTTGCAATGTGCACATTTAACTTGCAATGTGCACATTTAATCACAAAGCGTTCTGCCCGAGAGGATACCCGGGGAATCTTTAGGGAATATTACTAATTGGCGAGTTTTCCCAAATTCCACCTCCCGAAAAGTATATAGAAACGGTAATTAGCATGTATTGTAGCACTAATAATACGCTTCGCTGTGCAACCATCCAAACAAAACACAAAACAGGGTGTCAGGCTGTCACTTAAGAACAGTTTGGAGGGGACTGTTTTACCGGTATTTATTTGGTGGAAGGGGGGGGGCTTAATTTATTTATCCCGATTGTATTGCACTCTAACGCGGTTTTTATTAAAAAAAACTTTTGACATGAAACAACTCACAATGTACTGATACAATAACGCTAGTGCGGCTATTGCGCTGGGAGTACCTTGACAGGCGCGCTGCTCTGTGCGTGTGCGTGTGCGTGTGCCTGTGCCTGTGCGTGTACGTGTGCGTGTGCCTGTGCGTGTGCGTGTGCGTGTGCGTGTGCCTGTGTTTGGGTCTCCATGCGGATGTGACATTTCAGAGACGAGCGCTGCCGCCATTTTGAGTTTTGCCTCAATCTGAACATCACAAACAGGGAGAGGGAGAGAGACTCGGACCGGGACCGGGTTCAAAGAATAATAACGACGAATAGAAGCATTTTAATCCGAACATTTAACAGCGTTTATTTATATATATTCACACATATGAGAGAATAAAATATTCCGGATTCTAGAAAACTAATCCACACACATTTATTTTTTATTTATTTTTTTTTAAATCCGTGAATTATCGCGATTCCAAATTAGAATTGGTTTTGAATGGAAATATTTTTTTTTTTCGCTCTCTCTGAGAAGAGGGACAATCGGAGAAACAAACTGACTTCAAAAATTGCGGAGGTATTGACTTAGATTTTTGTATTTGCTAACGTATGTATTTTTTCTTTTTTTTTTAAAGAAATATAAAAATAAAAGACGAATTTAAATATTTCGGATCTCTGCAGCTCTCCGGTTGGGGGGGTTGTGGTGAGGTATATTTCACTCGCCTCCTCTCCTGACCCGTTTCCGGAGGTAATTTGAGGGGCTTCCAGTCTAGGCAGCCTTTGAACCCCCTCGTCCTCAGCGGCTTGTATCCCCTTCAATTCGCCGAGATTGGGCGAATAGCGAGCAAATACGTCCGCGTTTCTCTGCCTGCTCTCCCATTGGCCTCCCCTCCTCAACCTCCGGCGCTGACAGCAGGAAAGGCCGAGGTCGCTGTTGAGCAGGCCCAGCCTCTGAGGCTCGACCTGTCTGCCCCTCCTCTGCCCCCCCAAACCCCCCAGCCCCGGACTCAGCCCTCTCCGGAAAACACAATAGGAAACGAAGCCCACCATCACGCCGCCGTCAACATGAACCACCATCAATCGCAGCAACAGCAGCAGAAAGCCGGGGAGCAGCAGCTCAGCGAGCCCGAGGACATGGAAATGGAAGGTAAAGCTAAAGGCCGCAATAGATGTGACATTTAAACCGTCTATATAATAACACAGATTGACTCCTGTAGTTTTTGGTGGGCGTGAGGGGGTGGATTGGGGTTTATTAAGGAGAGTAGTGCATGTAACCGTGTTTTGTATTGCTTTCCATACCGTATGTATATATATATATTGCTACAAAGTCGATGGGGGCGGAGGTTTACTGTGTTGTCCACGACTTGTTGAGATCAAATATTTTGACATCCCAGAAATACTTAACTCCAGAATTAAATGAATACAAACCAGCTACATGGATGCAAACGCTGGTGCTAGAACAAACGCCACAAAAACAACGTTGTTTACAATGCAGACTGCATGCTGCTGTGCACACTTGAATCGACATGCTGCGTGCATTCTGCAAATGAAAACACGTACAGCATCATTGCGCAGTTTAAATGAACACATACGTGGGTTTCGTTTTGGTTTTTGTTGCATGCATATTATATTTTTTTTGATTTGCTGGACCTACGGGGTTATCTTTCTTAAAGGTACAGTATTTGGTTTTAATGGGATTTTATCACACACCGATCAATGAAGCAAACCAGTGAAAAATAAATTGCATGTCGTGTCATCGTCGCCCCCCCCCCCCCCGAATATTTATATATTGAAATGCTTGTTTTGTAAACAGCCAGCCACATTAACGTTTTGGAAGGGGGTGGACGTTGTGTTATTTGCAAACACAACACCGATCAACGCTGGATGTGAGTCGGCCGCATAATAATATACTAATACCGATCCAATGACTCCAGCAGATAAGGCCAGTCAGTGCATTGCAGGGCAGAGAGATGGGGTCTACAAAAAAAAAAACATTTTAAAATGGAGGCTTTTTTTTTTCTTCAACTGACCCCATTTTAAAAGAAGAATGGTGTTTTAAAATATGAAGCGTTTAGTCGTGGTTCTCTCCGATTCATACAAGGCAGCAGTTATTATTTTTTTATTTTAATTTTAATTTTTTGTATTTTCCTTAAACTAGCACGTTGCATTTTGTAATGTGTTTTGTTCCTGTGAGCTGGACCCCATGCACGATTGTTCTTTTTCTTGTTCGTTTCTCCTGCACGGTTATCGAGGCCCGTGTGTTTCTGAGCGGCTGCGTGCAAGCCCGCGTGTCTTTTAATCCTGCATTGTATCAAGAAGCAACACTCGCAGAAGCTCGCCATTTTTAATTAGCGCTTCATTTTATTTTTGCACCGTTTTGCAAAGTTGTTTTTTTTGGGTGTATGGATCAGTATCTTCACAGAATATTGTAACTGTCTGTTCTGTAAGATATCGTATTCGATTCCCACATTTAGTTTCGTTTTCATGCAAGTCATGCTGGGCTCCCATTTTTAAGGGGAGGAGGTGGGGGGTGTGCTTGTAGCCTTTTCAGTAGAGATGACATCTTCAGGTATCCATGTGGTTTGCCTCAAGAGCCATTGGAAAATGTCCAGTGGCTCAATTATGGACAGTTTGACATATTTGACTTTTATGACTGCATGCAAACACCCCATGCTCATTTGTAGATGACCTTTTTTTTTACGTTGTTTAGGTGCTGTAGTATAAACACCATGCATGTTATTTCATAGCCATGATATAATTGAATCCATCACCAAGTAAAGAGTGCCAAAAAAAAACAGTCTTTTTACTGTGTCCCTCATTTTCACATGGCAGCTAGGACATTGGATCACTGTTATTCACAAAGAGGCTGATCTTTTGATACCATTACACAGCCAAACCAAAAATATCACTCCCGGATCAGTCAAACTCCACTTCGGCAGTGCTGGAGTTTGGGATTCATCCCCCCCCCCCCCCTCGCCCCCCCCCCCCCCCCCCCTCTTCATGGACCAGCATTTTATTCGGGGCTATATGTTGACAACTGTATGTAGTAGATTTCTTTGGTGAGGTGAGGAGGTGTCATTTTTCAAATCTTTAAGATTGCAATAGAAGCCTCATGGTCTAGCTGATTAGGTTATCGGGTCTGTATTTGCTGTTGTCTTAATCAGTGCTTCCCAGCTCCTTTCCAGTCTTGCGTGTACTCGGTTACTCATCAGACCATCACACTACTGTACAATAACAGTAGGTAGTCTTTAGGTTTTGTTTCATGTACATGATGTGGTGTGACCCTTGTGCAATTGTTTTATTTTCAATGCTGATCCAAACTACAGCAGTACATCCGCTTCATGTAGAGATGGGAGCCGGATTTATCTGCTGTTAGTAACCGATTGATCTTTATTTTATTATTATTATTATTATTATTATTCCTGCCCCTCCATATTTAGTTATCTAGAGAACCACTTATCCAATGTCTATGAAACTTGGTAGTGACATTCTCTAAGCACAAAATGACAGGTGAATCCTATGCCATAGAATTATTATTATTATTATTATTATTATTATTATTATTATTCTTTCTGTTCTTTCTCTCCCAGCTGGGGACACAGATGAGCCCCCGAGAATCACTCCAAATCCAGTCATTAACGGGAATATAGCCATCGCAGACGGACACAACAACACAGAGGAAGACATGGAAGATGGTAAGATCTTTTATCTGTGATTTTAATTAACTGTGTGTAGGTGAGTTATTGGTTTGGGTAAGTTCAGTTCTTTACCACTATAAGTTTTTTTTGTTTTT
This sequence comes from Acipenser ruthenus, assembly GCF_902713425.1. Lineage (NCBI taxonomy): Eukaryota > Metazoa > Chordata > Actinopteri > Acipenseriformes > Acipenseridae > Acipenser > Acipenser ruthenus. Next base: position 679,217 of record NC_081210.1, read on the forward strand.
TTCCCCCATTCATAGAAATCCATGCCAGGTAAAGAGAGCTGTTATTTTACTCAAGCTAAGCACTGAGTTTCTGGCAGTGGTTGTGTTAGTTACACAGCCTTCCTTTACCCAGTGCAAGATTAGCCAGCCAGCTTGTCACAGGGAATGCTTGTCTTGCTGTTCCCTGTAAAGTTGGTCAACACTGCCGGCTTTGTACATAATGTACACGTCGTACCCCAGGTGCTTAATCTGGTTGAGGATGTGTTATTTTTGCAGATTTGTTTTAGCTGTAGTGAAGTCATCAGTTTAAGGTTGTAGACCCATAAGCAATGCAGATTGTAGTATCATTTTAGATGGACCAGAATCCGTGCAGAGCAAAGCGGTTTCAGTCCTGGCTTATGGGATATTTGAAAACCTGCTTGAACCAAAAAAACATGAATATTGGCTTTATGCGTGCATTTTTAAACACATTAAAAACTCACTAATGTGTGTTTTGCGGGGCGGGGCAGGGCAGGGGGGTGATATACCATTATTAAAGGAAGACATTGCAAGATTCACAGCCTGCAGTGCTATAATCATTTAAATTAAGCAGAGCTTTTCTCTGCACACACATGGTCTCGAACCCACAAGCATGCTGTACTCTACCCAGGAAACCTCTCTGAGTTTGTTTGATTCGTAAAAGCCTAAATATAGTCCACCCATTAAATAGCTTAGACTGCCATGACTACATTTCACTTTTTATTAAACCCTTTTCCCCTCTCAGATACAAGCTGGCGCTCAGAGGCTTCCTTTCGGTTCACTGTGGAGCGATTCAGCAGGCTCAGTGAATCTGTGCTCAGCCCGCCTTGCTTTGTGCGAAACCTACCATGGAAGATTATGGTGATGCCACGCTTTTACCCAGACCGGCCTCATCAGAAGAGTGTGGGGTTTTTCTTGCAGTGCAATGCAGAGTCTGATTCAACGTAAGAGATATTGCTTCGTGCATAAGATCATTTTAATGTTCTGCCTGGCTCCAGAATGAAAATGAATTGAATCATTTTTCCCCCCAATGCAGGTCATGGTCATGTCATGCCCAAGCAATGCTGAAGATAATAAATTATAAAGATGATGAAAAGTCCTTCAGCCGAAGGATCAGTCACCTTTTCTTTCATAAGGAAAATGACTGGGGGTTCTCCAATTTTATGTCTTGGAGTGTAAGTAGATATTTTGTTTTCTCTGTTCCCAAGCACATGGTTTCTGGCATACTATGGACTAGATCAAAGGCATAAAAAACAAGCTTAACCCTTTGCGGTCCATTGTCGGACCTGGTCCGACATTGCAATTATTCCTATCAGGTCCATTGTCGGACCCTGTCCGACATCATTATAGGAACGCAAAAAACGGGTTTTAGTCGTTTTTTCTCTGGAAAAAGTCGAGAAAACCATTCAATGGCTGAGTGGGAACGACAGGAGCCGAGACAAGTCGAAAAAAAAAAAAAAAGGCGTATCTCATGAATAGTCATACATGGCCCTGGTATCAGATAACGGGGCGGTTGTAAGTAAACAAGCTGGCTGATAGTAAGTGAGCGCACAGAGAACACGGACATTTGCAGAGCTTTTTTGAGATGTTATAGTAATAAAATAATGACTTGGATCACATTATTGAGGAGTTTGGTGATAAAACGAGTGATCAGGAGATGATTGATCGGTATGTACGACTATTATTATTATTATTTATTTCTTACATAGGTGAAAGCGATAGCGAACGAAAGGGTGGGGCGGGGCTGGAGATGCCTAGTGAGTGCTTTGTTGATATGCAGGGCCATTTAAACCCGTTTGACTGAAAAAAAATACTTTTAAACCGCGCGTCTAAAATTAACTGCGCGTGTGAAAATAAATTAGACCTGGCGTGCCTGACACGCATTTAATAAATGGACCGCAAAGGGTTAATCTTGAACATCACAGGTTATCTTATCAAAACACCTGTTTTAACAATTGAAGTATTGCACTCTTACGCCCCTAAAACAGGCAGGGTGATTGGATCCGGCAATCATGAGCATCTTCCTGTTTCATTTTATATTGGTTGTGTTATACGTCTAATATAAAGCAAAGCAGCATTTTCTGTTTACACATTTTTTGGTCCGTCTAATAGTGTGTTCTGTTTTAAAGGATGTAACCGATCCAGAAAAGGGGTTTATTGAAGATGATAAAATTTCATTTGATGTCTATGTTCAGGCAGACGCACCACATGGAGTTGCGTAAGTATTGCATTTTAGGATTTTTTATTATTATTATTATTATTATTATTATTATTATTATAAAGGTTTTTATGGTGCACCCTGTATTTTTTTGTTTTTCAGCTGGGATTCAAAGAAGCACACTGGATATGTTGGATTAAAGAACCAAGGAGCAACCTGTTACATGAACAGTTTATTACAGACACTATTCTTTACAAATCAGCTCCGCCGGGTCAGTGTTCTCCTGTTAAACAGCTCTGTGCCGCTAATGCGACTGGCTTTGCTCTGATTCAGTGGTGAAGATGAGTTTTGTTTTGAATCTCTGTTGAATCAGACTATACTATGCAATATACTGTTTCTAGATTAATCTAGTCTGCTATCCAGTGATTAAAGGCTGATTTGTACGTTCCCGATCTGTTACAATAATAGTAGTCTTGTTTGTTTGCGGTATTTCTGACAGTTTCTGGAAGTTTTAAATAGATGGTATATCCTGGTTATATAGCCAGTGTGCTCTAATAATTTCATTACAATGCCCCTGCAAAACAATCTGCTTAAACTGTTAATTTCTGTTTCAGGCAGTATATATGATGCCAACAGAAGGCGACGATTCATCCAAAAGTGTTCCCTTGGCATTGCAAAGGGTGTTTTATGAACTCCAGCACAGTGACAAACCAGTAGGAACGAAAAAGTTAACAAAATCGTTTGGGTAAGTCAACCATGAAGGTATAATAAAACGCTGCACAAAAACTGACTGTGTAATAGTCATTTGCTGTGAGCCGTATACTGTGTACTGCTTTGAAATTCTAAGCTAGAACATACAATACAAGTAATATTTGTTTTTTCTGTGTAAAGGTGGGAAACGTTGGACAGCTTCATGCAGCATGATGTACAGGAACTCTGCAGGGTGGTATGTATGTGTTGCTTGTCATGCACAGTCATACACGGTACAGTGTCTTGTCATGCACAGTCATACACGGTACAGTGTCTTGTCATGCACAGTCATACACGGTACAGTGTCTTGTCATGCACAGTCATACACGGTACAGTATGTCTTGTCATGCACAGTCATACACGGTACAGTGTCTTGTCATGCACAGTCATACACAGTACAGTATGTCTTGTCATACACGGTACAGTATGTCTTGTCATGCACAGTCATACACGGTACAGTATGTCTTGTCATGCACAGTCATACACGGTACAGTATGTCTTGTCATGCACAGTCATACACGGTACAGCACACAGCATTCATTTGCCAGTGTCGGCTCCTCTTTCACTCCCTTTTTCTTTTTGTCTCTCAGCTACTTGATAACGTTGAGAATAAAATGAAAGGCACTTGTGTTGAAGGCACTATACCAAAACTGTTCAGAGGGAAGATGGTGGTAAGTTGATATTCCCTGCATTGCATTTGTTGCTGAGTTTTTTGTGCCCTCTCCATTTTCTGAAGATGTCCAAACCTCTCTTCTTCACAGTCCTATATCCAGTGTAAGCACGTAGACTATATATCGGAGAGAATAGAAGATTACTACGACATCCAGCTCAGTATAAAGGGAAAGAAAAACAGTGAGTATATACAGCATTGGGGTTCTACTTCTTCATGGTGTGAATGGCACATCACCTGCTGCAGCATACGGAACTTGAACACGTTTAAAAAGTGGCTTTCGGAAATGTGCACAATATATTTTGATAGGACACTTTTAAATTGGTTTGGGGGAATGTATGCTATCTTTATTGTAGTTTTGATCTTGTTGCATTTATAAACACTAAGTAATGTAAGCACACAGAGTTGGGTCATGGATTCCAAAACTGCTGCAGGATCTTTGCAGCAGCTGCTTGTTATTTCCTCCTTCCCTTGTGTTTTGATAGCCAAAGTTGTATTGATTTATTTGCTGAAGGTGCAATTGTGCTTAGTCCTATTCTGTTCAGAAAGAGAGATCAAAGTACAACTGTAAGCCAATGATAAAAAAAAAGCAATGGCCTCCAGTCGCATTAAACAGACATTATTGGCAAGGAGAAAGCATTATTATTCTTATTATTCTAACTCCCATTTTCCCCTCTTTGTGAATAACCAGTTGCTTCCTCCCTGCAGTATTTGAATCCTTCCAAGACTATGTGGCAGTGGAACAGTTGGATGGGGATAATAAGTACGATGCTGGGGAGCACGGTTTACAGGTATGGAAGACTTGACTTGAACTGAACTACAACTGTGTTGTGAACAATACAGAAATGTGTATTTTTAGTTTCATATTAATGTTGTAGGGATTACTCAATCATGCTGTAAATGTAATGCTAAAGGGGTGCTGGGTTCAATACATTTCTAACTAGACTACATGAGAAGGGATATATCTATTCAGCTGACATGTAATCTTTGTTGGTTTTGAATTTGTCTTTAGTCATGTATGTGTTTGAACTCTCGTCTCCTCTGTGTTTATTAGGAAGCTGAAAAGGGGGTGAAGTTCTTAACGTTTCCTCCGGTGCTGCACCTGCAGCTCATGCGATTCATGTATGACCCCCAGACAGACCAGAACATTAAGATCAATGACAGGTAATGAACCAGGAGGTCTGCTGCTGATTCATGAAGTTCAAATTCCAGGACAAAGATACGCGCTACAATCACCTGGCAAGGTTTTCCATCTTTGTAACTTTTTGTCCCACGTGAAAAACGTGGCACTAATATCTTGCAATTACTATAAAATGGAAAACTTAACAAATTCAAGTTTGTACCGTTTTGCAACAAAATCAGTTTCATATCGTTCTAAACTAATGTGAATCTATTACTGTAGTAAAGTAAGAAGCTTTCTTGTGCAGCTTTAGTTATTCCTGTTTCTTGCAGCATGTTTCCATTTTCCCTAACTGTTCATGTTCTGCGCACCTGCCTGACAATGTCCTTTAACTTCTTCAGATTCGAGTTTCCTGAGCAGTTGCCCTTGGATGAGTTTTTGCAGAAGCTAGATTCCAAGGATCCTGCTAACTACATACTCCATGCAGTTTTGGTGCACAGCGGGGATAACCATGGAGGCCATTATGTGGTCTATCTAAACCCCAAGGGAGATGGAAAGGTGGGTACAAGGATCTGTGTCCTCATTTATATACAGCAGGGAGATTTGTTTATCAAGACACAGTAAATGCAAAGAGAAATCCTTGAACAATTTCATCATTGTGTTCATATCTTTTTGCTACTGCATTAACATTTAGCTTATTTTTTTCAATGTTTTTTTTTTTACATTTTGAAATGTGAATTATTTAAACCTGTCTTGCGATTTACAGTACTATTGCTTAATCATTCAACCTGTTTCTTGTCTCTAAACCTCTGCCACACGATTGGCATGCTGCCTAACTAACTGTGATTTTGTCGTCCCCTCAGTGGTGCAAGTTTGACGATGACGTGGTATCCAGGTGCACTAAAGAAGAAGCTATTGAACACAACTACGGAGGCCACGATGATGATTTATCTGTGCGTCACTGTACAAATGCATACATGTTGGTGTACATTAGAGAATCCAAACTCAGTAAGCAAACTCTAAATATCTCTCTGAATGCAACTCAAAGTATGTTCTGGGGCAGCAGTGTGGAGTAGTGGTTAGGGCTCTGGACTCTTGACCGGAGGGTCGTGGGTTCAATCCCCGTGGAGGACACTGCTGCTGTACCCTTGAGCAAGGTACTTTACCCAGATTGCTCCAGTAAAAACCCAGCTGTATAAATGAGTAATTGTATGTAAAAATAATGTGTAAAAAATAATGTAATTGAATGTAAAATAATTTGATATCTTGTAACAATTGTAAGTCGCCCTGGATAAGGGCGTCTGCTAAGAAATAAATAATAATAATAATAATAATAATAATAATAATAATGTTCTTTGTTATGCTAGTCGGGCAAAGCAAAAATAATGAGTTTACAAATGAACAGATGATGGAACTTCTTCATTTCTGCAAAAATAGTATAGACCACTTATTTTTTTTAAATATGATTGAGCATGATGCCTGTTGTCAATACTGCAGAGAATTATGTTTTATGTGTTTGTTGTTGCAGTTTGTCTGTACTACAGTAGAACCAGCTGTTGAATAAGAAGTTGACCCACTGTGAACCCAAGCATGTGGGCAGTTTGCTGTATTTGAGTGCTTTTGTCTTTTGAAGGTGAAGTATTGCTGCCAGTCAATGATGTTGACATCCCACAGCAGCTTGTGGAGCGCCTTCAAGAGGAGAAGAGGGTGGAGGCTCAGAAGAGAAAAGAGAGGCAGGAGGCGCACCTCTACATGCAAGTACAGGTAATGAACAAGTTGCAAGAGGCGCACTGTGTCTTGTGCTTCCTGTAGGTGTGATCTATATTGCATCTTGCATGTTAGTTTGTCACTATTTTTAAATGTCTTTTTTTTTTTTTAAGATCGTTACCGAGGACCAGTTCTGTGGCCATCAGGGAAACGACATGTACGATGAGGAGAAGGTGAAGTACACAGTGTTTAAAGTCCTGAAGAACTCCACGCTTGCTGAGTTTGTGCAGAATCTCTCACAGACCATGGTAAGTAGAATCTCCCCACGGAATGGGAAAGAATGTTTATGAATAATTTGGGTTTGTGTATATATGCAAGTTGTTCTTCTTTCTAAATCTGTGTTTGTAATGTAGGAGAAAGGTGTAGGTTTGAGCATGCTGTACATTCTTTTGAATTTTGCATATTTCTCTGTGTTTAGTATGGGTAAATTGAATCCACATTGTTTTTAAATCTATTTTAATGGGCTAGGACACACGATTATTGAGAGTAAAGTAATAGGATTTTAACAGTAACTTTACATTTGGGGGGTTGGTGGACGTATGAAAAGTGTGTCTTTTTTTGTAGAGCTCTTAAGCTTCTCTGCTTTGAGTAAGCTTCAGATATTCAGTGTTTAGAACATAAGAACAAAGAAAGTTTACAAACGAGAGGAGGCCATTCGGCCCATCTTGCTCGTTTGGTTCAAGCAGCTTCTTGAAGGATCCCAGGGTGTCAGCTTCAACAACATTACTGGGGAGTTGGTTCCAGACCCTCAATTCTCTGTGTTAAAAAAAAAAAAAAAAAAAAAAAGGTGCCTCCTATTTTCTGTTCTGAATGCCCCTTTATCTAATCTCCATTTGTGACCCCTGGTCCTTGTTTCTTTTTTCAGGTCAAAAAAGTCTCTTGGGTCGACATTGTCAATACCTTTTAGAATTTTGAATGCTTGAATCAGATCGCCACGTGGTCTTCTTTGTTCAAGACTGAATAGATTCAATTCTTTTAGCCTGTCTGCATACAACATGCCTTTTAAACCCGGGATAATTCTGGTTGCTCTTCTTTGCACTCTTTCTAGAGCAGCAATATCATTTTTGTAACGAGGTGACCAGAACTGAACACAATATTCTAGATGAGGTCTTACTAATGCATTGTAAAGTTTTTACATTACTTCCCTTGATTTAAATTCAACACTTTTCATAATATATCAGAGCATCTTGTTGGCCTTTTTTATAGCTTCCCCACATTGTCTAGATGAAGACATTTCCGAGTCAACATAAACTCCTAGGTCTTTTTCATAGATCCCTTCTTCAATTTCAATATCTCCCATGAGATATTTATAATGCACATTTTTATTGCCTGCGTGCAGCACCTTACACTTTTCTCTATTAAATGTAATATGTTATATTGTTGTTGTGCAGGGTTTCCCACAGGATCAGATTCGTTTATGGCCAATGCAGGCAAGAAGCAATGGTACAAAGAGACCAGCAATGTTGGACTATGAAGCGGATTGCAGCAAAACTGTAAGTTTCAAATACAGCACCTCTTCAGAGAATTGAAAGAAACCAGTTCATGTGTACATTGTCACTTTGTTTGGTTTTTATGATGAACTTATGTCTTTCTGTTAAGCAGTATTTTAGTGACTGATGATTTATAAAACTGTGTTGCAGTGATTTAGCCCGGTAATGTGCTCTGCCGTATCAGTATGTAGCGTGCAACTCTGTAGCATGCTGTGTCTCCAAGCCAGCTTCGAAAGCTCACCCTTACTGGACTGATAATGACCCTCAGGTTTTTTTTCTTCTTCTAAACAGATGATTGAGTTAAGTGACAATGAGAATCCATGGACAATATTCCTGGAAACTGTAGATCCAGAAATGGCTGCCAGTGGAGCAACGTTGCCCAAGTTTGACAAAGACCGTAAGTCTGTGTGTGTGATCTACTAATGTGACTGTGTATATTATTCCCTGTTATATCAGAGTGTGGGTGTAATTGGAGGTATGTGTTTCAACCTTGCATAAAACTACAGGACCACCTGCCACCACCATTTTGAACTGATAAAACGTTTTGTTGTCTTCTACAGATGATGTCATGTTGTTCTTGAAGATGTATGATCCAAAAACTAGAAGCTTAAATTATTGTGGACATATCTACACACCTATATCCTGTAAGATACGTAAGTATGCATACTGCGTTTTTTTCATGTCCTATTTATATTCTGTTTCCAATGTTTTGCAGTAGGAGAACCTAATGGTGTATTTTCTTGTAACAGGAGACCTGCTGTCGGTAATGTGTGAGAGAGCAGGATTTTCACAAGGAACTAGCCTTATCCTCTATGAGGTGAGCAATGGCACAAATATTTCATTCTTTTCTATATCGAACTTTAAAGCTTGCTAATATATTGTATTGGTCTACTTTCTACTGCTGTTTGCAGGAAGTAAAGCCTAATTTAACAGAGAGAATCCAGGACTATGACGTGTCCCTAGACAAAGCCCTTGACGAGCTGATGGATGGTGATATAATAGTGTTCCAGAAGTAAGTGGTGTTTTTTATGTTCTCTTTTATACCTAAAGGTAAGTCTTGCTGTTTTACTTCCCGTTTCTATTTTGCTGTGTTTGTAGAGATGACCCAGAAAACGATTCCAGTGAATTACCGACAGCGAAGGATTACTTCAGAGACCTGTACCACCGCGTCGATGTTATCTTCTGTGATAAAACCATTCTCAATGACCCAGGCTTCGTGGTTACACTTTCTAACAGAATGAACTATTTCCAGGTTAGTCCTTTTTTAATGTCTAGTTAAAATGCATGGTGGTTTAAAATGTCAAGTCACAAAGTATGGTGAGGTACAATTACCATTTCATTTTTAAATGAACAAATACCTGTTCTCGCTCTTTATTTTTTAGGTTGCAAAGACAGTTGCACAGAGATTAAACACTGATCCAATGCTACTTCAGTTTTTCAAGTCCCAAGGGTAAGTGAATCGTTGATATTTATGCAACAGGTTTTTTTCGCTTGTATGAATTCACTTCCTGACCTTGTGCGTTGTCATTCACAGCATGTATGGGTTTTAAAAAAGGGGCTTGACACTGATATTAAGTTCTGTGATCTACTTTCTTTGTTTCTTGTTTGGACATTTGTTTAGATTTTCTGTAAACTTTGTTTTCCTTGCGTTGATCAGCTGTTCCTTAAATACAAAATGTGTAATACCAATGGCTTTGTTTTAGTTACAGGGATGGCCCAGGGAATCCTCTTCGACACAATTATGAAGGTACTCTGAGGGATCTGCTGCAGTTCTTCAAACCCAGGCAGCCGAAGAAACTGTATTATCAGCAGGTAATTTACACATTGATGCACAATAGAAGGAACTGTGTGTTTGTACCATTGCATGCAGTTTTAATGTAGAACATTATATCCAAGGTGTGTGTGTTTTTATACATCATTTTGGATAAACTTTACTATTTGTAAGAGACTTGGTGTAGCTACAGGCTTCATATCCCTAGCTTAGGCGTCCTCTTGAAATGCATGTATTTAACCCTTTGCAGTCCTATGTCGGACCTGGTCCGACATTTCAATTATTCCTATCCGGTCCAATGTTGGATCCTGTCCGACATCATCAAAAAAACGCAAAAAACTGGTTTCTAGTCGTTTTTTCTCCGGAAAAAGCCGAGAAAACCATTCAATGAGTGGGAGCCGAGACAAGCCGAAAAAAAAAAGGGGCGTATCTCATGAATAGTCATACTTGCCCCTGGCATCTGATAACAGCGGCCATAAGGAAACAAGCTGGCTGTGACTGCATCAACGCTCAGAGAATATCACGGACATTTGCACAGCTTTTTTCAGATGTTATAGTAATAAAATAATGACTTGGATCGCATTATTGAGGCGTTTGGTGATAAAACGAGTGATCAGGAGATGATTGATCGGTATGTACGACTATTATTATTATCATTATTATTATTATTATTTATTTATTTCTTAGCATATGTGAAAGCTATAGCGAACAAAAGGGTGGGGCGGGGCTGGAGATGCCTAGTGAGTGCTTTGTTGATATGCAGGGCCTTTTAAACCTGTTTGACTGTGGGGAAAAAAAATACTTTTAAACAGCGCGTCTAAAATTAACTGCGCGTGTGAAAATAAATTGGACCCGACGCGCTGAATAAATGGACTGCAAAGGGTTAAACATGGGGACAGCAATGAAGCTGTTCACATGCATATTGTGTTTTTCAGTGCATGTTTTTCAGTGCATGTTTACTCTGTGTGTTTTATTCATGTGATCTCATAACGCTTCCTTTTACAGCTGAAAATGAAGATAACAGACTTTGAAAACAGGAGGAGTTTCAAATCCATATGGCTGAACAGCCAGTTTAGAGAAGAGGTAATTAAACTTTTTTTTTTTTGAGAGTCGATTTGTGTGTAAAACAAAGCTGAGCTCTTTATGTTACTTTCGATTCAGGAGAGTTTTATTTGAGTTGCTGTAATCTTTGTTTCCAAAGACAGCTTACATGGATTACGTGTGTAAATGTACAGTGTCTGTATGATGCATTTCTGTCGTTGATTCGTAACACTTCTTTTTAATTGCACAGGAGATAACACTATACCCAGACAAGCATGGCTGTGTGCGAGACTTACTGGAGGAATGTAAAAAATCAGTAGAACTGTCTGATAAAGGGTCAGAAAAGCTAAGGTAAAGCCTAACAGCTTTTTAATGTCTTTAACATTGTATATTTACAGCAAATACACCGTTTGTTTATTCAACTGTGTTCATGTAGGCTGATATTCATATCAGAATTAATTATGTAGTTAAAGGCGGCAAAAGCTGGAAATGTCCAGCAGTCATTAATAGTGAACCAAACTAGTGCCACTTTCACACACAAATGCCGCTACTGAGCCATCTGAGACGTTTCAAAAATTCTTTCAAATCCCCATTCACACAGCACAAAATTGCGCAGTCTATGCAGGTATATTACCATCATCACCCTTTCACAGTCACAGGAATCCCGTGAGTACAACTTTCAAACCTGTCGGTCAACAGATCATTTTCATGGCAACAGCAACAAAACAAAATAAATAAGCAGAATAACATGGGAAAGCTACTTTAAAAAACGTAATTTATTTAAAAATTGAATTTTTATATATAAAATAGGATCCCGGGGTGTCGGCTTCAACATTACTGGGGAGTTGGTTCCAGTGCCGGTTCTGAGCCGTCATAACTTGCCTGTGTGAAAGGGGTATTAATCATGTTTTGTTCTTTACTAAAACAGTAGGTGCCTTACTCTGTGTGTGTGTGTGTGTGTGTGTGTGTGTGTGTAATAATATATATAATATATATATATATAATATATATATATATATATATATATATATATATATATATATATATATATATATATATATATATATATATATATATTTACACACACATACACACTACTGTGCAAAAGTCTTAAACATTTATCTGAACATTTCTGACCCTGCCGTGCCTTACATCAATTTTTTTTTTTTTTTTTTTAGCAAATAATGTACTATATGCATTTATGATTTCTTTTTTCCCCCTCTTGCTTCAGGCTGCTAGAAATTGTAAGCTACAAAATAATTGGGGTCCACCAAGAAGATGAATTACTAGAATGTTTATCTCCTGCAGCGAGTCGCACATTCAGAATAGAGGTGCGTGAAACAAGTTGTCTTTGATCAATACCTGTCTGTAAAAAAAAAAAAAAAAAAAAACGATGTTTAAAACTGACGGGTAAATGTGGAGCGATTTTTAACATCAGATTTGATCTTTGTAGGAAATCCCTCTGGACCAGGGAGGCCTTGATAAGGACAATGAGATGCTGATTCCAGTGGCGCATTTCCACAAGGAAGTCTTTGGGACTTTCGGTATCCCGTTTCTGCTGAAAATACGGCAGGTAAAACTGCTTTTAAAACACAGAAATCAGTCACATTGTGTCCAGCGCGAGTTTACCTTTTCTAACTGCTCCCTTTTAACTGTTCCAGGGAGAACCGTTTCGAGAGGTTATGAAGAGGATTCAGGCGATGCTCGAGATCCAAGAAAAGGAGTTTGAAAAGGTAAATTCTGAAGTGTGACTGTTGGTACAGGTGTGGAACCAGCGAAGAACAAAGGAGGACTCTGCTGGTGGCATATTTCATATAGAAAAGTATGTTGATTAGTTCTAGATTGTTTAAACCTGTACAGCATTTCCCAAACTCGTGGCATTCATCGAACGACTAATGCTTGTTAATTGTGAAAACTGATTTTAAAATAACTTTTTTGTCTAAGTTTAAGTTTGCCATTGTGATGATGGGTCGGCATCAGTACATCAATGAAGACGAATATGAAGTCAATCTGAAAGACTTTGAGCCTCAGCCAGGTAAGACCAATAGTTGCCACGCTGCATTAGTCATTTCTGTCATATCGATTGATTCAAAAATACAATTTTAATGTAATGTGATGCCTCTCTCCTAACACGGTACTTCCTATTGTCTTTACTCTTGGGGGGCCCCTTGCACGCCTGTTTTTTCTCACAGCGCCATAATCCATAGTGTAGTATAAGGAGTTCTCGATCACAGTTTGATCCATCTGTGTAGGAAATGTACAGTCTTATATTCTTTTTTTTTTCTTCCTTTTTTTTAGGTAATATGTCACATCCAAGGCCATGGTTAGGGCTTGACCATTTTAATAAAGCCCCAAAGAGAAGCCGCTACACATACCTGGAGAAAGCAATCAAGATTCACAACTGACATCCTCAACGACCTAACCAACTGTACTAAAGACTTAACCAAACCCTTTCTTGTGTGCACCACTTGTAACAGCAATCCCTGTGTACACATGCACCACGTATGAAGTCTTCAGCAAGAGGATTTGCTGCTTGTGCTACTTTTGTTTTGTTGAGGCTGTTCAGTTTGGCTTCTCTGTATCTGAATAGACTGCCCATTTTGTCTGGAAGGATCCCAATGAGGTTTTATCGTATTGGAAAGGCAGAGTGAACTGAGCGGGGATTTTTTTTTATAAAGAGTTGCAAAGGGAGTGGAATGAGATGGGAAGTAGAACAGAAAAGCTGCCATTCGCAAAAGGTTTCGCATCTGTAGAAAACCGGCCGGTGGCATCAATTTGCTAGTTGCCTATTGCGGTTGTCCTAATAAGAAATCCTGGTCCGTTTAGTGCAACTAGTTACATTTCATGTTTACACACCTTTTTTTCTTTTAGTTTTGGTTGGAGGAAAATTTCAATTTTGTTTTTTCCACGCTAATCCTATAAATTTAAAAATAATTTTAAATTAATAAGTAATACATTTCAATAAAAAACACAGCATCTGTATTTCATTTTGCACATTAACACTTAACATCAAAGATATGTAACATTTACAATTCTGGTAAATGTAATCTTTTGATTTTGAGTTTCCTTTTTGTTTTTGTTCATTCAAATCTGCTGTCACTTTGCTGTGGGTTTCTTACTCTATAACTGCATTCTGTCAGCTGGTTTTCTTCTGCAGTTTTACTGTGCTGTGCGTCGGCACTAAGCTAACAACACTGAAAGAGTTGATCAGTGGTGGGTGTAAGGTAAAACCAGTGTTGCTGAATTCATAACCGAAATACAGCCTTTTTAGCACAGAAGGCATGTTCACTAGCGCTTAGTAAGCTGTTGACTTTGTAAAGAAAAAAAAATCAAATTGTATATTTAAAGAATGAACAGTTTAACACTCAAAGATCATTTTGTTGGGTGCGTCTGCAGATTCATTGATGTTGATATTCATTGTGTGTAGTTTTCATTTCAGTACCAGACTGCTTCTAAGTTTGTTTGTTTTGTTTTTTTTCCTGAACTAATGGCAACAGCGTGTCTCGTTTGAGTGCAGTACAAAAAATGAAAAATCGAAATCTGCAAATCACAACGTTTTATTTGAATTTCTCCTCCGTTCTTTAATTTCTCCCTGTAGCAGCATTGTACGACAACTATTCCTGTATATTGCCTTTTTGCTGGAAAATGTATGTTGAATAAAATTTTCTATAAAATGTTTTGCTTTAGTGTATTGACTTTAAAGTCTAGGGGGGGGATTGTATAAAATCTGAAACCTACCTTTTTCGGCTTCTGTATTTAAAGGCTTTGGAAAACAAATGCATTTGAAAGCTGTCTATATATATGAGTGAAATAGTGTATTGATCATTTTTATGTACATGAACCTGAGCATTCTTGTGGGCTGAAAATTAAATACTGTGTGGTTAAAGAAATACTGTTTTTCTAATGTTCCACAAACTTTCTAACCCTACAGAAGAGTTACTTCACCAATTCCTGCTGTTTGGGGAGAATACATCTATTCTGTGATCTAGTTTTTAACATGTAGCTATACAGAGAGTATTTCAAACACTGCAGCCAGCATTCAGAATGGTTTATATCAGAATTGTGATTTGCTTGGTCCCCTTAATGCTAATTTATTCCAGAACCACCTCCCTTGTGCCAGTATTGGCCTAAATGACAAAAATGTTGAAACAGATTCAATAAACCCAATGGTATTGGTGATGTAGTACTGCATTACAAACCTTACACAGAAGAACAGGACCAAAATATGCCATTCAAGCAATTGGACAGTAGAGGACAGTGGTAAGCCTTCACTGTGAAGTTTCAGTTGACCTGGTATTTTGCAGAGCTGTCCACGACTTGTTTTCATAGAAAGGAAACAAGTTGCAGTCTGTATTAGAAGATGTGCAGCTGATGATTCATGTTCTATAAGACTATTGTTTTAATGCAAGCCTTGTGTTTGCTTATTGCAATACTGTTTGATCCAGGGTAGGATTGTTGCTGGTTTCAGTGGGGTTGCGTTGTTTACCTGGATGGGAGTAGCTTCCTTGCAATCGCAACATGACACCACATGTTGAGATTGCAAGTAAATCAATACCAATTTTCTGGTCATCATAAATGTATTTATTGTCTTTTTTACGTTGACTGTAAACTACATAAGGGATTGATCTCAATGCGCTTGTTATATTAACTACCCCGGTACTGACTGTAACAAAAATACATTTCAATTCAAACATGAGATATTACACTATGGAATATTTATGTTTTATAAATGCATCTGATTGAAATTCCTTACAAATACAATCCAAAAGTCAAAGACACTATTGTGATCAAAAAAAAAAAAAAGTACTTTGCTATCATTTAAATTCCAAATCAAATCACAGTATCCGCCTGGTAACACAGACAGCGGTGAGACATATATTTAATACTATTGCATCACATCTGAAATAACCTGTTTTTTTTTGTTTGTTTTTTAGACTCATGCTGCTGATTGTGCAGCGATCGATAGCCGGAGACGGGAGTCTGCGAGGTCGTGGGAGTTGATCTCGGCTGCACTGAAGTGATCCGTCTCTACACGGCGGGTAGTACACGTGGCACCGTATTGCTACAGCGCCTGGTCAGGAATGGGATTAGACGGCAGTAGTTTTTAATACAGTAGCTTTTGTTGTCATGGCTTGCACATCAACTGTAAATGTATTTGAGCACCTCAAGATGTTTTTATACCTACCTGCATGAAAACCTCTGGGTGTGATCATTTCAATTCTTTGGCAGGTAACAGGCCTTCAGACAACACATATTACACTTTAAACTGATTTACAACTTCCAGTCTCTTCTAAATCCTACAGTGTGTTTCTGGTGCTGAAACCCACAATCTGTGTATAGGTTTCACTGCCCCGCCCCTCCTCTCCCTCCAGCAGCATTGCTGCAATGCGACCCAAATCAAAGAGAGGTTCAGTCGCTTTACTTTATTCAAAGTTACAAGTTGTTTGCAGAAGGTTTTGACAGACAGATTCTGAAACACATGGACTTCGCTGAAGCAACAGATCATTGACAGATTTTATTTGTATAAAAAGTCCATTCATCTAGCAAGTCGATAAGCACAATTTTAACTCTGCACAATCTGTTTTTGAAAAAGAAAAAGACATGCGGCAAGTCATGAAGCATTAGATAAAACTGATCACTGATATTCTAGGATAATGGAGAGCTAGATAATGGATGTACCTACATCTAGACACACGCTTACAGTACCTGTTACAATATTATTCTTTTTTAAGGTATATAATATATAAATATATATCATTGTAATCATTTGTATCGTTGCTGACCACCTGCCTTCAGTGTAAACTGCGGGTTCAAACCTGTCTTGGGGAGCTTGATCGCCATGCTACCATGTACCATTTAAAAAAATAAATAAACAAAGGCTGCCTTCCAAAGGTGAACTTTCCCCGTTTTCCTTCCCTTTGTGCTGCTGTGCTTGAATCACCTTTGAATCCCTTTCTTTCCTCAATCCATGGCAGATGCTGCTCCCCGATGAGAAGAACCCGGAATTGACACTGGAAGCTGACTGGGCGATCAGGTTTGCTGAACTACCCTGCCTCTTGAAGTGAGTCACCCACCAAGACTGAGGGGGACTGGGAGGGACAGCGGGATGATTACTGCCGACTGCAGTGAGGAGGCTGCGTTGGGTCTGAAACTGTGGGGCTGAGACCCACCCAAGCCCTGGGTAAGGCAGGTTCTGAGCTTCTGAAAATAGTCCCGCATAGACCAAGATATTGAGACACTTGTGTCAGTATGATTAATCACAGGATAAATTAAAATGCAGAGGAATACTTTAGTCTATGATGTACTGGTATAATAAAACACAGTGAAAACAATCTGAAAAACCATGAAAAAAAACAAGAGTTCTATACTTAAACTACCCTCAGGTCTGCTTGAATTACACTACAATGCTCCAAAAAGGAATAAAGAACATTTAGCTTTTTTTTTTTTCTACTACAGAAGCGAGTCATTACACTTTAAATCAACAAGCAAATATGTATAACTGGGGGGACACTGCCGTGCTCAGTCTAGAGAGCATTTCACACCAGCTAGGAGAGCAGCTTCAGAACTCCTGCAGTCAGTCCCCCCCCTCTCCCCCTCTCCCCCTCTTCCCCTCTCCCCCCCCCTGCTGGTCTCTCTAAATCAGTCCTCTCCTCTCCTCCTCTCCCCCCGCCCCCGCCCCCGCCCCCGCCCCCGCCCCCGCCCCCCTGGTCTCTCTAATCGGTCCACTCTTTCTTTATGTTGAGGTTCCACTCCCAGGAGAGGTGGTCGGTCTTGTCATCGTCAGTGAAGTAGGACTTGATGTGGTAGCCTCCGCGGACCAGCATGCCTTTGGGCGCCTCCTCCACGGGGGTCATGAACTCATGCTCCTCGACGCGCGGCCCATAGCTGCCCACCATGTAGACCGCCTTGTCCACTGCCAGGAGGAAACACAGCGCTAAGCACAGAGGCGCGAATGCACACTCCTGCAGAGGGGAGGGGAAGGGGAAGGTGGAGGTGGAGGTGGAGGTGGAGGTGGAGGTGGGGGTGGGGGAGGGGGATAATAGATTTGTTTTTTCTTACCTCGAATACCTTTCCTGTAGGTATGATGCACATACTTCAAGCCAGAGACAATCTCCTTGTTCACCTGATTTAGAGAGATACAAAAAATTTTTTAAAAAATGCTATTGAAACAATCCCAGCCATTCAAGGCAAGGTAAGACTTAAAATAATGTGTTGGTTTTATTCTTTCTGATGTAAGAGGCTGTAGTAACAGCTTAAAACCACAAGAGGGCATTTGTATTTCTTGCATGCGACCTCCACCACAATGCAGACGAAACACACAGCATGTCTGTCATCCATAACTTCAAAACACACTTAAATCAAAGGAGACACATTTACGAATCCAATGAGAAAACAGTCAAGGCTGGCTCCTTCCTCATGAAGAGGCGAGTATCCTGCCTTGCTATGGATGATTTATTTCCAAATCGCTACGCCCGCGGCTCACGCCAGTTTGACATCGAACTGTTCAAGTAAAAGAACATGGGCTGAGAGCAGCAGCAGCAGCAGCAGCGAGGGTCTGCTTTTGAAGAGCCTGCCCAGCGCCCTGCCTTCCTGCTGAGCCCACAGTGCTGTCTGTTTCCCCTCTTGTGCAAAGCAGCGGTCACTGAATCACTAATGGAATCCCAGACAGAGCCACTACAGCTGTGGCTGGTTCCTGCTGGCCACAGTTTAGTATGGAGGCCTGGGGACCCCTGAGTAAATAAAAGACAAAAACAGGACATTCAAGCATGGGAGTTGGATGTCTGATTAGAACGAGTTTCAAAACCAACCTTAAAATGGATTTTAACTTTGTAGTCGACTCCTTCCATCAGCACGAAATTCTGCTTCTTCAGGGCTTCCAGATCACCTGGTGAAACACACAAGCAAGAGCATGATGAAGAGATCCAATACTCATGACAGCATGGGAAGAGCTCATGGATATGTACTGCCAGACTGGGGCAATTACAGTATGACACATCTTCCTTTTGCTCTTCAGTGACATGCTGTTTTCGCATTGCATGTCTCTTTAGTTTTAACCAACGGGCATTTTCCACTCGACCTACTGGGGGGGGGGAATCGAACGCATGCTCCATGCCCATGTACCCTGTAAAATTCATGCTGTAATTGCTTTGAAATTAAAGCCGCTTTAGGAAACGAATGGTCACGATGCAATAACACTCGAGACCTTCAACTGAGCCAAGCGCACGTTCAGCATTACTGTCATCGAGAGAGGAGAGAAAATAGACTGGGCTTAATAACAACAAGACAACGGCTGCCAGGAAGGGAAGCTGAGAAATGCCCTGGGAGACCGCTTCTTAGGAACCCCTGAGGAATTGGGGCTAATTATCAGGCAGTGTACAGTGTGTGAGGGAAAAGCATGGCTTGCAAAAGTCAGGCAATTTAGGTGGCAGAGAAATTGTGCTTAAACACATCAGAGCTTGGTGCCCTCTGCTGGCCAGTCTCATTGCATTTTGCTTTATTTCATCCATTCTCTATGTACAGTATGTCTCTTACTTGTCCCTTTATACAGCTTGTTACTGATTCTTTTACTTGTGACTTTTCTCTTTCTTCAGCACGAGCAAGTGGAGAGAGAGCTCCTGAAGAGCGCTGAATCACATAAGTGAGTCGCTAGGGACTTCTTTCCAATGATCAGTATCCAGTGTCACACGGGAGACTGTAACCAACGGGCTTTAAGAGGAGGTAAAATGGAAAAACTGTCCCGATCGATAACCGGTAAATATCACTTATACACCCACCCTTTCTGCTCGTTGCACATAATACAGCATTACAAGGAAAGAACGTGTACTAGAGTCTGGAGCCAAAGCACTATCGAACGAGAACCCAATCCTTCACACATTTCACACTGAAATCACATGGCAGAAGTGGGGATACGGTTACACTGGTACATGCACTGACAAAGACACACAGCAATTGCTTATTAAATTGTAGTAACACAGGACATGTCCATGTCAAACTCCCTGAGCGCTGCCGTGACCCGGTACGTTTCTTTTTTTTTTTTTTTTTTTTAAACAAACTTTATTCTAGAATCCCCTGAGAAGCGGAAGCCCACAGCATTCTTTCCAGGGTTCAGACAGGATGTTATATTCAGCATCGTGACTCATCACTGTGCACTAGACACTTGACCCTCTGCTTTGAATGCTCTGAAAACCGTTCTGACAGTCCGGCTAGCATCAGATCTCAGCACACAGACGGCTGAAAGAGGCTTCCCTCTGGGGAACTAGGAGCACTGCAAAAAGAATCAGACCTTGTTCTCTTTTTTTACTAAGCATATTGCTTTCGCTTTGTTTTTTTGTACCTCTCTTGTGACTTTGATAGTCGTGCTGACCCCTCACCTCCAAGGAGATGCCGTGCTGCAGCTGCAGTGCTCCCGCACCTCAGACACGGATCACAACCCCTTGTTTTGAATTTCTAAAAGGTTTATACATTACAGAAAACCTCCCAGCTCCACGAGCTGGTCCCTCAGCACTCTGTATCCACAGGGGACCAGCGCCAGGCACATGCTAGTCAAAGGCACTGCACAGAAATAAAGGTCAAAAGCAGCCTGACAATAGAGAGCTGACTTCACTCACTCCTGTAAGAACAGTTCAGCATTCAGCGTGTTCTCATTGTTTAAAAGCAATGCACGAGTCCAATATAATTGTATTACAAGAGCAAGCCATGCAGCTCCTTAATAAGGCTCAACACAGTTCATTAAACTAATCTGACCTTTAGAGTCGTCTTCCTTGTATCATTTTCAAATCTCAAACAGTATTTATTGCCCACAGCGCAATCGTCAATGTCTATTATCATCTACATAACAAATATAATAAACCAGCTCACTTCAGAGTGCTGAAAATTCAAACTGATCGCAGAGTAAACGCATGACTGGAGACAGAAAACTTGACTGAGCAGATCGGGGGCACAGGTTCTGGGTAAGCAAGGCTTGGGGGGTGTGGATACAAACTACAAAAACACAGCTTTAGGACCTGCATGATTCCCCCGAGTTTCACAGCAACATCAAGCAGTTTAATTAAGAGCCTGTCAAACGGTTGTTCGAGTTTCTCCGGGAGAGTTAATGGCTCTCTTGCTCTGCGGAGCTGACAGGTAGCGTAGAGATCCGCTCCATCGCCTAGCAACCGGCTGACCTTTTCCCGCTACAGCGCCAGCGCAGCGGTGGATGGCGGCTTGTCAGATGCTGAACAAGAAACACACGCAGTTATTAGGAGCCGTCAGTCCCGCAGCACCACGCTCAGCACCTTCCCTGACAGGTACAGAGGCAAACCCAGGTTAAGGCGTATCGAAGGCAAGGCTCTCTATCACTCTCGCTCTCGCCTCCCTTTGTGTTGTAGCTGACATTGGGAGCTCTCAAAGGGAATGACTTCATCCTGCATGAAGAGCGGCTTAAAGCAATAACACAGACGCACAGCCCCTGCGGGAGCCCAGGCAAGCAGCTTCCACTAAACAAACACATCTTTCTACTCAGAACCAAGCCTGCTGGCTTTCCGGGGCTTAACCGGGAAACGGGGAATAGCTACAGTGCCCCAAACAGAAGTTAAGCTCCTCGTGCAGAAAGCCACGGCGCTTACCATGCCAGTGGTTCAGCTAGTGCCGCGGCACAGCAGTGTTTACCTGTCAGGTCCATTGTGATGGGCGCAGGAGCCTTGTCGCACACCAGCGTTAGCCTCGTGACTTGAACATTGGGCACGGAGGGATCTGAAATCAAAAGGAGAAGAAATATCCGATTAAAAAAAAAGGAAAGAGCTACGCAAGCAATAATACCGGGGAGAGCGCGAGGAGTTTGGAAAACATTGTGGAATGGCCCTTCAATTCGCATGCCACTGTTCAGTGGTGCAGAAACCGACATGTTCAAGACACAAAACAAACCTGTCACTACATCATGTCGGACTGAAACAGACTGTTTGCAGGCCTATGCAGTGCTCCATGAAATCAGAGTCCACTGAAGCAAAAATATGTCCTAGGGGAGTTTAGATACTGATGCACAAGACAAAAATAAAACACAAATCAACAGGGGACTGCATGCAGGAATCGCGCAGTAGATTGTGTTGTAAACACACAGAACTGTGTAATTTTGGTTGATTCCATTGAATCATTAATAAAGTCAAATATATTCCACATGTTGGGAAAATTACAATATAGCTCAGTACTGGAATTATTTATTTTATACAGTCTTTTTTGCTCATCTTCATCAAGGGTGCCAATACTTTTGGAGGTGACTGTATATATTTGGTGCCTGTATATATATATATATATATATATATATATATATATATATATATATATATATATATATATATATATATTTTAGGTGCAGTTTGTTATGTAGATGATAGTGTACAGGAGCGAGGCAGCCCTCCTGACCTGCGATGACGGGCCCAGCCCCCAGCAGAGCCTGCTTGTACTTGTTCAAACTCTCGTCCTCCTTGTCCAGCTCCTGGATCTCCTGCAGAGACTTCTGGGCAGGAGGCTGGTAGTTGAGGTCAGTCTCCTCTTCCTCCCCGATAGGTTTCTCTGCTTCTTTATCTGCCATGATGCCTGAGGAAGAAAAGCCATGGAGGTCAAACACTAGAATAAAACAGTGTAGTGCTGATCGACGGACGGGTGAGGCAGTGTATCTGTGCGGACCGTGGACTAGTCAGCTGCGTGACTGAACCTTCACTAACAGTGCAGATTAGCAAAGCTGAATGTCATGAAAACTAATACATTAGTCACTGGCATCAGGGCATAGGCATTAGGAGACTTCTGAATTCTGTGCCAGTGCTGTGGGGCAGGGGTGGACACCAGGGAATTTGATGACTTATTTTATAATGAGCTCTGTGTGTGTGTGTGTGTGTGCGTGTGCACGTGTGTCTGTGTGCGTGTGTGTGTCTGCGTGCGCGTGTTTTTAAGTAAACACTCCCTCCTACAGCCTACACCGGGTTCTAAAGTACCGGGAGACTATTTGTCCAGGTGACAGCATCCCTGGCAGGTTCTTGATCCCTAGCAGAGATGCATATCCCCAGTAAGGAGGTGACAGCACACCGTCTCCAGGTCTCATATCTTGAGAAGAGCTCAATTCTAGCAGCTCAGAGATTCCAGGTCACAGTGACCCATGCGCTCAGGAGCTCTGGTGTCGGACGGGTTGAGGCTATTCCTGAATTTGACAAAGCTATGCTTTGACATTTGTCACAGCAGGTTACCCACACACCTTATTGAGTAACTGCCTGTGTGTGCTGGATCCCCGGAATATTGAACACTCACTTTATGTAAGCATACTGGAATAATGGAATGCCAGGCTTACAAAAGCATCCCTAGCTTGATCAACACTCATTTCAAGGCCATTATTTAAAAATAAAAAGCAACATAAGAGGCACTGGTATTCAGTGTACAGAGAGATAACCCACACAGCACAGTGCATGAAATTAGCTAGTGAGTTTACAAAGAAACAGTACCATCACAACCCCCGCCCCCCCCAACAAGTACTGGGGCAGTAAGAGCGGGACATTTGTGGCGTGTTTTATCCTACTGATGTGACAACGCTTTCAAAAGATCGAAATCTACAATTCAATTAAAAATAATTAATAATCAAAAGCAGCTTTCACAGAATCCCCAAAGAAAGAAGAAATCTGAACCCCTCACTGTCTGCATGCAAGCTCTACCCGCATGGTAAATAAATGGAGAACTAAAACGACTCTCGAAATAAGTAAATCAATTAACAAAGGATCATTTAGAGAAAGCTTACTAGGAGCACAGTGTGAATACCAGCATACCAGCGGGGCAGCAGTGTGGAGTAGTTGTTAGGGTTCTGGACTCTTGACCGGAGGGTCGTGGGTTCAATCCCCGATGGGGTACACTGCTGCTGTACCCTTGAGCAAGGTACTTTACCTAGATTGCTCCAGTAAAAACCCAACTGTATAAATGGGTAATTGTATGTAAAAATAATGTGATATCTGTATAATGTGAAATAATGTATAATGTGATATCTTGTAACAATTGTAAGTCGCCCTGGATAAGGGCGTCTGCTAAAAAATAAATAATAATAATAATAATAATGTCGTCTGCAGTAAGTGGCTGGCTGTGCCGCGGCTGGAGCAACGCAGCTACTCGTTTCAGAGTATCACGTTGTATGCAAAGCAGAGGTGCTGCGCTTTCTATTGATCTCTGTATCGCCTCTCCTGCCTGATTAGTTTGATAGCTGTGCCATTAGCTATGAAGCAGCCCATCTGACAGCCTCTCAAACTGCTCAAAGAGGCATTACTACTTCTAGTCAAGAGTAAATGATTTTGCCCGTCCAGAAATGAATCTCCTCTAACCTCATTACGGGACACTATAAAGCAGCTTTGATCACAGAGACTGTGGGTGTGACTGTGTGGAGGCGTAATGGAAATGACCTTAATGGAGTGATGAAAGCTCAGACCAGAACTGAAAACGAAGCCATGGAATCTAGAATCGCTCTACTAATTGAATTTTTTTTTTTTTCCTGAAAAAAAAAAATATTAACTGAACGTGACAATGTTACAGTGCATTCAAGTTGAATTCTAACATGACAGTGTTACAGTGCATTCAAGTTGAATTCTAACATGACAGTGTTACAGTGCATTCAAGTTGAATTCTAACATGACAGTGTTACAGTGCATTCAAGTTGAATTCTAACATGACAGTGTTACGGTGCATTCAAATTGAATTCTAACGTGACAATGTTACAGTGCATTCAAGTTGAATTCTAACGTGACAATGTTACAGTGCATTCAAATTGAATTCTAACATGACAGTGTTACAGTGCATTCAAGTTGAATTCTAACATGACAGTGTTACAGTGCATTCAAATTGAATTCTAACGTGACAATGTTACAGTGCATTCAAGTTGAATTCTAACATGACAGTGTTACAGTGCATTCAAGTTGAATTCTAACGTGACAATGTTACAGTGCATTCAAGTTGAATTCTAACATGACAGTGTTACAGTGCATTCAAGTTGAATTCTAACATGACAGTGTTACAGTGCATTCAAGTTGAATTCTAACATGACAGTGTTACAGTGCATTCAAGTTGAATTCTAACATGACAGTGTTACGGTGCATTCAAATTGAATTCTAACGTGACAATGTTACAGTGCATTCAAGTTGAATTCTAACGTGACAATGTTACAGTGCATTCAAATTGAATTCTAACATGACAGTGTTACAGTGCATTCAAGTTGAATTCTAACATGACAGTGTTACAGTGCATTCAAATTGAATTCTAACGTGACAATGTTACAGTGCATTCAAGTTGAATTCTAACGTGACAATGTTACAGTGCATTCAAATTGAATTCTAACATGACAGTGTTACAGTGCATTCAAGTTGAATTCTAACGTGACAATGTTACAGAGCATTCAAGTTGAATTCTAACGTGACAATGTTACAGTGCATTCAAATTGAATTCTAACATGACAGTGTTACAGTGCATTCAAGTTGAATTCTAATGTGACAATGTTACAGTGCATTCAAGTTGAATTCTAACGTGACAATGTTACAGTGCATTCAAGTTGAATTCTAACATGACAGTGTTACAGTGCATTCAAGTTGAATTCTAACGTGACAGTGTTACAGTGCATTCAAGTTGAATTCTAATGTGACAATGTTACAGAGCATTCAAGTTGAATTCTAACATGACAGTGTTACAGTGCATTCAAGTTGAATTCTAACATGACAGTGTTACAGTGCATTCAAGTTGAATTCTAACATGACAGTGTTACGGTGCATTCAAATTGAATTCTAACATGACAGTGTTACGGTGCATTCAAATTGAATTCTAATGTGGCAATGTTACAGTGCATTCAGTTTTAGACTCCTGCAATGATTCTCTTAACCCTTCTTTATATTGAAAGACAGGGGTTCTATTCAATTGATCAGAAAAGCTGCAGATCTAAATACTATCACTCTTGAGATTAACAGCCCTCACTTTGCTGTGTAAGTTTTACCTCTGATTGTGTGACCGAGTATTTGAAGTTCTGCATGAATCTGTGCAAGCCAGATCGGGCTGTCAATCATCTCATTGTTCAGCCCTACTGTATGTAAGAGTCTTGTGGACTGAGAAACAGAAATCACTCCAATAATGAAAGTGGGTTCAGACCGCTCATCATCATCATCATCATCATCATCATCATCATCATCATCATCATCACCACTTAAATTAAAGCATGTTTATAGGATGGAAAAGGATCGGAACAAAATATTTCTGACAGTCACTGTGTTGCACTGAACACTGTATAAAATATTGAAATTAAACTCTATCACTCTGCAACAATTAATCAGTTATTGATCCCCATGGCTTTTATTTTACGATTAAATATTAATTGATGGATCAATCGCCCTGGTGCCCTGCTTGTAACTCACGCAGCGACTGTAGCCACCCAGGACAAGCGCTTTCCTTTCCTTGCACTAAGCCGAAGCTCTTCCATTTGAATTTGTTTTGTGAAGACAAATGGCAGGATCTAATGAGAAAAATAGAATAAATCTGATGCCTTCTTGCTTTCCTGCAGCCATTTCCCCTTTCAGACATCAATTCAAATGTTCCAAAGGTATAGGTATTTTATTTATTTTTTTATTCATATCTTCCATTTCCGCTAAGGCAGAGACTTACTGTGTACTTTGCGAGGACCGAATTGAAACAGGAAAACAACAAAAAAACAGAGTGGTGAAGCGCAGCTCTGTAACTTGATTGAGCACCCCCTCCTCCCCCCTTCCTCTCTCTTTGATGTCCCCCCAAGTCGCAGTTACAGTGCTGGCCTAAATATTCTTCCTGCAAGGGGAGGGACTAGAGCAACAGCATGCTAATGTACAGTATCATTACTGCAGCACAGATTGCACAGGGGAATCTCCTACACAATGTCACACACTTGTTACATGAGGCTGTTGCAAGCACTTTGCCAACACATGCACTGCTAGTCTAATGAGAGAAAGGGAGGAGAGAGAGAGACAGACAGAGAAACAGAAAAAGAGAGGAGAG
The DNA here is from genome assembly GCF_902713425.1 of Acipenser ruthenus. Lineage (NCBI taxonomy): Eukaryota > Metazoa > Chordata > Actinopteri > Acipenseriformes > Acipenseridae > Acipenser > Acipenser ruthenus. Next base: position 705,989 of record NC_081210.1, read on the forward strand.
AGAGAGAGAGGGCAGCAGAGATGTAATCCACAGTGACACAATGGGTATTAACAGGGCTCCGGTACAATGCAGGGCAGGCACTAGCATGCAGGGAATCTCTACATCATGAAAGGGTACATTCGACTCCAGCACTGACTGCAGGTTTAACTGGTTCGATTAAAATATCAAATCAATAAATAAATGAGAGCATGAAGAGTCAGAATGGACAGGCCAGTTTATTGGTAGACAATTTAGTGGCATGAATGCCTCGTGCTGTGAGGTCAGTGCATTCGATACACTGATGAACACACAGCCTGTTCACACTACAAGACTGGCACATCATTACAATCCAGTCTGAAACACGTACGGATCATTATTAAGGTGGTGTGAGCCAGGGAGACCTGGTTTGTAAAGTGGCGCTCGCTCACTAGAGTGAGTCTCACAAGCTCAGCAGCCACACCTGCTTTGGGACCGATAAGGAAACAGCAAGCAGAGCGCCCAGCTTTCCTGACACCAGGGTCTAGGAAGAACACTAATGAACTGACATCAAAAATAAACCATTTCACTCCTGTGGAAAGCAGAATTATCCTGCAGCAAAAACAGACAGTCAAAAACAAGAGCAGTGGCCAGTTCCCCAGTTAAACTTCCAGACCATGACCACATGTGTTAGTTGTTCCATATGCATCTACTAGCGTTAATCCTAATGAATTCTCTGCATTGGGCTTTCGCATCTCAACTGCTTGTCAAATTGCATGTTGTAAAATAAATTCTAAAGTCAAATAATAATAGGTGCTGTCAAGTATCACGGGTTACGATTGAAAAACAAGCAGTTTTAAAAAAACGTTAGGATAGGAACCATGCATTCATATTTAATAAAGCACTATAATATACTCACACTACAGCTCTAGGCTGGAATACAAAATCACGGTGTGCGAGGTGCTTAAATTTAATTGCAGGATATAAAAAAACATGCAGTAAATCACAAAGGACACTGCAAAAGCCCCTCACACATACAGCACACCCTGTTCACAATGTAATCCTGCTTTCACCAGATGCAGTTATGACAACACAAATGCAATCACCCACAGTCACGCATGATCCCAGATTGCCTTGTAAAAAGCACATCAAAAGCCCTGGATTAAAGCCCAATCGATCCTCACCTCGGTAGCACACGGTCAGCCACATTAACTCCAGCAGCTGCCCCCCAAACTCGCACACGTCCAAGCCCAGCATCGCGTCTCCCAAAGCCTTCTCGACCACCACCACCCCAAAAAAATATAATAATCACCCCCCCTCCAGAAGATACAGAAAAATTCAAGAAACAGCTTTAAAAAGAGAGAAAAAAAAGAAAATAAAGAAAGAAGAAGTAGAAGATGATGATCAGCTCCAAATCCTTGCCGGTTCCATTAAACTAGAGAGGTGTGCAGAAACCAATGATCTCTTAGTAATCCACGCTGCTGGACGGCTGCTACATGCTAAGCTGCTCCTGCAATGAGAAGCAGTGATGTAAGAATCGTATTCCTGTCTGCAGACGCTATCGATTTGCAAGCAGGTACCAAACCCCCCGCCTCAGTGCTATGCTGCTCAGAGCTCCAGCCCTCATTAGCTGAGAGACTGCGATGATCTCATCTCCTTCCAAACAGAGGGGCGGCAGCAGCAGCAGAGGCTGCAGAATACTAAACAGGAGCTTCCCTCCCAGTGCAGGTGGAATACGTAATGCTTTCATCTTCCACCAGCCTGCCTGCCTGCCTGCCTGGCTGGAGACTTCCCAATGGTGCTGGACATAAGACAGCCACTCTGATCTGTACTTTATTGGTGGTGATGATGATAGTGATGTTGCTGATGATTATGATTCCTTTTCTCGCATCTTCGTGTTTGTAATTAAAATGGAATCACAGGACCGTACCGTACAGGAGAGAGTGGAGTTATAGAGCATTGATGACAATAGACAAACAGTAAAGATAATTGATTGCAAACTGATTTTCAGTATGGTAGAGAAAAAAAAAACACACATGCAAGGCTTGTTCCTTTCCTACTGTGCTGTGAGTTTCCATTTAATGAATAAAAGAGTTGCAGGTTCTATAAACCTCTTTGTTGCCGGCAATTAGAGATTTCAGGAAGCTCAAAATGAGTCATACATTTGGTGATTAAGTGCAAACAACACTACACAGTATACAGTATAGGGCAATGAGCAGCCTTTTAATTTGAGCAATTAACTGGAAATTAACTAAAATGAATTGTATGCAAAAAAGGGGGATTTACAATCATGGAGCTAGAAGCAGGCAATCTTGTCACACACCACCCCAACCCCAATTTGCAATAAGAAAGCCCCTTGCACCCAAGGCAGTACAGCCCCCAATTTCAGACAGGTTCTTACCATGCGGAGCAGCAGGCTTACAAAGCTATTGTTCTGCACACGACACCTAGCCTAGAATATGAAGCTGGAGCCCGTATCTTTTACAACACTCACAGAAGAACATGTTTATATTTGCATGTATTTATAATACCTGCTCAATATAAGAGCACCTCATGCACACATTATCAGAACTCACTTGGAGGTTTTCAATGGCTGCTCCGGTGCTACTGTCCAGCAGGCATGTGGCACGACAGTATCTATTTATACAGCACTATCTGGAACTGTAGACTTTCTCTTTGGACTGCTCTTTGCACTAGACCTGCTTTATCAACACCAGTGACAGAAACGCCATAAAAACCAGGCACAGGTTCCTGGGAACCAGCTTCTGTAAAGCCCATAGTACCCTTTAACCTTTTAACCACTCTTCACTGACGCAAGCCATCGACACACACAGCGCTGAGCAACCAACCTCCAGAAACGCTTCCTTGATTTATTCAACAACTATCAGCACACTGAGCATTTCTGCCAGCGTAAGCAACACAATGTATCTTTCATCTTATTGCTGCTTCACCACTTCCTTTTTAGCAGCACGGCTCACTCACTGAAGTTTGAGATTTCTACAGTGCTACACTGGGGTATGCAATGAGAAGCCATGAATCACACATGTTTAATAGTCTACTTGAACACGTTCCCAGCTTGTGAACGACAGGAGATATCAACGTACTTCAGTTGTATATCCTTCCAGGTCAATTCACTTTTATTGCCTTTTAAAAAAGGTTGGGAAACAAATAAGCTACCTGAAAAAGATCAGCCCCTTTGAGAAGTTTATTAGTGCACAAATATTCTAGATGAAACCAAACACGCTTCCAATAGAAACTGATCCGCGTAAGCAGGAACGAGCCGTATCCTTTACAACACAGATTTATATTTGAATATATATGCGCTTCAGGCTCAACACAAGAGCACCTCATGCACACATTATCAGAACTCACTTGGAGGTTTTCAATGGCTGCTCCGGTGCTACTGTCCAGCAGGCATGTGGCACGACAGTATCTATTTATACAGCACTATCTGGAACTGCAGACTTTCTCTTTGGACTGCTCTTTGCACTAGACCTGCTTTATCAACACAGGGGGGTAACGGGGGAGAGAAGGAAATCATATAAACACATTACAAACACACCTGCGCTTGTGGAACCTGTGAGCACTCCTTCGAAAACCCTGTTCTCCTGAACAGATTCACAGGCAGGTTTCCATTATTTAATAAGAACACAGAAGTAAATACAAACATTCCTGGATTTTTTCATTATCTGATAGTGTGGGTGGTTCGAGTCTACGGGGTTCAGGAGGATAAAGCACTCAACAGCCAGCCACTGATCTCACTAGGTTTCTACACACAGGATGTGGAACTAATTTGAAATGCTGCTGTTTTGCCAAGAAGCCCTTGAAAATATGAGATTGAGTTACACAAGAAACGTTTCCATCGCTAAGAGGTCATTTTCGTCCCAGCTGGTTTAAAGCACACAGAGCCACACAATTAATCCAGTATGTTATTTATGAACCCAGTTTAATGATGATATTTCAATGCTGTACTTTGACCTTGTTCCTGCATATCAACAACAATTCCAAATCAAATACAAACTGACCATAATCTGTGAGTTTCTTATAATTGAAAATGTAAAGTGAATGCAATTCATATCTGGGAAGACTATCAGGAATTCTGTTAGCTTTATGTGTGTGTGGGGGGGGGGGGGGGGGGGGGGGGGGGGGGGGGGGTTTAAAACACGGTGTTAAAACATCAAGTTACTAGACTCTCAGCTTGAACTCAAAAAGAATGCAGTTAAAAGGGTTAATGGTTTACTGTTAATCAAACCAGTCTGTCACAGTTACACAGAGATCATAGTCTCTCTACTTTAATTTCTAATGGGACAGTGTTAAATATACAAACTGAAACCTCTAGTTTGAGGAATAAGGGTAAAACATTTACAATTTGCTTGTAGATCAAGTTGTAATCTTATCTAGTACTGCAAAACCATTTCAGCTGGCTTTTCCACAGCCATAAAAGCTGCCCCACCTCCTTCACAGTGTCAACCACAGCGTGTGCCATGAATTATTTCAATATGAAGTTCCCCTGCTGGTGCTAACCACAGCCCTGGCAGGGCCTGGGTAACTGGTCTGCTCTGTGGAGTGCAGTGCAGGAGTCTGCTGCGTTTAGGAATGAGGAAGCGACGCAGACTTGCTGGGTCATCGGTTAAGACAAGTTACTGGCATGGCAACAAATCTGCCTCAGCCAGAAGAACAATACAATTACCATCGCTCGTTCTGAAGCGATTACATTTTCAAACTGATAATCAATCACATTGTACTGATCAGCACAGAACTGGAATTGTAACTATGGAGAGATCAGCAGAGTATCCGGGCAGCTGTACTGCATCTGGCTTTTACAAAATAGAGGAAGAGCAGGAGATTTATTCATGAGTCATTCCCCCTGTGCTGCGCCGAGCCCAGTGCAGAGAGCATGTGACCTTTACAGTTCAGAGAAACAGAGCCACTGCTAGGAACCACTCTGCTTTCCCTCACCTGTAATTCAGCAGTCCAGCCCCCCCTCCCCTCTACTCTGTAAAGTCACTGCATCTCTCTCGGTTTTCACCTGGAGAGCACGGTTATTCAAAGCAGATGTTATTACTGAACCCTGCAACCCTCCTGTGATTTCTAGCCAGTTTAATAATATTGATTCTAATATAAAATATATGATTTTTGATTTATTAAAATGGTATAGATGCGTGCAAGCTACACTGTTCGGGAAGCAGAACAGACATTTTAAAAAGTGTTGCGCTATACCGATAGCTTCAGGAAACACTTGCAGCTCACTGCTATTTTCAACATGGACTTATAAGGCAGCAACCTGTTTTGAACACAGAGCCGGGTCGTTTGTGGTTGCAGCGTGACGTTAATGAAAGGTCTTGGGTCAGGCTGAACGGGTTCAAGAAAACTCTGCAGAGAAAGCGTCGATTCTTCACAAGTTTACATTCATTTCAGTCTTGCAATGTTCAGAAAAGAAAAAAAATCATTAAAAACAAAATCAGTACTGATCATGCATGTGTGTGTTCTCCTTTACTGATTGGAAAGCTTTTATTTCAATGCAGATTTGTGTGAGTGCAACAGAAGAAACGCTGAGTGTTACTATCCTGGTTGTTGCAATAGAGTCTGACAGCGACACTTGATTTTACAATGCAATCTGAATATATGAATACACATTGCGCGTGACGTTCTGCTGTCACAGCGGAAGACCGTTCTGTGCCATGCCTGCTAATTGATTCAGCTGTTTTGGAAGTCTATTGCTCTTTGGCTCACGACAGTAATATTTCCTATTCATTAAAACAAGGCAATAAAATATTGATGGGCATCCGCAGAGGAGGCGGAACAGGATTTCTACATTGCCATGGAAACCTAGCCGTCAAAATATATATCGAATGTAATTTCTTTATTGACTAAATTGACCTTGAAATTAGCTCAGATATTTGTTTTATTTAGCAGATGCCTTTATCCAAGGTGACTTACAGAGACTAGGGTGTGTGAACTACGCATCAGCTGCAGAGTCTCACCCGAAAGACGGATCACAAGGAGGTTAAGTGACTTGCTCAGGGTCACACAATGAGTCAGTGGCTGAGGTGGGATTTGAACCGGGGACCTCCTGGTTACAAGCCCTTTTCTTTAACCACTGGACACACAGCCTATATAAATAGTTTGAAAGGATGTATGGAAATAAGACTCCCATTGCATAGCAGTTTGATCCATTCCTGGTTTTACTAGGAGTTAATGGGGGCCCTGAAAAGGCACCATATTGCTCTACCAGCCCATTGTCACATTTCACCCCATTGCAGTGCAGTGACTAGCAGGCTGTAGCAGAAGTGGCTGTTGAGCTCAGAGATAAGGTCTGTTGTCTTTTTCGATAAGGAAGAGGAGCTACTGCAGCACTATCCGCTATTAAGCTTTTGCTGTGGCTGCTGAACATAAATGGCCAGCGTCTAAAACCAGCACTTCTTCCTGGTGGTAAGAGAGAGCTCCTGTTCTTTAACTGCAATGTAAGCAAATCGAAGACTGGTGTTTGAAAAGAAAAAGCACTAGAATACAGGCATGACTGCAGAGCAAACTGCATGTGCGACACAGTGTAGCCGTTCTCCTCAGTGCAAAAGAACACACTTCACTCTAAAAGTGTGGCTCTTTTCACAACAGAAGAGTCATTATGAGTGACGTCCCCATTGGAACCTAATAGCAGAATTCCCTGCGAGTGTAGATCTCACACTCAGAATGCCAATGACAAAGCATTCTAAATGCTCAAACCACAGCAGGTTTTATTAAACACATGAAGCACGTCTACATCACATCCTGTCTGGTTTGTTATTTAGATTTAATGACTTTATAAGATGTTTCTTAGGGTTCGGTGGTTACCTCTCATCAACTTGAGAGTACGTTTTCTCTTGCACTCTTTGTATGACACAGCAAAGAGTGTGCGAGAAACACACTCAACTTGATTGATCAGAGGTAGCCACCGAACACTTAGAAACGTACATCGAACTGATGCCTTGCTGTCCAGGCTTTTTGCCTGGACAGCACACCCTGAGCAGTGCCAAGGAGACTGGCACACCCGCTGCTGGTTTTAAAACAAAATGATCCGACTAGTCAAGAGATCGAGGCTTGCAATCTACAAAATCCTTTACTTTTCAGTGAAGTAGCACCAGGTGTTTTTTTCACTGCACATAAAGAGGGTCTCACAGCTGCTGTCCTCTCAAATGTTTCCAGGGCCAGATACTGATCTGCTGCGTGAGCGAGTTCGTGTTCTCCTCTGTGTCTACCCCTACCCCTGCTGCTCCTCAGAATCACTCCAAACAAACTCCATTGCTGTCCTGTACAAGTACAGACATGCTGGCTATTGCTGCCTTCAAATTGAAACATTTTCAGCAACAAAGCAAAAACACACACACAGCTGAAATTTTAAGAACTGAAAACAGGACTCTACATCTCGAGACCAAATATTGCAGGAGAAACAGCTAGTCAAAATTGCAACTTGGATTAACTAGACACTCTCAAAATGAAAGACTTCAGTCTTTTCAGACTGTGCAGTGCACCGGCCCCTCTACCATGTCAAGCATGGCAGCAGGAAAGCTCTCAGAACATTGAGTTTGGTGACTCAGTGAACAGTAGGGATCACCCCAGTCCACACAAAGATAGGCAGTCTAGATCAAAGCCATGGGTTGGCTGGACATGGACACAGTAATGCCCCCCCACCCACAATTGAACCCAAGCTGGCCCTCATGATCACCCCTCATGAGTGCACAGCCCCTCTGCCACACACAGGGGCTGGCAGGGCAACACCCAATTAAACTGAGAGAGCTGCAAGCCCTGAGCGACAGCCTTCCTGCTCCTATTGCTTTATATCATGCAGTGTGCAGCTCACTCGAGAGGACGTGAAGCTGTGTGCTTTTAGAAGCATTGAAACAGGGCTCGATTTACACATTTACGGCTGTTTTTGGGAAGCTGTAAAGGACGGTGCACATCAGAACACGCTGCACACAGTTCTCTCTTCCTCATCTCCTCAGGGTCTCTGCAGACTGAGACCTGCGTCAACCTGGATTCCTAATGATTGCCCATGCTTGTTCTGAGGTTGAGGCTGGCTCTACAGTATCACAGTGGGGGGGGGGGGGGAGACGACAAATCAGAGGGGGAGAGCAAGATTGAGATTGCTTTTCAAAGTCAAGTCAAGTCTGCTCTGCTCTGCTCTGCTCTGCTCTGATACAATGCCAGTTCAATGTACAGCAGTGTGGAGTAGTGGTTAGGGCTCTGGACTCTTGACCGGAGGGTTGTGGGTTCACTGCTGTTGTACCCTTGAGCAAGATACTTTACCTAGATTGCTCCAGTAAAAACCCAACTGTATAAATGGGTAATTGTATGTAAAAATAATGTGATATGTGAAATAATGTATAATGTGATATCCTGTAACAATTGTAAGTCGCCCTGGATAAGGGCGTCTGCTAAGAAATAAATAATAATAATGTGTATTAGGACACCCCATTGCTTCCGTAGCTTTCATTTGTTGTGCATATGAAATTAAACCACTCTAAAATGTTAAAATGCAGGAGACTTATTTAGAAGTTGTTTCAGATGCCTAATTAAAGCACAAAGTGCTCGAACATTTTCACACACGAGTGCCGATTGTTTCTATATCCGATTAGTACTGACCAAAAATGTAAATTCTCACACCCTGAGGTTTTCATGCAGGCAGGTATATAAAGGATATCAATGACACATCTTGAGGTGTTCTGATAAAAATGGGCACATTGCAAAACTGTTACAACCACCTGGCAATGATATGACTGTATTGATTTATAGAAGCACTTTTATAATGGCAGCTGACCCCGCTACTGCTAAAAAAGACTAAGTTAGAAAATACATAATTTTCTGGAGGAGCAGCGTCGGTGCAAGCAGGATGCACTTAGACGGCATTTTGAAACACTGAAGCACAGCCAAGTTCTATTCTGCTACCGCGGGGAGTAGGTACACACGTGAAAGCAGAAGTGTGTCAGTTTGCAGTGCAAGTCAAGAGAGCGCGAGACCATTGTTACAAGTTCTGTAGTGGTAACCACAACCCGTCCTTTAAAATTGCACCAGACGTCAGATCTGACGTCAAAGCACAGTTATCTAACTCTTAGCTGGGAATTCTTTTTGTTTGTTCGTTTTAATGAATTAATTGCGTTTTGATCGATCGCTTTTCAGTTCCTGTTTTTAAATTTGTATTTAACATACATAAAACAACACTTTTAGAAATAATATTTCGTATTTAGTATTATTGTTAGTTTTAACTGCTTAAAACCGTGGAAGCTCAGTCGAGTAAACCTAGGGCAGTTTTTCCCCTTTTCTTATTTTTCCTCTTGCACTTGAAAACGCACAACGATCGCACTGTTCAGCTCTCTCTCTCTCTCTCCACACAATTTTTCGGCTTGTTTGCTGACCTGGTTTCAACTATTTTTACACCAATAAGTGCAGACCTGAATCAGTATACACTATATTCTTAAACTGCATTTAAATGGCATGAGAAAGAAGCTCACCTACCTTTATTGGTTTGAACTTGCTCAGCCTCCGATCACTTGAGTAATTACTTTCCCTCAGATCGTCAGATCGCTGCTGCAACAGCTAGCCAAAATCAGGAACAATCTACAGCCAATCACAGCCATCGCTGCCGTTCTACACCGTAAGTAATAAACTATCACTCTATATAGATAGTACATGCTCCTAATTAAATTGAAATAACACTTTTTAGTAACACCTTTTCTGACCCTTTATTTGTAAGCTGACTTTTAAACTCAAACGTTTTATTCAATAGTGGGTGTGAAAAGTCAGACCGACTGTAACGACGTTGTTACCCGAGCTGCAAAGGGGGCTGCAATGCCTGTGTTCGGCCACTATGTGGCGGTAGTGTTATGCACGGGCCGCTAGATTCACTTTCAAGACCTCAGAAGTCTCTTCTCCCGGTGTGAGTGGAAATGTAAAGAAATATGTTTTATTGTTTTTATTTGCATACCAGAAGAATTGTCAGATTTTATGATGAACCTTATTATTATTATTATTATTATTATTATTATTATTATTATTATTATTATTATTAGTACAGAACTATCACAATACACACTGTCCCGGTCATAACCCTTCTTTGCAAAAGCTTCAGTATGGTGAGATATTATTAAACTGATAGATATAGTAATAATAAGTTTTTAGCTGCAGCATTGTGTGAGTGAATGTCTGTGTTTCTAGGCGTTTGTATACTTTGCCGCAAGACTGGTAAAAGCTTCATAATAATAGATGTGTTTCCAGACAGTCCTCTGCAGCCGTTATCTTCCAGAATGCACAAAAAAAGCTGCCTTCTGCGACTGCGTCTTTCCTTAAAAAAAACAAACACCCACATCGATCCTTCGTTGCAATTTCTGATAACCCTTTGTTTCAACAGTTGCAGCTAACGCCAACAGCTAATACACCGATGTCTTGTATCACTCAGCTTCTTAACATAACATGATGTGCCTGCTATACTTCCTAATCGTTCCTAGACCACGCCCTGTAGAACCGTGCAGCACTCGAGTAAGCGCTGAAAGATACCCCAGCCTCCTCTGCTCTCCTCTCCTTTCCTCTCCTCTCCTCTCCTCTCCTCTCCTCTCCTCTCCTCTCCTCCCCTCTCCTCTCCTCTCCTCTCCTCTCCTCTGCTCTGCTCTCCTCTCCTCTCCTCTGCTCCCCTCTCCTTTCCTCTCCTCTCCTCTCCTTTCCTCTCCTCTCCTCCCCTCTCCTCTCCTTTCCTCTGCTCCCCTCTCCTCTCCTCTCCTCTCCTCTCCTCTCCTCTCCTCTCCTTTCCTCTCCTCTCCTCTCCTCTCCTCTCCTCTCCTCTCCTCTCCTCTCCTCTCCTTTCCTCTCCTCCCCTCTCCTCTCCTCTCCTCTCCTCTCCTCTGCTCTCCTCTCTTCTCTTCCCCTCTCCTCCCCTCTCTTCCCCTCTCCTCTCCTCTCCCTGGCTCTCACATGACGTCCCTTCTCAGCTTTGATTTCCTACATGAAGGCTCAGGTGATCAAAGCCTCTCTACACACTTCATTCGACACGCAGCTCAGAACAGAGTGTCCCACCGCTTTGAACTACAGGACATTCCCAGACAGAACTCGCCTGTATTTTTTTAATGGATAGAGAAAGGGGGTAGATTAAATATTAATGATCGCGATTTAGTGAAGGCATGGTGATGATAATGCAGAGGCAAACATGGGAGGCAATACATGGCAGAGGGGGGAAAAAAACACACACATGAAACATGCAGCTTGTGAAGGGTCTCTGCACTGACCACAATGAAGTGTCCAGCAAACATGTGACTGGAAGGGCTTAGCAAATGATTCCCATCTCAGGGACTCGAACGGGCAGCTCCCCTCTTCATCTGACAGCCCTAATGCTCTCCTTGGCCAGTAGCCTAATCATTGGCAGTAGTGTGGAGTAGTGGTTAGGGCTCTGGACTCTTGACCGGAGGGTCATGGGTTCAATCCCCGGTGGAGATACTGCTGCTGTACCCTTGAGCAAGGTACTTTACCTAGATTGCTCCAGTAAAAACCCAACTGTATAAATGGGTAATTGTATGTAAAAATAATGTGATATCTTGTAAGTCGCTCTGGATAAGGGCGTCTGCTAAGAAATAAATCATCATCATTGCCCATTAGTAACAGGATGAGGCTCTCAGCACTCCATTAGCAGCGCAAACTAGCAAGCATGATGTATATTTCATGTTCCACAGTACGACCCAGGGTGCTATTGTTTTACTATGGTCTATTTGCATTCCAGTTTGTTTATGTTATCTGGAACTTGCAGCGGCACACAGGCTCCCTTACCTATTGAAATCTGCAGGCTGAACAGCTACACTCATGCTACCGCTGCAAAATTGACATTAAAGGGATCCAATTTAAAAAAAAAAAATCTAACATGCAGCTAGTTGTTTATTGATAGTTATGTACTGTTAGCGGGTTGTTGTAACTTTTACAATAAAAAAAAGAATTACATTTTAGCGGGATTGTGTGTGTGTGTGTGTGTGTGTGTGTGAAAATATGTCAGTACAGTATACGTTTTCGTGAAATGTATGAATTTGCGAAATGATCCCTAAATTCATTGCGTTCCGTGTCCAGCAGGTGGCGACAATACTGTGCCGCTTCTACGATTACTTAAATACCAGCCTCCGCTTCCAACTTCTCAAAGCAGAGGAGCAAGAGGACCCGTCCGAACTACCTCGCTAGTATGATAATCAGCACCATAAACCACTGAGGATCTTATAAAATGCAAATGCCGAGCTTCAGCAAGGTAAAACGGGTTTAGCATGTCCGGCTTCGAGTTTACAAGAGCAGAGAAAAGCTGTTGGTCGTAGCTGATGCTGTTTACTTTGCAATGAAACTGTTGATTTGTTTATTTTCTGGCAGTAAAATGCTCTGTGCGCTCAATTGATTGTTGCAAGCGTCTAAAAACGATATAGTTTATTCCTTAAATTAATTTTAATGTAGTTGTGTTTTTGCAGAAAATACAGTTGCATGTTAGTTTAGTGGGGTTAATATAATTTATTTTTATTATTAGAGAGTTTGTTTGAAAGCATTGCGTTTTGTTTTTAAATTGTAATTTATAATCCTCGGTACTGAAATATCTAACTGCAGTATTTCAACCCGCCTCAGTGTATTATAAGTGTTAGCGAAAATGTTGAAAATGTTAATAAAAGCTATTGGTAATAAACCCTTACTCTCATCCGCGTGGTATACAAGCACAGAAAAACACAAAGCACAGCTTTCCAATCATGTGATTTTTAAAAGTGAATGTAAAGCGTTTCTCTTGTTCAGATGGAGCGAGTTATCGTAGCCATGCAAGACCCCGATGTCGGGATAAAGACCCGAAACCAGAGACTTGTGATCACGGTTATCCCGCACGCAATGACCGGTAAGACGCATTTGTGTGTTTGATCTCGCATCCCTACACCTGCTGCACAGACACCTGTGCTTCGCGTAGAGCAGGACTGAGTCCAGTTATCCTGACGCGCCTCCAGCCTGTCTCTGTTGCTTCTTGGCTTGTCATGTTTATGCACCATTACTGCCTTGCCCAAACTCACATCGATTTTGACTCTTTTCTTTCCAGGAAGTGATGTGGTCGACTGGCTGATGCAGAAGTTTAACATCAGCGAGGAAGGTAGGTGCAAAAGCAGGCAGTTTGTTACCTTCTCCAGATACCAGCAGCTCCTGTGAATATAAAAAAATCCTATTGCACAGTATACATAGTGCAACATGAATGTGTGTACCAGTCTGCATGTGGTGTTCAGCACCTAATTGCACAGTCAGGGCTCCCTCACATGAGCAGCGTTGATCTCCTGCTCAGGTGACGTTTGCTTGTCCTTGATCTGCTGTGTGGACTTCCCCCGGAAGAGGGTTTGGTTGTTGCTTGCCTCCTTTCGGTCCATGTTGTTCTTTGTCTGATCAGTCTGTTGAATTATTGATCTTATTTCTGTAGTGGCGCAATTGCTCTAGTCCATTAGACCAGACCCTGTTAAATAATGGATGGGGATCTGTACATCCTTAACGAGCCTCCTCATGTGATAAACACCACACTCACAAACAGACTCTCAGGTGTGTGGTTGGCCTGCATTGCGCGTAATCCTTCTCGTCTTGGGCTTTCTGATAACAATTAAACCTGTAGATTTTTCCCTGCGGAGCCGTTGTCGTGCAGATAATAAGAAGCGTTGCGATCTCTCCCACAAGAGCGTTGAGTTTTACTGGGAACGAAGCCCTCCCGAGACATGCAATGAACCAGCGGAGCAGCTATTGAAGCACAGGGCGTTTCAGGAGCAGCTGGTGATTCAGTGATCTGAAAAAACTAAAGGAGACCTTGTGCATACAATGCAGATGCACGTTTATAATGAATATGATAGCCATGAGCTAAATAAAGATCGGGGGGGGGGGGGGGCGGGGGGGGAGAATAGGGCAGCAGTGTGGAGTAGTGGTTAGGGCTCTGGACTCTTGACCGGAGGGTTGTGGGTTCAATCCCCAGTGAGGGACACTGCTGTTGTACCCTTGAGCAAGGTACTTTACCTAGATTGCTCCAGTAAAAACCCAACTGTATAAATGGGTAATTGTATGTAAAAATAATGTGATATCTGTATAATGTGAAATAATGTATAATGTGATATGTTGTGACAATTGTAAGTCGCCCTGGATAAGGGCGTCTGCTAAGAAATAAATAATAATAATAATAATAATAATAATAATAATAAATATTCCTGGTGATGGGGATATAGCAAACAAGAGTGTGTGTGTGCGTGTGTTTGTATACACACTCGCCATACTGGAATGAAAGCTTCAACAGCTTCCATGTCATTTGAATGTTTTCTGTTAGCGTTTCTTAATGTCAAACTTTAGAGTGTGAAGCTTCAGTAACATAATTGCAAACATCATAAAAAGAGGACAGAGCAGGGATGGAAATGAGACTCCCCTTGCATAGCATGCCTCCATGCCTGGTTTTACTATGAGTTTAGTGGGACGCACACCTGAGCTTGTTACCTGCACACTGTGTTTAATCAAGCTCATTTTAAAACTGAAATGGGGGGGGGGGATACTGCTATGCAATATGAGCCTTATTTCCATTCCTGCAGTTAAAAAAAGTCGAAAACAAAGTGACCGCGCTGCCGCCCTGTAAGTAGAAATCCTCTTCCTTTGCAGAGGCGCTGCACGTGGGGAACCTCATAGTGAAGTACGGCTACATCTACCCACTGAAGGAGCCCAAGAACCTGGTGCTCAAGCCTGACGAAACGCCCTACCGCTTTCAGGTAACCAGCTCTCTGCACGGCGCTGCGCGATTTACAAATGCAATGTAACACCGTTTGCTTTCATATAGCAGTGTTCATGCAGAGCATCCCAGAGTGCTTTACAGTACACACTCTAACCAAAAGGTCATTGGCCAATCAATCCAGCTCACAAACAAGCCAGCATTCCTGATAGGACTCGGGACGGAGTTCCACAGGCAGGGAGCAGAGCCGCTAAAGGCCCTCCTCGCCCCTCCGGATTTTAGACGAGTTCTAGGAACTACCAAAAGCCCAGCATTCGCTGATCTCGGGGTGGGACCACTAAAAGAAAGTCAAATTCAAAGATAAACGTTTCGACTGCTGTAGAAGTATCTTTCAGTCTATGAGGAAGAATGCAGGGGGCTGAAAGCCTGTTTGTTTGGTGTAAAATTTGTACTGGAGAACAAAAGGCTTTGAAAATAAGACTGTGAAAGCCTCAGTTAAAAATAAAAACAACCAGACATTCTGGCATTGTTGAATTGCTTAAAGGTGGCTGCTTGTGAGTTGCCAAAGTCGTAAACCGGCTCCTGTGATAGTGAGTACAGTGACACTCCTCTCTCTGTCTCCCTGACAGACTCCATACTTCTGGACTACAAACAAGTGGCCCTCCTCTGAGCTTGATTACGGTAAGAATGAGGGCTCAAGGGGAAAGTGCAGATTTTTCCTGTGGTGTACTTTTGTACGGGGACTGCGTTGGATTTTCTCTCCAGATTGTTTTTGGGCTTCCCCTGCTATTTGCTTTCATAACTGAAGTAAACACCAGTAACTCGATTGCAGGGGGCTGATTTAAAGGCAGGCGAGGGATGGGCAGGGCTCTGTGGAGCATGTACTGAAACGGTTGAAATGACAGCACATGCCAAATCTCCTAATCCTGCTCCACGGCTCTCTTCATTTTCTAGCGATTTATTTGACAAAGAAGAACATCCGCAAACAAGGGGATTTGATCGAGTATGAGAAGGTAAGCAGCCAAAGAGCAATGCTGTTACCTTTTATCAGGATGAAAAACTTTGTCAAACAGAACCGCGTTTTGGTGTGTTTTTTAAATCTGCTGGTGTGGACAATGCCCCTTCATTATAGCATCATTTTTTGACCGATCTAAATTCTATGATTCTGTCCAGCTGCATTACCGGTGCGGTCCAGTAAAAATGAACCCTTTCTCTGCCTCGTTGTTTAAACCTCTGTCCTTGTTCTGGTTTCGGTATTGGTGTCATTTCTGTCACTAGTTAATCTCCAGCTTGTGAAATGCACAGCAGATTGTGATGGGATTGTGGCAGATGGAACATGCCCTGTTTATAGCCTTAAACCGAGAGGTTAATGCACTTCCATTGATCAGCATCTCATTTTGACAATATGACTGCAGTTTTACATAGACCTGGGTTCTAGTGTTTCTCCATCCTTAACCTTGAGGAATAACATGTGCTCTTCTACTCCATCTTGGTATAACTCTATAGCCCTCTCTACTGTCAGCCTGCGTGTGTTCAGCTACCAAAGGAGTTTCTTTCACTGTTTCCAATTCCACTTATGTGTTGCACTGTGCATGCTAGGAGCCAGGCTTCAGGAATAGCACTGCTGGTGTGTTGGTCTCTTTCATATTGCTGGCTGTTTTGCACTCTCTGTTTCTCCCTCACAGCACAATTACAATCTGCTGCACAAGCGTATCAACCACACGTGGGACTTCGTGGTGATGCAAGCCAGAGAGCAGCTCAGGTAACAATGTGCATATTCCAAATATAATATTCTGTGAAGTCAGGAGTGTACAGTATTCCTTTAAGTAAAGCAGTTGATAGAAGGCAAAACTACAGGCTGTGCTGGTTCATCTGGGGGTGTCTGCGGTTGAGTTGCTGTGTTCTCTGGTTCGACTGTGGGAGTCTGCGGTTGAGTTGCTGTGTTCTCTGGTTCGACTGGGGGAGTCTGCGGTTGAGTTGCTGTGTTCTCTGGTTCGACTGTGGGAGTCTGCGGTTGAGTTGCTGTGTTCTCTGGTTCGACTGTGGGAGTCTGCGGTTGAGTTGCTGTGTTCTCTGGTTCGACTGTGGGAGTCTGCGGTTGAGTTGCTGTGTTCTCTGGTTCGACTGTGGGAGTCTGCGGTTGAGTTGCTGTGTTCTCTGGTTCGACTGTGGGAGTCTGCGGTTGAGTTGCTGTGTTCTCTGGTTCGACTGTGGGAGTCTGCGGTTGAGTTGCTGTGTTCTCTGGTTCGACTGTGGGAGTCTGCGGTTGAGTTGCTGTGTTCTCTGGTTCGACTGTGGGAGTCTGCGGTTGAGTTGCTGTGTTCTCTGGTTCGACTGTGGGAGTCTGCGGTTGAGTTGCTGTGTTCTCTGGTTCGACTGTGGGAGTCTGCGGTTGAGTTGCTGTGTTCTCTGGTTCGACTGTGGGAGTCTGCGGTTGAGTTGCTGTGTTCTCTGGTTCGACTGGGGGAGTCTGCGGTTGAGTTGCTGTGTTCTCTGGTTCGACTGGGGGAGTCTGCGGTTGAGTTGCTGTGTTCTCTGGTTCGACTGTGGGAGTCTGCGGTTGAGTTGCTGTGTTCTCTGGTTCGACTGTGGGAGTCTGCGGTTGAGTTGCTGTGTTCTCTGGTTCGACTGTGGGAGTCTGCGGTTGAGTTGCTGTGTTCTCTGGTTCGACTGTGGGAGTCTGCGGTTGAGTTGCTGTGTTCTCTGGTTCGACTGTGGGAGTCTGCGGTTGAGTTGCTGTGTTCTCTGGTTCGACTGTGGGAGTCTGCGGTTGAGTTGCTGTGTTCTCTGGTTCGACTGTGGGAGTCTGCGGTTGAGTTGCTGTGTTCTCTGGTTCGACTGTGGGAGTCTGCGGTTGAGTTGCTGTGTTCTCTGGTTCGACTGTGGGAGTCTGCGGTTGAGTTGCTGTGTTCTCTGGTTCGACTGTGGGAGTCTGCGGTTGAGTTGCTGTGTTCTCTGGTTCGACTGTGGGAGTCTGCGGTTGAGTTGCTGTGTTCTCTGGTTCGACTGTGGGAGTCTGCGGTTGAGTTGCTGTGTTCTCTCTGCTCACTGACAGGGCGGCGAAGCAGAGGAGGAAAGCTGATCGAATTGTGCTGGACTGCCAGGAACAGGCCTACTGGCTTGTCAACAGACCTCCGGTAAGTTACCTCCTGAGTTGTGGATGTCCGTGCAATGATGAGCCTTTGGTACTTTAGTATGGTAATGTTTAACAGTGCCTTGCAGGTTTGATTGTAAAAGCACCCTCTTTGCATCATTGCTTTAAATCACACTGACAGACCTACAGAATTCGTTTTAACATTTGGAAATGGAGAGAGAGAGGCCTTTGGTCACCCACTACCCGAGTGTCAGCAGACAGACTGTCTGGGGTCTGGGGTCTGGGCCTGTCCTGTCAAACTTAAAAGGTAAACTTTTAAGGGTAATGCGCACCAGGTTTCTCCTTCTGTTTCAACGCGGTCATAAAATATTCAGATACCAAGAAAGCCAAAAAATAAATAAAAAATCCCTCTTGGGAATAAACCACTGGGAACAGTGAAGGTCAAAAAAGCAGAATGTTGCGCTCTTCATAAATAATCCAGGATCTCCTGAATAATATAAAAGACAAAGAAAGAAACAGCTGTGCGGTGCTGAGACAGGAGGAAGCATTGAAACTGGACACGCACAAATACCTTCTCCAGAAACGGCGGTCAGGGGGTAACTCTTCACACTCTCAGTCACCGAGACAGTCGGAAGTTGAAACCCTTTTAAAAGCATCGCACACCTGACTGTCAGAAAAGCACGCAGTTGTCATTTTTTTTATGGTCTGTGCTCTTCATGTGAACCCTATAAAGGAATGTGAATAACAGGCACAGATATATAAAGACCATAATATATTGTACAGATTGCTTCTGCCGGGGGAGCTGCATGCACTCAGCTGTTCTGTAAAGTGCTGCGCAATCCACACGCTAGGCTAGGCAAACTCGTTTAAAAGAAGCTTTTATCCCGGAGCTCATTGCAGACGAAGCTTCAGCTTTTATTGATCCCTGGAAAAGAAAGTATCCATAATTCCAGATGCATTTGTGCTATTTTTGCCTCTGGGACATATCTAATATAGATATATGTATATCCTAATGTACATGTACACCGGTGTGTGTTCAAATCCTTTACTAAGAGGACTGCAGTTCATGAAGCTTGTTATAATTTAAGGGTAAAGTGTGCCTCACACAGGCACGTGATAAATTGAATTTCAATTGAACAGCGTTGGTCTCTACCTAATAGACTGGCTAGAATGACTGGCATTATAATCCATGTTGACATGTAACTCTGTGTCACGCGTGCAGCACAAGGGCAGCTACAGTTCAAAGGGAGAGCCGCTGGGAGAAGTGAAGAGCGATGCTCACATGTAACGCTGCGCAGTTCCAGATTGGTATCAGTCTCTTTCTGTGTAAACTCATTTTCGGGTGAATCAGTCTGGGCAAGGCAGTGAATGGAGTTGCCCAGTTGTATAGCTTGGTTTGAACGAAGCTGAACAGCAGCTCGTTCTAACGGCTGCCGTTTTCTTTTTTTCCAGCCAGGCACTTTCGACATCTTGGAGCACGGCCCTGAGCGAGGGAACTGTCTGCACTCCCGAGTCCAGCTGGTAGTTTGAACTTTTAGAGGCTCTTAAATTCAGAGTCCTGTGGCTGACTCTTAAATGTAGCATCTGATGTCTGTTCACAGTGCGTGGCAAAATGGTACTCTAGAAAACGCTGAAAACAAAAGCTTCTGTGTGGTTTTGCAAACCCATAGCTTTAAATTGTTTTGACAATACTGTTTTCAGACAACATGGGTTTTTTGTTTTTTTTAAAAATATGTTTTAAATGTGATGTAATGCAAACATTGCTTCCTGACTTCCCACAGCTACGCCAAAAAAAAAATCACTGCTTTGGTATGTTGCTGTTAAAAAAAATCAAATAGAGTAATATAGTGTGGATCATTACAAATAACAACAAAACTGCTGTAAAGTTAATTGCAGCATAGGTTACAAATACATTTATGCTTTCATTGAAAAAAAACTAACCTTACCCTTTTTACTTTTTACTTTGTGCATCTCATTCTCAAAGTAAGTATTGCTACTGGTTTTAAATTCCATCCATAAGGTGCTGCGCTCTGTGTGTGTTTGTACGCTCTATACAGGATATCACAGTTTATGATTCTGTTCAATTTTATGGTATTACTGAATAGCACACAGTGACATCTGCTGGTTTACTGCAGTTGTTGCAACAAGCAAGGCAGTGTTTAATTGAGAATACACTGTGAATAATTGGTGATTAAATGGCATTACATTCATTTAAAATTATAAAATTGTATTTTTTTTTTTTTTAAACCCAGAAAAGAACAGCGAACACTACAAAAAACAGGTAAGAGCCAAGATGCATGATGGGAGCAGCCCTGTATCATGACAACATAAGAAACGTTACGAGCGAGAGGAGGCCGTTCAGCCCATCCGTGCTTGTCCGGTTCCTAGCAGCTGATTGATCTCATTGATCGGGTCTCGAAGGACCCTAATGATTCTGCAGCACTGACAGGGATAGGTAACCCACTCTGTACCCTCGCCACTCTCTGTGTGAAGAAGTGTCTTGAGATAACTGACCACATGGGCAGGAACAGAGCAGCAGAGAGGTGCTTTATGCTGGCTGAGGTCAGGAAAGGCAGCTGTCCACGTTTTTATCTTGAGATATTGGTACATACCGTACTGCATCTTCAAAGCAAATCCTTTGCTGTGTCCTGACGACCCCAAACACACACACAGGTCCATTATGGACCTGGAGCTGACTACTGCATTTGAACAATTCATTCAGCGAGGTTTATCATATAATGGCATCCGTTTCAAATAAATGTGGCAGTAGAGCACAGTCTGACCCAGATGGTTCTGTGCGCAATAAAAAGCTGTCCTCCTTGCTGCGTGCTCCGGCTTGTGTTTTTTCGGAGTAGTAGATTGACGTCTCCTAACTCGTCTCTCCTGGTTTTCTTTTTTGATTTGCCGTGCCTGGGGGGGATCCAGATTGAACTCACGAAGAAAGCCTTGATTCGGACGCGGGTCAAGTCTTCCATCTGCCTGGAGGGGTGAGCAGAACCTGCTTCCGCTCATCCCCTTGCTTCCTGGGACCCTGGCTTCTTCACTTCATGCCTTTGAAAGTGGGCTTAGATATCAGTTTACAGTGGTCTGTGTCGCTGCCCATTAGTCAGAATGCTTTTGCTTTTTCCATTCCAAAGAGCAAGCCTTTTTATTTGATCACTTTTTAGTCAGAGCTAATGCCTGGGATAGTCTGTGTGTGTCTGATCTTTGTTTGCTCACAGAGAGGGTCTTTAAGAAACCGCTGAAGCATTTTAATATCCCAGCAAATAGATTGCCGTTGATTTCAGGATAGAGGGAGAATAATAGTTGCAGCCTTAAAAAGACCCCTGTGCTAGTTTAGCTGTAGGACAACAGACCATTCCATCCCTTTTTACTGAACAGTTCTTTTTAATACACCTCTCTGCTGCCCATCCCAATGTGTGTGCTTTGTGGTCTGTCAGGGTTATGAAGTTCACTGAACAGTATCAATCCCATGATCCCATCATGGCAGGATGCCTTCCCAGCAACCCGTGGATAACTGATGACATCATGTACTGGTCCATGAACGCCAGCGAGTGAGTATCCCCTCCGAGTGACCTGGCTGAGCTTGCACTGGTACAGAACACCCTGCAACTCGCTGTCCATGCAGCCTGTGCACTACTCAAAAGTCTACAAAGAAGCGCAACCCTGCTTCTGAAATTCTAGTATCATTACTTGAATAGCATCGCGCTACTAATATTAATACTGTAACTGCTAACTGCAGTTTAATATCTGTATTGTACAGTAACTGCATCAACGCACATTGAGACACGGAGACACCCTTATAAAAGTGTTGCATGCTATTCTTCCAGTTTTATCATGCATTTACAATAGCTGACCCTTGTTTGTCATGTTTATTAATGTCATTTACCATACCTTGCTATTCTTTACAATGCTTGCCTATGCTTTATTACACTTTGCTATGCTTTTTACTGCAGGAAGCTTTTATAAGGGCAGGTTTGGTTTGCTTGGTTCTAGTTTCATTCAATGAACAGGTTTCTCTTTTCAATGCAAATGAAATACAGAAGCTCTTTGAGAGTGTGCCCCTTGCTCTCCTGTGTTGTGTGATCTTGTAAAACCCGATCCCTTTCCCCTCTCCTCCCCTCAGGGTGGTGACCCCAACCAAGCTGAGGGTGGAGCGCTGGAGCTTCTCCTTCACGGAGCTGCTCAACGACCCGCTGGGACGCAAAGAGTTCATGCAGTTCCTGGAGAAAGAGTTCAGTGGTAAGCAGACCATTTGGCTTTTACTGAAGGTTGGGTTTCCAATGGAAATCGAACTGTAACATCTTTCAGTCCTTTACATTACTTGGTCCTAGTTTGGTAATACTAATAGTTTTTTGTGATCCTTTTTCCATTTTTTTTTAAAAAAGGTCCAAATTGCACTTTTGAGTTTTTTTGTTTTGTTTTTACCTGGGAGGATTCTTTCCGTGAGATGCTGATTTTGAAGAAAAAAAATGTTTGTTTTGTTCATCAGCTGAGAACTTGTGCTTCTGGGAGGCGTGTGAAGACCTGAGACACGGAGAGCATTCAAAGATAGCGCAGAAGGTGGAAGAGGTGTACCAGTGAGCATCCACAGCAAGCCAATGGCAGTACAGTTAATCAGTGGTTTCATTTGCTGTAACCCTTTTGTAAAGTGAAAAGAAGCTCACCTGTTTCGCATTCTGCTCCCCAGACAGTTTCTCGTACCCGGGGCCAGCAAGTGGGTGAACATCGACAGCAAGACGATGGAGAAGACGCTGGAGGGGATCAAATCGCCACACCGCTATGTCCTCGATGACGCACAGATGCACATCTACTTCCTGATCAAAAAGGTGAGCTCACGAGACCTGTTGCATGCTGTACAACACAGGGGAACACGGTCAGAATCGCACATACTCTTTATTTATATATGATCTGAGCACACTCTTAAACTCAGGGGTGATGTTTAAGGAGGACGAAGGTCTTTTAAACTCCTGTAAGTGGTTTTGTTCGTGCACTGGGCGTGCGATTAGACAACTTTTTAATAATCATGAAAATCATACAGACTAATTTGAAGTTTTAATCCCAAGTAAAAGGCAATCTGGGCGATCCAGTGCCTTTACAGGTTTCACAACATTAATACTTCAATACTGTAGTACAAATATGGTTATCATATGCTTAGCCCTTGGGCTATAAAATGCAAAAAGCTAGAGCACCCACAGCTACGTCCTGTAACGTTCAATATATCACTGTCTTAAAACAGACACAATTTTTATAACTTATAGCAGTGTATCCAATATGAAAGAGATATACATTAAGATATGCTTACCTTTCAGTATATGGAAGTGTAGTGTAGGATATATGAAATAAAAACTGCCTTCAAAAGGCAGAGACTAACTTCGGACCAAATAGCAGTCCGTTTTTCAGAGACCCTCGCAGCATGGACCACGTAAGCTTGCAAGATCAAGTTCAATGGTATTGAACGGGGTCTTGCTTTGGGCTTATATAGGATTTTCCTTCCATTAAGAATACATCAGGAGATCCAATTAAATCTGATCATCAACCTGCCTTGACAGTTCTTATCTTTTGAGTTAATTGTATATTCTAGAAGGATCCAGTCAAGTATTTTTTTTCAGTGTTGATTAATATGAGACACTATCGTAAGCATTTTCTAATACTCATTATTTTAAACCAATCTTTAGCTTAATTCAGCAAACCGTCTTACACTCATTTTTAATTAAGCACCTGCTTAGCAGCAAATGCAACCTTGAATATTAAAACTTAGCACTGCTCATACATTTACTTAATGTTATTATATCAGGTTTCTTATTTATTTAAATATTTTTGTATTTTCTTACTTTAATCAAACCTAGTTCGATTGCTTCTGGCATATCAACTCTGTTCAATAGACTTTGTCATTCTGCTCTCGCTGGATCAGAATGTTTTAAATCTAATTAAAAAAGATGCTTTTGCCTGATAAGGGAGGTTTGAAACTTTCAGCAGGTCGGCCTGACCTTTTGATACCAGGAGCTCTCTCTTTCAGACCTCGCACAGACTTATTCAAAAGGATATGAAATACAGAATCCCACAATATTACTATTAACAATGTATTTCATTCTATAGCATCCAACCCATATCTAATAAGTCAGCTTGTTCCCAGCAAGACTCGAATTCTCCTCCTGGCTCAGCTTGAAGTGGCTCAGTGAACATCACAACAGGCCTTACACAGACCTGCTAAGAATATTTTCTACTGGTTTTATATTCTTTACAACACATTACAGTCATTACAATATTTGTTGCAGTTTCACAAATGTTCAACTGTGTGTGACAACACTTATAAGAGTTTACCACAGGAGAAGCACAGCAAAGTGTAATAAAGCATGGTAAAGCACAGGTAAGCATTGTAAAGACCAGCGAGGTATGATGAAGCATATTCATAAACATGGCAAACGATGGTAAAACACAGATTTTTTTTCCCTGGTTTTCAGGACTCCTATCCGAGGTACATGAAGTCCCAGATGTACAAGAGCTTGCTAGCCAGAGCCATCGTGCCGCAGGAAACCAAGAAAGGGTATTAATCATTTTCATTTCTGTCTGTTTGTCGGGTCCTTAGGCAGCAGAATTCTAGGATCCAGATCTCAATACTCCTCATTGGTGCTTTTTTTTCATATTGGAAAAATAATATATATATATTCACAGCAGCAGATCCTTGTTTGCATAGCAGTGTCCTCACCTCTCTCTCTCTCTCTCTCTCTCTCTCTCTCTCTCTCTCAGCGTGTTTCCCTTCATGAGAAGGCAGCGTCACTCCAGCCCGAGTCCCGTCCTTCTGACTCAGCCCGGAGAGGATGCTGGGAAAAGCAAACCCGCCACGATGACCATGCCCGGAACTGTCTCCCAGGTGGAGGAATAAAACAAAGCCGGCGCTCCGCACTCGCTGCTGCCCTCCTTCTCCTGAGCGAGAGCTCTCCCGTCTTCCAGGTGCTGTGCTGTTCCCACCACCAGCGCCTCACTGCAGCTGTGTGTGTGTGTATCTGGACCAGCGGGGTGGTAGGACCCTGATCAATAAGATGAATGTGTCAGTGTGCCCCCCCACAAAACTATATGCTGCACTCCTGCTATGAAACGCATTTTAAAACGTGAAATTTAAACGAGTGTTACCTCAACGATCAGGTACCATGAAGGGGAAAGACAGCCCAGAATTAGAACCTATTACCTGCCTCCCAGTATTTCAGGGGACCCGCTGTCAGGGGACACACCCTAGAGAAGCGAGGGGAGGCAGGTGGAGTGTCTGTGAGTTTGTGAGACAGAGCAGCTGGGAGGGAGAGACAATGGCAGCAGCAACACACAGCTCCATGTATATTCCTGGGAATGTTACTAATTCTCCCCACACTGTTTCAGCTTCTGAGTAATAAATGACCTTCAACTGATGAACTGAGTGCTTTCATTTTACACACACACAACACAACGCAGAGTATTCCACGATTTATAATATTCAGTTCCAATTACCATCTCAGTTATTATACTGAATATACCATGTAGAATATTCAACCACGCTGATACGGGGGTGTAGTGAAATAGTGTGATTGATTTCTTTTTTTTGGCATTAATCTTAAAATGTTGTAAAACTGATACTGCAAATATGTAATATGCAGTGCAAATAATGTCTCAATATCATACCGGGATAGAGTATTCAGCAGACTCTTCATTGCTCAATTTATATTATTATTTCTTAGCAGACACCCTTAGCCAGGGAGACTTGGAGTTCTTACAAAATATCACAATACAAAGTCTGCAAAATATGTCCAGGTTACAAAATAAACCAGTTAAAAAATGGCAGCATCTTCACCCGGTCTGCCTTATTCCCACTACCTCTGGTTCAGTCCCATGATACCCAGTGGCGACGCAAAGCCTGACTTCAATGGAATTAGCGATTCATTGGCACACCCCTTTCATTCAGCCCTGGCAAGATGCTGAGTGCCTCTCTATCCCAGGATGCTCCCCACCTCAGCCTACCCTTCTCCCAGCTTCAACACCCCAAACAGGGTCTCTATCTGCTCTTCGGCTCCCTTCTCTCTGCCTGGCCTTAGCTAGAGCACGAGCGCAGCCCTGGCATGCCCAGGACCCTGCAGTAAGCCCAGTCCTGCCCTGTGTGTGTTGTGTGTACCATTCATTTGTTAAGATTCTTGACTGCAACATTGCATGGCATATCTGCAGCTTCATTAGATGCCTGTGCTTCCATGTGACTCAGTGGGTTACAGACCTAGGGTTATACTGATGCGAGGACACACGAGTTTGGTCTCTTTGGTTTGAAATCTGGTAAGTGCTCTTTTGAAGTTTGCATCCAACCTGGAGACATTGTTTTGAAAGGGCTGTCAGCACACTGTTCCTCTGTAAGACCTCGGTGATCTCTGCTGGTGTTGTATAATTAGTGTCTACGGTGCAGTATCTCCACTGACTGGCAGACCCTTTCCCACGCCTCTGAACCGTGAGCAGGGTTCCATCCAATCCGCGTGGGGTGAGACGCCTCTTAGGAACGGCAGGTGGACATCAGTAAGAGGCATTGCTGTGTTCCATACAGCAAGGAACAGGATGATGCAAAGATTCCATTCCGAGTGCATTCTCATGTTTCCACGGCATTCTACTGCAGGGGGAAATGCTGACCTGGCTGAGTGATTCAGTCTCAGTTCTCTCTACAGTGATGGCTTTTGTTTTCTTGCAATAAAGGAAAGCACTTGACTTTACATGCATGTTCTAAATTAAGGTTGTGAGATAATATTCCATCACATAAAAATCATATAGGGGGTCTGGAGGATTTCTTGATCTTGGTATATTTAAAAATAAATTTAAATTATCCAAGTGTTTTGAACTCTCCCTTATAAAATATGAAGTGTTATCATTTTAAATAATGCAGCACACCATTTAAACAGGTGCGCGTGTTTGAATACGGCCTGATGGGGGTTTGTTTTTGATTTGATTCTGAAATATTAACGTGGAGGGCGCAGGGGGCGCTATGCTGTGTTTTTCTCGTTTGTGGCTGCATGCCTGGGCAGAATGGCTTAACATCTTAAAAGCAGAGCTGCTGTTAAATTCATCTAAGATATAAGACCACGAGGTCAGCTATAAATGAGAGAGGGCCATTCGTCCCTTTAATTAGAGCAATGATACAATTATACCTTTTCATTTACGAGCGGAAAGCACAGTCTAGTAAGCCATGGTATGAACAGGACTTTCAACTGGTAGACTGGATTGTTGATCTTGGGCGTTTAGTGTCTCAGATGCACCCTTAACTTGTAAGCATGGTTTTATCAGTCCATTATTTTATAAAATATGTTCTATTGGCTGGCTGTCTGCAGGTGGCTATGCAAAGAGCGACATCTAGTGGCAGAATAAAACATTGCTGGAGATCTCCATCACAGGTTAGGCTACTTTCTCAATTCCACCACACACCATACATAAAACAAAGCATATTGACTTTGCCTGGATAATCTAAACCACGTAATGAAGAATCACCCCAGCATTCCAATACCAGTTTCATTAACACAGCATCCTTCATGTAGAACCATCCCAGGGCGCTTTACAAAACATGATAACACACTAAAGAGAACGCTACACTACACGCTAGTGAATTCGGAAAACAAACAAAATCACTCACTCACTCACTAAGCAAGCAAACTTGGTCTGAAAATCAATTCGGACTTTTTGTAACTAAATACGTGTTTTTTAACAGTTCGGCGCTGATTAGTTCAATAAAAAGATTGTTTTAAGCGCGTGTGATTTCACTGCGTCGAATCTGTCGGCTCAGTGTTTGCCTCGTTATCTGTAACACCTGGCCTCGGCCGCATATTCCTTTAATGCTATTAACTCTTCCTGCAGAGGGAGGTACACACACTGTGCATGCGTTGCATAATACTTTCACATGCACTTCGGAGTTAGTGCAACGATGCTTTTTTCAAGTCCAGAAGAGGGAGCCAGATAGCCAGGTTCGGAATGGTGGAGACACAAGCCGCACTGAGACGGTGGTTTTGAGTGCGAGGCATTCACTGATCAAGACGTGGATCCTCTTGTAAAAAACAGACATGTCTTTTTATACATGCATGTCGTATGCTTGCAGTAAAATGAGTCGGTGCTGTTAACTTCACCACAGTCAGGTGAGCTGGTATTCACTGTGCTCCTCCTTTCTGTCCCCAGAAGCAGTTACAAGCCAGTCGATAGAAGTTGAAGGTTTAATAGTGGAAGAATATTCAGAATTGTGTGTTGCTGCACCATTTAAAAGTCTTGACACTTCTATTCAGAGTGGAAGAAGCAGTGTCTTCAAACCATTGTGATGTCATCGGGGATGGAAGGTCAGACGCATCACTTTCCACTCCTCCGATTCTAAACCCCCCTCTCCCGGATTTTACAAAGGGAGACTATGCGAGTTCTTGTGCTTTCCTAACTCTATGGGGTGGTTCTCAGAATAAGATTGAGGTGTACGTCCAGAATAATAACGAACGATCAAGTTTATAACACTGATAAAAAGGAGAAGATGCAGATATTGTGAAAACTGTCTTGTCATTTATTGTTTTCTCAGATTCCCTCGAATAGATTATATACCCTTCACCAAGAAGTTTATTTTTTTAAATCAACACGAACACACACACACACACACATTTTATATATATATATATAAATTATATTTAAACACAAAAATAAAATACAAATAACACAACAGGACTGGCAACCCTCCCCCTCCCCAGACAATTTCCCATGATGAATACAGTAAAGGGAGATGGGCTGTGACTAAGCACTAAGCCTGTAGTTGTGTATCGCATAGTACAACCTCTTTTAAAATACCACCTCTTGTTTACACAAGACTGAACCCAAGGTGCTTTTGAAAAGGTCTCTCTCAGGTCCCAGTAGTCTAGCGCAAGTCCTACTGAACTGGATATCAAATACCAGGGACAAAAGCAAGACTCCCATTGCACAGCAGCTTGAGCCAATCCAGGTTTTACTTGGAGTTAATTCAGCCCCACCTGAGTTCTCTCTCTAAGGTTTGCTTAGTATGGGCTGAATTTAGCTCAAGGTCAATCCAGGACTAGCACAAACTGCTATGCAGCTGGAGTCCTGTTTCATGCAGACGATTACTTAAACAATGTAAAATCATTTTTAATGAGACCTGAGCACCTATTCAGAATGGATGCTAATTCAAATATTCAATTCAAATATTCCAGTGTCTTTACATTTGAGTGGAGTTTCCTAGACCCCAACACAGGTGCAGGGCTGAAAGAGACACTGCGGAGCAGAAATAACTCGTGTGTGTATTGCTTAGAAGCTGAATCCCACACAGGAGACAGCCAAGTTTTAAAAAGTGCAATTCCTTCCACTACGTCACCCAGCTTCGGATTCTCTTGAGCCGCATGCAGGGGGGGAGGAAGAGGACAGGTGCATTCTTTTAGCCTGCTTGCCTGCACTTCAACACATACCATTGGTTTGACTATATCAGATATGCAGTTTCATATTTACATCTTAGAAAATGTATTTTAAATGGGTTTTTTTTCAGCATTGCAACAGTAAAGATTCTAAGTCATTCGTAACTTCAAAGAGAAACTTAAGTCACATCAAAGCAATGTCAAATTACACAGAGGCTTTAAAGGAAAAAAGACAACTCCAGTTCTCTTATTGCTCGTGCTAAAATGAGGGTTTAAAAGGCCTCCTGAACACAAACACCTTCAGAAGTAACTGCACCATCTCTTCACAAACTGAACTTTGGAGACAGTTCATTTAATGGACCAACCACAGTATGAACTAAGGCTATTGCTATCTAAAAGCTTTGTCAGATCCCTACAGTACAGTACAACAATAAATATACTTATAGTGCAGCAGGAGCATTAGTAGAAACTTCTAAAAAGAAAATAAAAACACAATCATCCAGTTATATTATATTCATTTCTATCTAATATTGCTTATATTAAAAACCAGCCACAGAACCTGAGGAGGCCACACAATTATATCTGCAGGTCTGTGCAATTAAATGAGCTTTTGGCATTAATAATTGTGTGAAGCTATGGACAGCAAAACCAGAAGGTAACGACCTGTCTCGATTGTATATGGAACAGACTCACAGCAGAGTCTGTTTTTAGAAAGGGGGGGGGGGGGGTACAAAAGTGCTTTAAAAGGGGGTTATTCAAGTGTTACGATTCTTGAAGACAATGGTGCAGTTTATATAATCTCCAAGCACCAATTTCAGCTGCGACAGCAACACTGCTGCCTTTTTTCTTTTTTTTCTTTTTTTTTTTTTTAAAACATAAATGCAAGATAATAGAATCTTGTCCAACAACAGCAAGAAAGTATGTTAAGATTTGGAACAAACGTTGCCGGGAGTTATGCGGGCTGCACACCCACGTTATTTAACTACAGTAGCTTCCCTCCTTATAAAAGACACTGCTCTCCTCGCTCTGCCTCTTTCAATACAGACACAGTCTGAAGATACGCCTCTATAATGACCAGCTCTCTATGAATCAGCCCCTTTTAGTGGCTGCAATGGAGGGAATCCGCTGCAGATGCATAAAGTCGAAATGTCTCTTCAGATCCTTGTATACTTAGCAAACAGGTCCAACTGCACTTCATCCATATCTCTCTATATATACACAGCATTGCAAATGGATCCCTGTGCGGCATCTACAGTTAAATCGTATAAAACTGAATGTGTTGCAAGAAGAAATTGCACTTACAGCATCCACAGTAATTTCTCAGGTAGCAATTAGATAAGATACAAACAGACTGGAATGTGTCTAGTAAGAACCAAAGCTTTTACACACTTTAACATCGTTTAAACCAGGGATGCCAGCCAGGTCTTGATCCTGACATTAATGTAGTCGAACCGCTATACCCTTCATCCAAGTCTTCAGGAGTAAAGGATCTATGAATGTCTATAAAACCTGGAAGGGAATCTGAGGACCGGAGCGGCCTGCCACCCCTCCATGAGCCTAGGGGACAGTGTAGAGCTCCTCCCTCTCGTTCTTACAGATCTGATACCCACAGATGGCTTCTTGGGACCAGCCCCACGGCTTCTTGTGCTTCTCCCGGGGAGGCAGCAGGAAGACCACGCTGCTCGCCACCAGTATGTGCCAAGCGCTGTGCGTGTAGAGGTAGTTCTCATCGGTCTGCGCAAAGACGTACAAAGAAATGCCAACGACTGCGCTCACTATCCCAGGGAGCAGGAAGAACACCCAGCGCTTCCACGTTGTGGGGTAGCACTGGCGCCTTTGGACGCCGCGGTAAATCTGAAAAAAAAAAAAAAAAAAGATGAAGACGGGCAAACAGTCAATACACATGCATCTGTGCGTTATGTAACAGTTAGCCAGTGATTTACACACACACAGTGCCTACGTTATGTAACAGTTAGCCAGTGATTTACACACACACAGTGCCTACGTTATGTAACAGTTAGCCAGTTTACTCCTGGACTCAGCACCCTCAATGCTGCAGCTCAGACACAAACAGAAAAAGCAATCCCACTCACCCATGCTGCTATCATAGCAAGACCAGCGCAGAGGCACGGGCCCAGCATGTTCCACATGCCTCGTCGATCAAGTTGCATAGACATGGCAATGACCAGAGTGCCAAGCATGAACAGCATCTAGCAAACAGGAGGAGGAAAGCTGGTTACTGCAGAAACAAACCGATTGCTGCTGGAGCGCACAAAGCAAAACAAGAGTCAGCAACGAGACATGACGACCCTGATATAAATGAGTCCCTTCCACGTTACATGAGTGATATACTGTGTGTTCTTAAAAGAAACATTCAGCGTTGGACTTTTTAGCAAGCTTGAACGCAACTCTTTACTTTGAAAGTTCAAGTATTAAGATGATATTCAGTGTTTGCCATGTGCACCAGTGTTTATTTATTCGATTGTAAATGAATATAGTTCATCTGGACTGAATACTCACATATTTAAAGATATCCTTAACTCTTGCCATGCAGAGGATGGTTACCCAAATAGAAGAGACTGACCCAAGGAAATCGCAGTACTGCAGCGTGTCGTAATCCATTATGCACATTACAGTGACGCCAGGCTGGTCACATGCATGATAAAACTGCAATACAGAGCAAGAACGTCATCCGGGTTATGATCAAGGACTAAGCCTTGCAGATCACCACAGTCACAGATTTGACTGTCCCAGATTTGCAACACTCGCTGTCATAATGATTCAGTTAAAAGCTAGTCTTTATGCAGCTTGTCGTGTCACCCCTCTTTAACCCACTACCTTAGCCTTACCGTTGAGAAGAACATTGTGAAGAGGTACACAGAGGCCTCCACGATGTAGTAGCGGTACACCGCCACCACGATGGGCGGGATGAACATGAGATTACTCAGGGTCAGCAAGAGGGCAGCCAGCATCTGCCGTGCATAGGACTGTGCTTCACTGGCATCAGTGCAGCTCCATCCTCTCTGCCCTGGAGCGAGCAAAACCAAGCGATCAGCATCCCAGCAACAGCAAACGGTGGTTTTTATTATATTCCACGACACTAATCTGTCACTGTGCCTGTTTCGTTCCCCCTCCGCCACACAGCCACTTTCAGATGAATCTAACATGACGTTCAGAACTTGCACAGGTATATTAATAACTTTGTGTTCAAAATGATTCCTCTAACACAATACATTACTAACACAGGGTCTTTAATTAAGCAAGAGCCTGCGCCATCTGGTGATCTGCAGCTTTAGGAGATGTTTTTAGTTTTGCTGGCAGCAGACTGGCTGGGCACTCAGCATTTCTGGCACTAATATAAGAACACGTCAGCTGATTTAACCCTAAATATATCTACAGCAGGAAACTAGAAGAGAAGCTCCTGAACTCACAGTCAAAGCTCCTTAATTCAGACAAAAACAAAACAAAAAACACGTCAAGGGAACAGTAAAAAAAATGAATTAAAAAAAAAACCACAAAGCTACAGCCAAAGTTTTGCATCACCTAGAATTGTAGGATTGAGACAGAATTAAAAAAAAAAACAATAACACAATATGAACATAATTTAGTATATGGAAAACTACAAAGCAGTATGTAATTCAATATGTTAACGTAACATTATTCAGCAGGTTTCATTCGACTTTCTGAAGCAAAATGAGTTCATTCTAGAGAGCGATGCTAAACGTTTGGCGAGAGCTGTAGTCCTTTAGAAGCGGAGAGACTCACCTGCTTTACAAGTGCAGGCAGCGTACAGGTACCCATAGGATCGGAGCAGCCGGCACTCTCCATAGGTGCCACAGTCATTAACACAGGCACTCAGCAAAGAGGAAGCCAGCACCGTCCCAGACACCTTTCCACACTCACTGAGTAAGAACACAACATCACATTTAAAACTCCT
Source organism: Acipenser ruthenus (assembly GCF_902713425.1). Classification (NCBI taxonomy): domain Eukaryota; kingdom Metazoa; phylum Chordata; class Actinopteri; order Acipenseriformes; family Acipenseridae; genus Acipenser; species Acipenser ruthenus. Next base: position 739,063 of record NC_081210.1, read on the forward strand.
GTTAAACTGTATTCTGTGCTTTCATCACTTAGGGCAGCAGTGTGGAGTAGTGGTTAGGGCTCTGGACGCTTTACCGGAGGGTCGTGGGTTCAATCCCAGGTAGGGGACACTGCTGCTGTACCCTTCAGCAAGGTACTTTACCTAGATTGCTCCAGTAAAAACTCAACTGTATAAATGGATAATTGTATGTAAAAATAATGTGATATCTTGTAATAATTGTAAGTCGCCCTGGATAAGGGTGTCTGCTAAGAAATAAATAAATAATAATAATAATAATAATACAAATGTACGTATACGTTTTAGAATTAATAAAAGAAAAAAATGAATCTGCTAGTTACTTTTGTTAAGCATTTAACACTTCGAGCTACTAAACTAAACTTAATTCGATGATGAATGTTTTGACGACTCCTCGTTTCAACCGATATCATATAATCAAGGCTTCTCGTCGAAACGCCTGGCAGTGAATGAAGTTTCTTTGAGTGTTTCTAAATTCCGCACTAACGGGTGTTTAATAGTTACGGGTGAAGCACTGAACAGTGGGTTCTCAAGCTGAGCCGGGTGCAGTTTCAGAGCTGTTCACGCGCACTTTTCATCTCTCATCTGTGTTTCTTACCTGGCATGGGCAGGGCACACTGTGTGCAGGGTGAGGTACCAGAGTGCAGTCTCAGGGAAGGGGATATGAAGTGCAGCTTCTGGAGACGTGCCGTTCATTCGGAGAGAATAACCCTGAGTGAAGGCTAGAGGCAGGAGAGGGCACGGGGTTACGTTATGCATTACCATAGCTTACCCTAGTTAGTCATCTCTCTCTGGGCTTTACAAGGCTTACCTGAGCATCGCCATGCTTTCACTGGGCTTTATTACACTTTGATATGATTATTCTATAGTAAACTTTTATAAGGGGTTAGACCGTTATTCCCAGAACATCACCCTTATAAGTTTAATGTATGTGGATATTAAAACTGTGGTGAATCCTGCAACGTGCAGAAGTTAATTTTATACTTAGAATGGCTCTATTAACTTTGATTACATTCAGGCTCCTGTGACTCTAAGCTAAAGAAGAACGCTCAAGGAAAGGATTAAGAAAAGTAATACAAAATAACAACAACAACAATAATAATAATAATAATAATAATAATAATAATAATAATAATACAAGGTTGCAGCATACCGGTTGTGCAGCTTTGCGATTCATTCAGTGTCAGCACAGGAGACCCGGGACTCACACAGACCACCACAGTGGCATTTACATGTGTAAGAGAAGTCTGAAATGAGAACGAGACCGATAAGGAAACTGCCTTATTTAACATGTAAAAACACTTTACTGATTCACCGTCAGTGTAAAACGCCAATGCACTCAAGCACAGCTTTGTCAATGCAGTATTCGCATGCCAGTCCAACTACTGCATAAGTCAAGATACATGATGTAGGGACGAATGCTGGAGGTTCACCTAACCCCAAACAATTCAATCCGTAGGCGCGTTGACTTAGATCAAGTCTATTTATTTGAAGGTTAACACACAGATGTTACAGAGCGCTCCAGAGACCCACTCAACCTGCACTTTATCAGTACTCGGAAAAATGCGATCTGCCTGAATTCCCTTTTACATCACTATATAGCATTCTCTATTCTAAAAATTGCACCAATAATATTCTAACACACAGCAGTTAATTCAGTCTTGTACCAATCACCTTGCAGCCCACGTCTGTAACTCTTATCTTCTCTTTTCAACCCTATATCAAGAAAAACAACCATATATGGTCATACCACCAAATGGTGTCTACTGAAGCAGTTAAAACTGGTCACGCTATCCTACATTCCATTCCCCACCCATCCTTACACCACCTCACCCCAACTATTATATATGAGGCGCTCAAAACTTAGCCAACTGCATGAGCTCGCATACAACTTAATATATTTATTCCTTCAATGAATATTCACAAAACAAGAGCACAGTTAGCACTCTGAGTCCGCCAGCACGACAGCAAAGCTTCCTGCTGAAGAACGACAAAATGAGGGCCTTTATAAAAAGATTTGAAATGAATGATTTAACAATTTCAACAGTTTGAAGCCTCTACTGCCAAGTGTTGCTTTTGGGAAACACACACAAATTATATATATATATATTGGTGGTGGGGGATTACTGGCTCAGAAACAAAAAAATACCAAGCAGTGTGTTGCCTGAAAAAAGCATTTGTTGTTACAGTGGTAATGTAATATTCCAATCTGCTGCAGTGTTTACATCTTTGAATTTGCACATGCTGCAAAATACGCAATATTAAGAGGCTTTCTGATTCCTTGGTGCAAACAGTGCACCTCCGAGAAAGCTCTGTAAATCTGATCTAACGCACCCAGCTACCCCACCTTCCACTGGCTTTACCTGTTAATCTCAAATCCAGAACCAGCGTCCCTCCACTTACCCTAACCCTGACCCTCCACTTATCTTCCACTGGCTTTACCTGATTTAACCTCAAGTCCAGAACCAGCGTCCCTCCACTGTCTGCTCCGGAATTTAAATTCAAGGAGATCAGAGTGGGATCCTGAGAAGAGATGCTGATGTTTGGCCCGTTGATCAAAGCGAAGCGCACAGACACCACGTCCACGTCTTCTCTAAACACGGGCTGGCTGCGCAGACAGGAGTCCCCAGAGGGGGCGCTATTCAGCAAGCTGTCGGCTTGGGGCTGGACGAGGGCCGTCGCGTTGTCCACCAGCAGCGTGGCGTTGGAAGTGGCATTGCTGAAAAGACCAGTGCCGTTCACACTGCTGAATTTGGATAAGAAATCACTGAACAATCCGCCACTTTTAGGCTTGCATCCAGCTGTCAAGAAAAAATGTATAAACTGAATACAGTTTTTCTTTTGTGTTTCATTGGATGGTCAAATGCATGTTACTATCAGTTTATAGCAATGCATATTCTCCCTAAATAACACAGCTATCATACCTGTTATTTAAATATGTTTAATAAAAACATATGCTCCCTCTTTGTGCTGCTATCTGACTAACATGAAATATTGAAAACATGGCACTTGACTGTTAGCATGGCCTAACTGCAAATTCGTGAAATAAGAAGGGCAGCTTTACCTATGAGAGCAGCTGTGATTATAATGACAGCTTTACCTATGAGAGCAGCTGTGATTAGATACAGCTTTACCTATGAGAGCAGCTGTGATTAGATACAGCTTTACCTGTGAGAGCAGCTGTGATTATAATGACAGCTTTACCTGTGAGAGCAGCTGTGATCTGGAAGGATGTGGACAGGTTGCTGTTGAGGCTCTCCACGGTGATCCGGACCCAGCTCTCCCATGGAGGGGTGTGGAGCCGGGCTGGACACTCAGCTTGCCCGCTGCAGTTCACTGTTTTCGGGGAGGAGCGGGTGAGAGCAGCGGAGCCCAGGGTGAGCACGAGCGGGCAGGAGTCTGCAGTGCTGTTCTCCGTCCTGCACCCACTGAGCCGCAGGCTCAGCTCCGCCGTATACGCAGGGATGAATACTCTGAAACAGGGTTACAGGAGAATGACAAGCTGGACACAGAAATCCAGCACAAAGATCTTATGCCACTCCCATACCTAACAACACAGTAATTAAACACATGCTGCCCTGACATGAGATGGAGAGGAGCCCATCTCTTTCGCATTGTGGTTATGATGCTCGCTTGCGGTGCACAGGGTCGCTGGTTCACTGGATCTGGTCAGATAAGGATCCTCCCTAATCACGTACAATAATAGTCTCAGTTCTTCCCTCCTGTCCTCATGTCCGCTACCTCAGTAAGTGCCACGGCTTTGGTGAGCGCTCCAAGGTAGAAACTTTGCTCTGTTCAAAGTATTGCTTACTTGAGCACAGCGGGCTTGTCGGGGGAGGACACAGTCTGCTGAAGAGGAACACCAGGTTCCAAAACAGGCATGTCAATCACCCGTCTCACAAACATCTGGGGCTGGAAAAAGTAGGAGCATGAAGAGGAAAAGCCCTGCAAGAGCAAGAGAACGGGAAACAGTTACTGGAAAACACGTTCATCAAAAGAGATGCCAGCTTACGCAACGCCAGCCTCTGAAAAAGCATGAAAGGATATTACAGATAAAGCAAAATCCAGCAGGGAATTCATGCATGAGAATCAGATTACTAACAGGCTGTAGTGGACTTACTTTGGGCTCAATTTTGCCGTCATCTTTGGGAAGATGTGCAGCTATGAACCAGTCTCCCACTGCAGGATTGGTGAGGTTGAAGAAGGTCATGTTTGGTCCTGCGGAGCCTAACATCAGGGTGAAGTTGTGTGCCAGAGAGAAGGCTGCATTCTCAGAAAACTGAGTCTCTAGAGGGTTAATGACTGGAGGGGCACCGGCCCGAATGTGGCTGCAAATTTAAAAAAAAAAAACTTTTTAACTTTGCAAAATACAAACACAATCCTTTTCTAAAAGGATTACAAATCTGTTAGAAAGTTAGTAGAGTAAGACTGAATTATTTTAGAAGAACAATTTCAAACATGTATGAAACAACTTGAACATAACATAAAAATCCACTATTCTCCCACAACCTTCACACTGGGATACTGGGATTCCCAGTTCTGACTCTCAATACGCTGGGAATAATTAATGCCCCTAACTGGAAAGGAACTAGGGAATGTAATGGAACTTGTACTTTAAGTGAGGACAGGCAAGAGAGAGCTAGGGAGGGGGTGACTGTACCTACATACTGACTCAAGAGATGTGTGTCTCGATTTCTAAGCATCACAGGGTAGTTGGTGGCTGCCAGGTAATAAATGGAATAAAAACATTTCTTCTTGCTATGAAAACGAATAATCGACATCGAATAATTAGCCCGTCAGGAGAGCTGCTTCCTCCAGAGGGATATCTATTTTGTCAGAACAGAATGGAGTCCTAAGAGAATGAAAATGGATTCGGAGGTTTGATGCAATGCATGAGACCTACACTGTTACTGTGGTGTTTGCGCAGGTTGCTCCTGCACCCCGGCTGCCAGTAAACAGCCATCGGACGAAGACGGTGTCCTGCGGGACTTTGAAGAGGAGGAGTCGCACGTTCCCATACCAGCTGTACCTGGAGAGCTTCTGAGGAACCTTGGAGTAGAACTCCGAGACATAGGTCAAGTCTGAGACAAACAACACAAGAGACAGGTCACCCGGGATACTAAAAGGAAACCTCAATTCACACTCAACAGTGAAATATTAAAACAAATTTGAAGTCGGTGACACACGTTTTTACTACGTAGAAGTCATTTACAGTTTCTTCAGCAACTGAGAAAGACTTCTGGTCGAAACGTTTGTACTGTAAGGATTCGTTTTGATTTCATACAAGACAATCCCTTTACCGACAACGTACAACTTAAAACAGAAAACTACAATAAAGTTCCACAATTTTTACTGCTGCACTAGTCCATTAAGTTTAAATACGGTCTACTTACCGTCTGCGGTGGCGCAGCAGCTGGTGAGAAAAACAGCGATAAGGAGACACACGGGACCCCGTTTCTTCATCGCTTTTTATCGTTAGTTTCCGGCTTTAAAAACAATAGCATCTTGATCCATTTGGATTTATTTGTTTAAACATGTTGTCATCGCCATTCACTGCTGTTATGAGCTCGACCTCTCGCTTTGTGTTTGACTTCCTGGATCCGAAACACGTGGTAGAAACGTCATGTTGACGTTGCAGGTCTGAATAAGTGTCTGCGTAGACCGCATAATGAAGCTCAGCACAGATAGATATAGGTGCATAGCTGATACTAACCTCACAGGCTAAACGACTTTTAAATAACAAGTACCCGCGTCAAAGAAGTAGTTTTGAGAGTTATTGCAATTATCAGGTCATTCTAAATTACAAACACAATATGCAATACAACCAAAAAGTATTGCAATTATTATTATTATTATTTAGTGAATATGGCATCTTCCAAAAATAATTAACAGATTATTATAAATACAACCTTCCAAATCGCCGCCCGGACTCATTCCTTCATTCTATTCAAATCATGTGACCTGTGTGTGGGTCTGCCACACCGTACTGGCAGAGTTGAGTGTCACACTTAAAATACAAAACCTCATCTCACCCTCTGTGGTAAAACTGCACGTTTAAATACCAACCCTGCATACCGAGTTGAGCTTTTGGTGCGTTGCCATGCCAGTAATACCCATGTTATCCACCAGAGGGAGCCTGAGTTCCATCTCCAGTACAGCATGCATTGAACACGTGCCTGGCCTTCTGTTCCCCTGTGCCTGACTCTGTTCACCGCTGTCTGGGGACTTGACAGAGTGTGTATAACTTTAAGTGCTCTGATGTGTCTATTTTTGTGACTGCCCCGTTGTATTTTTTTATGAGGGTTTGCATTTCTCAATGCTTTTATAATCTCTCCTTCTGTTTGTCGAATGATACCACCTCACATGAAATATTTATTTAAGTGCAATCTGTCAGACCGTAATGTAAATTCACACAAAAACACACCTACCCACACAGTGCGAGAAGGCAAGGGAGCGGGTCTTCGTATCTCTGTGCAAGCAACCCTTTCCTCGTTAGTTTTCTGTTCCAGGAACCCCGTGGAAGTTGGGAAGTCTAAATAGTTTGAAGTCAGACCATCTTAGACAGAGAGGAGAGAGAAAACCTGGATCTCTACTACAGCCAGTAGCACATCCCTCAGCATTCATGCTGGCCTTTGTGGAGTGTTGCATTAGCTTTACATTTATGCATTGCCTATATATTTTATTTTAAGAGGCACTTTGGTTAACACCCAGCGACTAACGCATTATACAAATACATATATATTCCAGAATATTCTGTAGCGGTGTCTACAGTTCATGTGCCTGAAGAAGACATTGTGTATCGCACAGCTCAGGAGTTACACGGCAGCTAACTGAACGCAGGACCGCTTCGCGCGGCCGTGTCCAGCCCTGCCTGGCGGTGCTGTGTTTAACTTCTCATAGTTTACACGAGGTCTGTTGACAAGACAAACAGCAGAGGTTCAGTTTGCCTGCGGGGCTGCTTGTGTGCGCCTGTGCTTGTGTGCCTAACGACTCGTGTAATTTACTGTACCTGCACTTGAGTGCTGCCATATTGCAGCTATTGGTTTTCATCTGCTCCAATCAACACTGAAGTGTTTGTCCCAGGTCTCAATGATATTTAGTGGTGAACAGCCTTAAAGTGGAAGGGGGGTAAAAACCGAGGTTGCAGAGAAGGGGGAGCAGGCAGAATGTGAGGTAGTGATAAGGCAGGGAGATGGGGCAGGGTGCTTTTATTAGAATGAAGGGGTAGGAGCTCATTCAGGGCAGCATATGGTAGGACATATGCTCTGTCTTACAGTGTTGGGTCATTAATGGCTTTATTATTGCAAGGTTGGCTAATAATCACCCAATTAGACAGAGATTCATACTCCCTTGTGCAAGATGATGTTTTTGCATTCAGTCACAATTGCTTTTATAAAAACACATTTTTTGATATTCAAGGTAAACAATAACACCGCCTAAATACATTTCAAATATACTTCTGATACTGCAGCATTTCAAATACAGTACCTTTGCTGTGCCTGTAAAATTAAAGCGAATTTCTGCAAGATACTGTGTCCTCTAACTCCTGAGTTATTTAAAGACTTTTTTTTAAAAATTCTATTTCGATTAATGAAGTCCCATAGACTTTAAGAAAAGTCTAGAAAAGTGTCCTGTTCTAGAACCTCTCGAAGTGTAGAACTGATGATGCATCGATGATTCTAGTCCAGTGCAGCACTGCTGTTCCACACACGGCCCTCGAGCAGGGTTGTACCCTGCCTCTCTGTGCCTTAACCTGCTTCAGTGTGCTTTAATGTGCACCATGCAATGGGTGACCGCGCTTTGCATTGCTTGAAGCACTGCAGTTTTGTTACGAGGGCGATTCTTTATGAATGTGTTAAAGCTTAAAGACCTGGAAAGGGGAAGAGACTGCACATGCTGTAATCCTAGCATTTCATTAGGAGACTGAACATGCTAGTCTACTATCTATTAGTCTCATTTTGCAGTTCAGATTAAGAGAGCAGTTCAATCAAGCTTTAGCTGGGAAGAAGTATTTAATGTTGAGCACAATTTAAAAACCTCTTTTTCCTGCTTGTAGTTTTCTAAAATGCTTTCTCCCTATATAAAGAGTAAGTGGACTAATGGCTCTAGTGCTTAAGAGTTAACACTGAAGATATTCCACCAAGGTGAGGTCAGCTTGCATGATTGTAACTAATTTGTATTGGTTTGGGTCTTCTTAGGTTCTATATAGAGTACCAGTACATGTGTAAGTACCCCTATAAAAATTTGCACAATAGTTTTGCAGCCCCCCCCCCCCATGCTTTTCTCGTGGTTATACTGGGCATTTATCAGAGTTTACCCTGGTTTGCCATGTTTTTTAAATATGCTTTGCCATACCATTCTGGGCTTTACAACACTAACCATACTAGGGTCACTAGGCTGTATTGCACTATGCTATGCTTTTACTGTGAGGGAACTTTCATACAGACAACAGAAGGATCTTGATTTTGTTCCTAGTTTGCGTTGTTACAGATGAGAGACGCAGCCCCGTTGTGATTGAAGGAGCTGTCGGCTTGCTCTGTGTCATAGGCTTCTGTAGCACATGAATCTGACAGGTTACACAAGCCTTCAGCTTCATTAATCAGCAATGCAGCACACTTTGATCAGCAGTCACCCGTTCAGCTTTATTACAACTTTGTCATTTTGTTTCTTAAGTGAATATAAACAGCACTGTGTACAGAATGCACACATTACCATCCCTGTTTATTTTACTTTAACCTGTAATCTTTATCAAAACAAAACAAAAAAAGCACTTTTTCTTTCTTTGCCTACAAGCAGGTCTTTTTATTTTTATTTTTTTATGACTTTCATTAATTCAGTAAGTGGTGGAAAGATCTAATCATATACTCCTGTGCTCATTATTGGCAAGAGTCCCTCTTTAAAAACATGGGTTCTGTGATAAGCACGCTATGCTTTTAAAAAGGGGCCTACTCCAGGAGTCAAAATGGCATGTAATTTAATTTGACGCCTATCTGGTCCTATCCTATCCTAGTGATAAGGCATCGCCAGCAGGGGACCGGTTGGCATCTGGGCAGCAGGTTTAATAGCATGGTTTACAGGAACAGCACTTTAAAATCCCCTAGCGCTCAGACCATTAAGGTGAAATCTATCTTATGCCCCCTTGTTCCCTCTCTCCAGGGTTCCCTGGTTGCTGGGTGCTAAAACAAAACAATGCTGTGTTTGCCCAGTCTACTGTTACAATACTGCATTCAAATATTTGTCAGAGAGGCAGCCCCGCACTCTGCTATAAATACAGGCACAGGTGAGAGGCTCCACAACCAGGCACAGAGACCAGCTCAGCTGTGTGACTGCTGTAAAACCAAGGTAAGAGAGTGGGGGGGAGGGGGAGGGAGGGAGGGAGATGCACGTCTGCTCCGGATTCATGAACCTCGTTACAATAGCAGAACTGCAAGATCTTTGATTCATTTTAAATTGTAAAAAAAATGAAATAAACCAAAAGATTCAGTAGAAATATTTATCTATAAAATATTTATTTAGCGGCCAGAGAATCAGTCCAGAAGATATTCTATGGATAGGAATGTTTCACTGGGGCAGCCCTGAGCTTTGCTCTTCGTAAGCAGCTGTCATTGCTTTATGCTTGGTCCATACAGATTGCGTTTGCTTAACTCATTGTTCTGCTACATGCATGTAAACTTCACGCATGTATAACTAGCTAAGCATGTTAGAAGCAACTGCATTAAAAGTGGGGGGAGGGGCTAGCTAGCACAGCAGGTTCATTCACTAGCCTTTAGCACCTTTCCCCTGTGAAAGCTCAGGTTCAAATTCAGCTCACGACACTAGGGAAACCAGCTTGAAAGTCTCCCAGTTGACATTACCATTTCACAAAACAACCAGCAAGCAATCCACTGAGACACACTAGGTATGTGCATAAACATGACAAAGACATTTTGATTTGTGTTTTTCTTTTTCATTTTTCAATTTACAGAAGTTTTCTGTGTTAAAAGCAATGGCAGCCGGGGTCATTCGAAACCTGACCAATTTCAGATTGGCCTTCCAGCACCCCTTCTACACCCTCACTGACCAGCAGGAGGACATGGACTTCCAGGAGGGGTCCAGTGAGGAGGAGGATGAGGAGGAGGGGGATGGGGAGATGGAGGAGGAGGAGGAGGGGGAGGAGGAGGAGGAGGAGGGTGCAGGAGACACCGATGCTCCCCAGCACAGCTCCCACGGCACCACTGAGATGACAATCCAGCTGCTGCGCTTCGCAGACCTCATCAGCTGCGACATCCAGAGGTACTTTGGTAAGAAGAGCAAGGAGGAGGATCCCGATGCCTGCGAGATCTACGAGGACAGGCTCTCCTCTGTGGGCCGGTCGGGGCGCGAGCGCTACTACGCAGACCTGATGAGGGTGGCTCAGAGCAGGGGCCGCGAGGAGGAGGAGGAGGAACTCCCCCACGCCCTGAGAGCCCTCTGCAGCCGGGACAGCATCCAGCAGCTGGGGCCCCTGGCGGAACTCTTCAGCGTCGGGCTGCGGAGGTATGTGAAGCCGGGGGGAGCTGAGCACGCACGGAGGCAGAAGGGGGAGTGCAGGCACGGCCAGGGGGTGCCCATGTGCAAACGCAGGCTGCCCCCCTCCTTTTGGGCAGAGCCGGCCCCGCACCCCACCGCCTGCCTGCTCAGCACCACCAACACCCCTGACTTCAGCGACCTGCTGGCCAACTGGACTTGCGAGAGCAGCCAGGAGCTGCAGGGGGTGAGCAGCACAAACTCACCCAGGCAGCAGACGCTGGAGCCTGCACAATATCACATAGCATAGCCCAGCCTGGCCTGGATTTATAACATACTGGACATTATCAGATTATTTTTTAAAACTGTTGACCAAGAAACCTACCAAGATTGTATATGTGAGATTAAACTTAATAATACATGTGTGTTTTACAAATGCCTCCCTTTCAGGGCTATGTCCTACTGCTTCAGCATTGTTCTAGTGCATGTACCGCGCAGTGTTTGTGTGTGTTTTAAGTGCATAAAACTTGTGATATTACCAAATGGTTCTCGTCCCATTCCAGTCAAGATGATGTAAATGTTCCTGCATTGCTGGCGAATGATCTACAGAGTTACTTTCAATAGCTCCCCACACACACAGAAGCACAGAAGGGTCCTCTTATCAGGACCGCAGCTCTGCTCTGCAGCAAAGTCCTGGAACACTGGCCCACATGCATATGTATGAGAAAGTAAAGCAGCGACCAAAACGTCCTGGAAGAGGATGCGAGAAACAAGAAGCCGGTAAGCTAGAGCGAGATGGGGAAGGTGAAGAGGTCATCGATCCCCTCTTCTGTTCCGTTGTGAAAGACAATGACACACCACCAGAGTGTGCAGCAGCAAGTCCGTATAGATCCACCTCTAAGCAGAGCTGGAAAAGGTGATAATGATTGGGATTAGGAGAGCAAACACACTGCGTTTACTCAGCGGGGGGGGGGGGGGGGGTCGCATCGCAGCGTGCTATCAGTGCAGCTCTGCAGGTACAAGGCTTGGTGATGGGGAAGGAAAGGGTATAGATATAGGGTGCTATTTGGAAGGCGGATGAAATTCTAATTTTCTCACATTTTTTAAAGGGAATAAAAATAGCAAAAATCTGCTCATTCCTGCAGCAATGTTGCTGATTCTTGCAGTGCTCTCTTTGCACTGGCATGACAGAGCCAGCACTGCCTCACACTGCACCCACCCTGCTGTCTTAATCTTATTTAAATCTGCCAAACCAGCTAGGATGGCTTGTCAATTTCCAAAGGCTTTTTCTGCAAACAACATGCATGTTACATACCAAAGCCAATTATCTGAGCAGAATAAATTGTAATGATCCAGAAGTAGACAAGCAGCTTGGTTTGAGGAAGGCGTCGTTCACGTACTTTCTTGCTAGCTTTATTCCTGTTGGTGATTTTCATGTGTTTTTGTACAAGCTGTTTAATCAGCCCCTACACAAACAGCCTTATCAGGCTCGTGCTTCAACCCCTGCCCAAAAATAAAGAAAGCTCTTTGTAAAAACAATGGCAAACAAACAGGGTGCTTTCCTGTCAGTTTGATAAAATAAAATGCATGATTTTGTAATGAATTAGTCTCCACTTTCCTTTTTTTGTGTGGTTATTGACACAAACCCAACGTTTTCTTTAAAGATAATCTCCATGTTGGGCCGCGCTTCAGACCGGGGTGACAGAAGTGAATTTGATGACGAGCTTCGTTCGTGATTCAGTGTAACACTCAGCGTAATCTGACGACACTGAGAAGGCTTGAAAACTCTTTGTACGCTCTTATGACAACATCTTCCAATTGTAAACTGAAAATCTGCAATATTAAAACGTAAAGCCAACAAAACAGTGGCACTGTGGAAACAGGGACCTTTGTATAGCAAGGGTATGGAAACCAAACATGTAACACTGTCTGTAAAAATCAGTAGAGATGGTCCTATTGCAAATGTAAAAGATCTCACTATTTGTTTTTTTTCAGTGCTGCGAAGTGTAGTGGGCATTGTTTCAGTACCACTGCAGAGTTGCAACACCCAAAGCCCTGCGGTATCCGCAGTGCTGGACTCTTCTGAAAGGGTCAGCTGGGACTGTGTTTCTGTAAGCGGCTTCCTCCGGTCCGACGCGTATGTACTAGGAGATGATGACATGTCATTGTGTTGCAATTGCAGGAGACGTATTGACATTTAAAGAACACGTCGGATAAGAACTCATCCTGTCACTCTCCCTCGAGACTCGCGTCAGCCCTCTCCACATCTGTCACTAATGATCCTGTTTATCACGCTTTCTAAAAGCCACAGATACACAGCAGCTCAGCAATCTCGGTAAACAGCAGCCAGCGCTTCCCTCGGACCTGAAATGCTTGGAGCAACACACTCCTCTCCACGTGCAGCATCATTACTATTCACAGAACAGCCGCGGATGCATTTCAGGACTATCAGATTCAAATGCCTGCGTCTCTCCAGTAACATTCTGCAGGGTCCTGAGATCAAAGTGCAAACCACGGCAGCCTTCTCAACCTGGAAACAACAGTGAGGTCTCAAATGTGCGCTAGGTTCTCGTAACGTCTCTAAACAGCGAATGCATATTTTATTTATCTCCTAAGTGTTTTCAATCGCTCTGGTTAAATCCAAGACACATTTGTTTCTAATAAATCAGTAGCTTTATTGGTGCACAGAAACAACTCCCCACATAATCGAGGTATAAAATCAAGTAACATCTTCATTTTTTTAAATTTAGTCTTAAAAAATATATATATATAATAAGGTGACACACAACGATATGCAGGAGCACAGACCTGGGAGGAAACCGACAAAGTAAGCTGTGAAGTTCAATACAATCGAAATGTAATCTCATAAGCAGATGAATTATTATTAACGAGGTTCTATATGCAATTCCATCATTATATTAATATCACTTTGGTGTCCATGGTCTGCTAAAACATACACTGTAACACCGCAAAAATACAACATACAGCACAGCACACAAACTGAAGGGCGTGCACACGATGCGCACGTATTCCAAACTCACATCAATGGAATAACACCTAGCGGGTTGTCATGGTAACTGGAGTGTTGGGGACCTGTTCCCAGCTCTGCACTCGGACCACACAAGAGGATAACTGACTCGTAGTGCAGAGAGAAAGGAACAGGCCACGGGCACCACAGTGTAACTGGAGAGAGACGCTCCCTGTGCTGAAGAGTCTGTGATAAACCACAGCCTGCACACATTTATCATCAAATATTTCAATTAATAACCTGAAGAAAAACTAACCACGAAAGGGACCGCTGGTATCCAGAGTCAGTAATGCACTGTTTCGTAAAATAAAACACGATTTAACAAGGACTCGGATTTCTAGAGAGCTTTTCGTACAGATCTTCAGTCTGCTGGCGATTCCTTTTCTGCGTCGGTCTGTCGCCTTGCATTGCTCCTCTAACAGCTGAAACCCATGGAAGCTTACAGCAGTGTACCCAAGGCCACAGAACCAGAGAAAATCACTACTTACAAATGTCACCCCCCCTACCTAAATAAAAACAAAAAGAGGCTTCGGGTACCAAATCACATCAGAATGCATTTCAGAAGAAGGACAGCATTGCACAGTCTGCAGTGCGACTTGTAAACTTTATTAACGCTTTAGTTAGAAGCAGTATTTTTAGGCTTGTTGTAATTTGCCTCCTGGTAAGTATAGGTTCTGTTTAAATTCTTTCAGTAGGAATTAACCCAGTGCCTTTTCAGACTACCAGATCAGAAAGGCAAGGACCTTGATAAATACACACATTATATATAATGTGTGTGTATTTATCAAAGTTTATTAAAATCACAATTAATAAACCTAGCTCATTGTGCAAAATACAAAAGAAAAACAGCTTTAGCGACATTATAAAAGGGAAAACTCAAAAGTCCTAATATTATTTTTAAAAGTAAAAATACACAGTTTTAAGGATGATGGGGTTAGGTATTTGTAAGGCATTGAAACGTTTCCTAACTGGAAGAACCACCACCCCCGCCCCCTCCTTAGCCCTGGAGCTCCATGCGAGTGCTGAAGCCAGTCTCCTCACAGTCGGGCAGTCTCAGTCTGTCTCAGTCCCTCTCTCAGTCAGTCTCTCTCTCTCTGCATGTCGACAGCACGCCCCAGGTCTCACGTCTGTGAGATCTGCATCTCCTCCAGACCGTGTTTGCCCAGGTGATACCTGGCCAGGTCTTTCCTCGTCACAAGCCCCACGACCTGCAGATAAGAGAAACGGCTGCTTCATGGTGCAAGACAGGATTGACGGGACAGCCTCGCTGTCCCCTTGCAGTCACAAAGACAGCTTCTCATGAATCAATTATATAGGGCTGTGTCATTGTTACTCCATCACAAAGGTAAAACTGTAATATATACCGATGGCAGATTTCTGGCATTTCAAGAAACGATAACATTCAGTCTCTATGTGCTTTGCGCTATATAATGCAATGTAAAAAAACAAAAACAAAAAACAGAATGATTTTATCTGCAGTCATCCAGATTTTCCACAGCTCGAACTGTGCTGGACATTCATTTTTATCTGGTTTTGGACAAGCACTGGATTAATTCAATCTTGAAAATCCAGGCACCCACACACACACAGACAGAGACAGAGACAGACACTTGCACACACACACACACACAGAGCTGGCCAGCCTCTTCACTGCTCTACTCACCCTGTTTTCCTCATCCACCACTACCAGGTGCCTTAACCCCAGAGCTCGGAAGAGTTTGAACACTCGAGGCAGGGAGGTCTCCTGTAGCGACAGGGAAAGGGAAACGTTCACTCTCACAAGCAAGAAAGACATTTTCTGCACATGTCAGTGAGGTGTAAGCGAGTTGGTCTGTAAAAGTTTCTTGGATGCAGGGACATCTTAATGTCCGTGTGCAACACACAAGTCCCTTCTCATCATTCAGCTTCAGACTGATTTAATCTCCCACGACATGACGCTGTCTGGAGTGCCTGTACACACCAGTATAATGAACACACTGGAGCCAGCAATGGGTGGAGACAGAGCTGCAGTGCTGTACCTGGGGCACGGTGTAGGGCGTGGGGTTCATGACGCTGTCTGGAGTGCCTGTACACACCGGTATAATGAACACACTGGAGCCAGCACTGGGCGGAGACAGAGCTGCAGTGCTGTACCTGGGGCACGGTGTAGGGCGTGGGGTTCATAACGCTGTCTGGAGTGCTCGTGCACACCGGTATAATGAACACACTGGAGCCAGCACTGGGTGGAGACAGAGCTGCAGTGCTGTACCTGGGGCACGGTGTAGGGCGTGGGGTTCATGAACTCGCTCAGGTCCATCATACAATTGCGCTCGTCCTGGGACACGTGGATGGACTGGATCGGGGGGAAGCGAGGGTAGGCGTCCCGGAAATCCTTCATCTGCAGCTTCCTCTGAATGAGGCTGGAGTGGGCCCTCTCCACAAACACCTGGGAGGAGAGAGAGGCGGCGTCAGAAAACTGCAAGACCTGCTACCCAAAAAGCAAACCCAAATATAGTCCACCGATACATGCAGAATACACTGTACGTATTCAATGCATGCAGCTATTACTTTACATGCAGCTGACAGGCATTGTGTAAGAGATTCCGCTCTCATCATAGAAAGCGTATGATTTTGTTACCTTGTGCTTCAGAAGAACAATCAGTTGTGATCGCAAAATTAAACCACAGAGTCTTCCAGGCTGAAATATAAAAAAAAAAAAGAAAAGATGATGAGACATTCTTCTGAAACGGCTGTCGAACCTGCATGCAGCTGAGCGTGTCCCAGTAAACCCACCTCATCACTGGCACTGAACTCGCTGACCACTGGGAAGCCGTTGTTATTCGTCGCTGCGTTACTGAGAACGTCCACGATGTTCCCCACTTTCTCTAACCTGCTGAAACACGTCACTGGAGAGCTCATCACCTCCCTGCAAACACAAAACAAGCAAAGGAAACAGACCCAATCAAAAACACAAGCCCCACACTGGAGCCCTGCAGGCAGGGTGCTGCTGAACTGTACCACAGATTGGGGGAGCCACAGCGTCAGCGTGGACCTGCACACGGGTCTAGGGAAGAGAACTGCACACTGCTCCGAGTGGGAAAGGGTTTCGGACGCCGGCTGCTGCTGCTTTCCTGTGGTTCTTACCGGGCAGTGAGAGCGTGGGAGGTGGCTGGGGCTTCCCAATGCAGGAACGGGACACTCTGCAGTTTAATGTGGATGTCATACAAGCCCTGGAACACACAGAGAGACACACAGCGTGTTAAGCAGAGGGGAGCGCAGTACAGAGAAAGGTACTCCAGGCTCCTGCAGACAGCAGTACCCAGGCGGTAACGCCCTCTCATCAAGGCTCCAGTGCTCAGCTCTCACCTCCACAAAGTAATCGCCGATTATTTTCGCCGTCATCAGCACCAGCATGATGGGGAGGCCGTAGGTGACGTTTCCTGTCGCTTCCACCATGATGACAGTCAGACTGAGGGTCATTCGAACGATCCCACCTGCAGAGAAAACCAGAGAGACGAATCGAGCCCAGCGTCATTCAGAGATCCCTTTCAATACTACCAGTTAGTATGTCGCGTGTCTCTTATCGTTAGGCAAGGGGGGGGGGGGGGGGGGCGAGGGGGGCGACCGTGACGCAAAAGTGACATCCTACACACGACAAAATGAACTTACTATCAATCACGTGAATAAAGACTGAACTCTGGAAGACGGGACCCAAGGAGTACGTTTAGAAAAGATCAAATTTACAATTCAACATTTAAATTGGCATTTCAAATCTACGCAAAACAAACTCTAATTGAAGGAAATAATTCTACTAAGTGCAGGCCTTGCAGCAATTCTATTATACGTCTCACGAACCACACCGCTATAATAAAGTGCAGCACTGCACAGCAGCAGAGTGTGTCAGCCCGGTGTACGAGGGGCTGCAGATGTGAGGCCACAGGGGATCTGGAAAGCAAAGCCTTTCAAACCAGAATTGCTTCCTTTCCAACATCCCCAGGCTAGCAGACAGGAAGCACTCAGCACCCGGAGCACAGGGCTGCTTAACACATCAGCTCCTGGAGAGACCATCAAGGAAAGGTTTTATATATATATATAAAACTTTTCCAAAACTTTTAAAGACAAGTTCTACTCAAAATCGCATTTCCAGCTGTCTGGAACTCAAGAATAATTAAATACTTTAACTAGGCAAGCTCTGCATAAAGCAGGGTGGTGTGTTACTGGTTCGCAGCTGGAGAGAGGTTTGGAAATGGTTTGAATGTTAATTAAACTGTCCATTTGAGGTCTGCACTTGGGGGTTGGTTTGTTGAAAATGAAGTGGAGACAGAGGAGACTGATGGGCCTCCACTCGTTTGTACATTTTCTTATGTTCTCATAGTCCAAAGTGTTGAGTACACATCAAAGGAGCTTTTGAGTGTGACAGTGTGTGTGTGTGTGTGTGTGTGTGTGTCAGTGTGTGTGTGTGAGTGTGTGTGTGTCTGACAGTGTGTGTGTGTGTATGTGCGTGTGCGTGCGTGTGTGTGTGTGTGTGTGTGTGTCTGACAGTGTGTGTGTGTGTATGTGCGTGTGCGTGTGTGTGTGTGTGTGTATGTGCAAATGCATGAATGAATACACGAAGAAGTAAAGAGACGACCCACCAAGCTGAGCTGCAGCTCCAATCAATGCGTACTTCCCGGGATCAGCCCAAATCTAAGACACACCGAGAAAGACAACAGCTATTAAATATTAAAAAAAAAAAAAAATCAGGAAGTTTTCATGCATGTTTTTTTTTTTTCTTCAGCACTCTTTTGGGATACTTTATGTGCAGAAACATTAAGAAACACAATAAACGGACAAGCTTTTTTTAGACACTGAAGAAGACTTGAATTTATTGAGCTTTTTTAGTTTAGCACTATTGAGTGTTTAGTAGTTCGCTCACAGATCCGTTTGACATTTTGGCCAGGAAGATCCCGAAGAGCCTGCCCCAGGCTGCTCCGATCAGGAGGGAGGGGATGAACAGTCCTGCGGACACAGCCAGTCCGTAGGTCCAGAAGGCCAGTAGGAAATAGCTGAGTGTGAAGAGGCCCAGGGTCTGGGGGTCATAGGAGCCTGGAACACACAATCAACACCTTTAAACAGCCCGAGTCTTCAGGATGCGCTTCAGTATTACGAGAAAAAAGGCAACAGATTATGACGTTCAAAGATGCTGCTCACGTTAATTACAATATGGATCTGGATGCAAAAGAGGACCTTAGAATGAGAGAAACTGGAACCACAAAGATGGATTATATATACACGTGGAAATAATCTTATAGACCCTTGTACTTCACTGCTTCGAACAAAAGAGTGCCATGTTCATCCACAAGGCAGGGTTACCAATGGGGGATTCATACTGAATTAAGTTCAGACACACTGTATACAAGAGAGAAAATTATCACTGTGCTCCACGAGAGGGCAGTCTAATCCAGAGATTGCAGCTCTCAGTTCTTTCCTTTCCTCCTATGTTGGGAATGTTACATTCTAAGGTGATGTTTTCTTTCCCTTTTATTTATTTGTTTATTTTGCTCAGCTTTGTACAGAATGAGGGAGCGTCTGAAGTGTCGGACGCAGTGGATCTCACTGCCAACTCGACACCCCTCTCTGCATCTGGCTGCTGATTGAGACGCTCGGGGAGCAAGGTCAGAGAGGAGGCCCCTCCGCTGGGAAGCTCCTTCCTGCAGACCTGCTAAAGTCATCAAGCTGCTCAGGATTGTGGAGGAGAGGCACTCGTGGTGGAGCCTGGCCTGTCTGAATGAAACAACAGCTGCTGTCCGTCCTCCCTCCCTCCCTCCCTCCCTCCCTCCCTCCCTCCCTCCTCGACACCTCACACACACACACACACACACACACTCACTAAGCAGAAACTGTGAGGGTGAGTGTCCGTCCTCTGACACCGAGACTGGAGGTAACAAGCTACAGCTGAGTGAAAATGACTGAAATCCTCTCTTTCCTGTAAAACCCTCAAGGGGGTCATTCTACTCACAAGTTCCATTACTTACCCTCCTAGGTGCAGGGCTTGTAATGCAATCACCTTGTCTTTCTGTACATACTGTCTGTGCCCTCCAGGATGTACAGGGGATTTTTTTTTCTTTTACTCAAAATCTTGACCTCTTTTAATGAGTGCATGCCAGCGCACTATAATGCAAGATTAAGAGATTGTTGCTATGACTTTGACACATGAATCTACTGTTTAAGGGATTGTATCAGGGATTAGAATAACTCCTATTGCATAGCAGTCTGATCCATTCCTAGCTGTACTATGACCTTAACAAGACACACCTGAGCTTGTTACCTGCACACTGGGGCTAATCGAGCTTGTAGTAAAACCTGGACTGGGTGAAACTGCAATGCAACAGGAGTCTTATTTCCATCTCTGCTTGAATTCAAGGATCCAGACGACAATCTCCTTGCACTGATAGTTTTCATATATAATTTAAAGACTGAGATGAGCGCTGCACTCCCCTTCCCCACTGTGTGAGATAAACAGTTTCACGACTCACACTCACAGTCGGGAAATCATAAGCTCCGAGGTGTCAAGAGGAACAGGTTATTAATATTAGCTGTTTGACCACCAGACCACAACTTCCTCGGACAGAAAAAGGTAGCTGATGCATTACAGAATGATTGTTACTGTTTGTTCATGGTGTTGAATGCAGTGCTGTCTTAAGTGACTAACCTGGAGGGTCGTGAAACAGGCTTTGTACACTCTTCTCTGGTGTGTTGAAGAAAGCTGTGGCCATCGAGTTGTACTCCCCGTCCGAGCAGAACAGCTGAAGAACGATGTGATAAATGAGGCCTTGCAAAAGCAATGTTAAAATACCTGCATGCACTCTCGCAGTGAATCGACACGCTAATCTTGAGCTGACATTTACATATGCATTCAAATAAAACTAGAAAGAGCAACAAGTGGTTTTCTTTACTTCAGATTGAGGTTATATGTTCTAGATACTGGGATTTCGGCAAATCCTTAACCGTGATTGACTGATTCCTGTTATGCGATTTAAAACCTTTATTATCAGCGTTTGGTGGTATTTAACAGTAACATTTTCCCTGTGGTGCGAAGGCTTTCCACCGCGGAGGCTATTGCTTGAAGGCAGCAGGATGCAGGCGAGAGCTCACCTGCAAGGGATACTCTGCTTGGTCCTCCCCCAGCGGCTGGCAGTCATTGGAGAAGTAAATCATAGCAAAGGAAACGGTGGCTGTCACAGCCGCTACCAGCACAGCCTCCATCACCTGCAGGCAGGGCCGGTGAATATACCTGGGGAGGGACACAGACACAGGGGTGACCAGGACAGCTGGAGCTGCTTCTACACCCGACCTTATAAACAGTTAGCTGTGGATACAAGAGAGCGCTGGAACTCAGCAGCCCTGTATTAAGCCTGCTGTGAAGGGTTAGCAAGCCTGGCAGATATATTCTTTTAGTGTTTTTTCAGACCTCCCATATGTGTGAAACAAAGGCGACAAAACAAAACCCGCCCCCCCTCAAAAAAATACATTTTTAAAACAGCTCGTTTTGAGGTTTCCATGCAAGTGATTGTCAATCCTCAGTTTGGAACGTGACAGAAGCCCAGGCTGAGCTATCCAAACCGGGACGTCCTGGGACTGCTGCAGTCTGGAGCAGCAAGCTCCCAGGCATACGAAACCACACAGAGCAGGGACCGAGGACCGCGTTGATGTTAACAGCCTGGCAGCCGTTTCTAACCCCGTCCTCCAGAGGCATGGAAACATGACGCTTATTTAAACCTGGTTTTGCTATTTCCTCTGCAGCAGCCAGCTCAGTCTTACAAAACAGAAGCACAGCAAGAGAAAAAGAAAAAAAAAAATCTGAAAGAACAAAAACAAACGTTCTCCTCTCTAATGTTTTTTTTTTTGTTCATGGTGAAAGGAAATGAAAAGTTGCTGCTGGTCCTCAACCTCAAACAAACGTTACCCCAAATTTAGGGGGCCCATAAGCGAATTCAGGAAGTAAGCAAAGTGAGGTTCTGGGGATCAGTGCAGGACTGAGGATATGGAGAAGGGGGGGTGGTTTGCTCAGGAATTCTATATTAAAAAACAGTAAGATTGGGCAGTGAAAGAATAGGAGAGGTTTTTTTTTTTCCAGTTAACTACAGGTCAGTGATTCTCCCTTTTTCTTGGATTTCTCTTTGGCGAGACACGTCAGTGAAGTACCGTCTCGTTCTTTAAAGCACCACCCACACACCCACACATGCACGCGCGCGCGTACCCACCCACACCCACCCACACCCACCCGCACCCGCACCCGCACACGCACGCACACACACACACACACACACAGCGCTCTACCGGATTAGAGACCTTCTATTCACTTGTCGAGTCCACATTACCTTTTCTCTTTCTGCTGGCTCAGCTCAGCTTACCTGATTCTGAAGATCGTCAGCCAGTAGTTCAAGGTGTTAAAGATTGCGCCGAGAACGCCGCCTGGAGAACAAAGCAAGAGAGAGCGTTCATGAAAATAAACCTTGTGAGTCGCTTACACTGAACGACCGAGCAAGATAACAGCACTGCCTTTCTCTGACTAAAACAGCAGCTTTTGTGTTAGAATGCACGCCAGAGATGGAAATAAATAGATGAAAATAAGACTCCCATTGCATAGCAGTTTGATCCATTCCTGGTTTTACTATAAGTTTCACAAGACACACCTGAGCTTGTTACCTATACAATGTGGCTAATCAAGCTTGTATTAAAAACTGGAATGGGTGAAACTGCTATGCAATAGGAGTCTTATTTTTATCTCGGCACACATTTTCATTTACTTTTCCTTATTTAAATGACCTAAAGATTTAAAAACAAAACCACTTACCCATTACCCCCATGAATATGAAGACAGGAATTTCGTATACATTGTACACCATGGCCTGCAAATTAACACAGACACTCAGTATACAATCTACACAATACTCAATGTGCTACAAAAGATAAAGAAAAGCGCACATTGTAAACTGTGGGAAATGCATGGGGAAAAGAATGAAATAAAAACTGCAAAATGACTGCAGGTTACCATCGCTGCACTACCAGAATCATTACTGTCGGTTTCGATTGATGAAACCCAGCTGTGCAAATCAATGCAGCGCTAAAAGAGATCTACTGGAAATGGGAGCTGGAGAATAACACATCACACAGCAAGGGTCCCTAGAAGCCAAGAAAGCTACAGAGTTACAACCAGAAGCACCAGTGGCAGACCAGCCAGGCTGGAGCTGCTCTGGGGCGGCTTCAGCTCTTGTAAAGCACACTTCAGGAAACCCTTTCTTTATTGGTTTACAGTATATTTATTAAGGGCTATTCAGACATGTGCATGGAAGTGTTGTAAATCCACAAAGCCAATGGAAACGAATATCCCCCTCTACTCTGATCTAGTGATATCATATTTTATTAAACGTTGAACTACTGTCAATATGCCACCAGGGGAGCAGCTCAGACTCCAAGAGGACCTGCACTGCTGTGGAGCACTGTGATAAAAACACACAGCTGTCCGGGGAAGAGGAACCAGAGAACATGCATTTCAACAATCCCACTGACAGAAAACAGAAGCCTCTTTATCTTCGAAAAAAAAAGGAAACATTCCTGCTGACTAAGCACTTCCTTCACGCCCAATAAATAAGCAATGGAAGGGATGGGTTCAAGTTTAAAGCCATGTGCTGCACTGGTGCTAGCCTTAACAAAACAAACAGCATTCTCTGCCTTACAGTCAGCGTACACAGTTACAGGTACAACTGAACAAGGCTTTCCTGGTGTGTGTCAATTTGAAGAATTCAAATCAACATTCAAGCCTGGATTATTCAGTGTACAAAGTTATGCCTTCCAGACAATGTTAACACAGGCTCGCTTGCTCACCTCGTTCTCGAAACTCCCGAAGTTGATGAGACCCGGGTTCGACAGGTCTCCCACTTTGCCGTGGTAGATACCCAAGAAGAAGTTCAGGGTGAACGTGGACACCATGGATGCAAAGAACTGAACAGAAAGGAGAGTCTGCATTAACCCTCTGGAACTCAGAGTGATGCACTGCACCATGCAGAACCCGTGCGAGTTTCTTCATCTCGGAGTTCAGATACTGATGGGGCCCCGAGGAGCCGATCACCCAATGCAGTGCCTCATTCCTGCACACCCCCGGTTCTGTGGACACGGCCTGGTTCAACATGAGGGAATGTGATGCTGGCTACAGAGTTTCAATCCTGCAAACCCTGACCGGAACACCCCTGCTGTTCCACCCCGAGTCTCTCTTAAACCACGCTATAAATCGTGATGAACTGCGCTGCCGTTTTGGGATGTGTGCTAACGCCACTGCAGACTCACCACTGACACGAGCTGGAGTCTAAGCCGGGCCTCCAGAACCGCTGGACCACTTTACACCCTTAGTGTTAAAAAAAAAAAAAACCCTACTGGTTACTTACAATTCTCCACGTCAACATCTGGTTCCAGAACGAAGCCCCTTCCTCCAAACTGAAGAGCACCCCACCTGAACAGCCCAGAAACAAACCCGTTAGACGCAATGTGATGGTATCATGCTGGCGAATCCACACTCAACATGCCGTGCACAGCATCTTCTATAGCGGTGCGGACACACGCTTGCCCGTTCCTGTGCCACTATGATGTAGAGATTCTGGCTCCTTACCGACTGGGGCCCCGAATGCAGCCGACACTCCGGCAGCTGCTCCTGCCGACACAAAATCCCTCTTCTCTGTGTCTCTGCGGAAGTACTCGAAGATCTGAAACACAGAGCACAGCACAGCAGTCAGGCTAGAGAAGAGGGTACGATGACCTACACAGTAATACAGCGTTCTATATAGACACACACAGATATTAACAAACCTTAAAATCTCTCTTTAAAGACGTGGATCTGCCCTGGGAAATGCCAGCAGCTATAACCGCTCCAGAGTGGATCATCGGCCCTTCCTACAACACACAAACACCAGGCATTTTTAAAGATAAAGCTTGAAGGCACAAAGGCAGAAGCCTCCTGGACTTTTTACCCTGGAGTTTATCCATTGGGATCTTTTCTTATTATTCATTATTATTTATTTCTTAGCAGACGCCCTTATCCAGGGCGACTTACAATTGTTACAACATATCACATTATTTCATATTATTTTTACATACAATTACCCATTTATACAGTTGGGTTATTACTGGAGCAATCTAGGTAAAGTACCTTGCTCAAGGGTACAACAGCAGTGTCCCCCACTGGGGATTGAACCCACAACCCTCCGGTCAAGAGTCCAGAGCCCTAACCACTACTCCACACTGCTGCCCTACTCCACACTGCTGCTAATTTTGTAGCTGACGGTAAGGTGTTCACCTTTCCCACTGCAAGACCTCCAGCTACAGAGCTGATCACTCCAAACACTTTGATAACGAGGGTCTGGAAAACAAGACAAAATGATGACAACAGTTGAGTCTTACAATATCTAGAAGCGATTTCTTCCAAAACGCACAGGCGTCTTGAGAAACTTCTTTTAAAATGGCCTACTTAAATGTCAAGCTCATTTCCATGGCATTTTAGAACATGACATTTATGCTACTGCCGTCACTCAGCAAGGCACTTAATTTTCTGTAGGAAATTAACAGAAATATGTTCTACCCTAAACTTCGGTTCTTCAAAATGATTTTGTTATGATTTAAAAAGAGGAAAAGATCTTCCTTTCATGCAGCTGAACACGTGATAAACACATCGCCTGTTCTCAAACGCTTGCATGTAAATATTTTAATACAAGACAGCAAGGGGAAAGAGCTAAGCAAGCTGATGTAATGAAGCGTACCAGTCTACCAGCAGTGTCCCTGTTAATAAAGAGCTGGTGTCAAGATTAGAGTGATGAACGCAGCACACAAGCCACTGTCATTGACCTGAAGCCTCATAGTCTGCAACTTAAGAGTCAAACTCATGTAGCCTTAATAAGGACTCACCTTCAGCCGAACCACGTGGGGAATCTTTACTCCATTGAGGTAGCACTTGATCTGGGGGATGCCACTTCCTGCAGCTGCAGGCTGTGAAAGGAAGTTATGGGTTTAGCAAAGAACAGTTTGGGGATACGACTGCTAGCAGACAACAACACGCTGAGCTTCAGATACCATATACTATTCAAGCACGTATTAAAAACCTGGAGAGGGTGAAAAACGCAAAATCCTATTTCCATCCCTGGCATATTACATCCATACTGGCAGTTTTCAAGAAGCTCAAGGACAGTAAACATTTTGTAAAGAAACGTAAACGCAGAAAGCTCAGCCTTACCTCGAAGAAGGCAACTGTGATGGAGCCGACCACGACGATCGCTGAATTGAGAGCAGCCCACAGTATGAGCGAGATGGACAGCCCGCCAACTTCCGTGAAGGTATCAATACCTTGCAGGGGTTAGTTAAAGAAACACTGCATTCATTCAGCGAGGTGCTCTAGCACACAACACAGGACATGTCAAGCAATCGTCAAAGAGAAAAACACGCATGTTGTAACTTATCTATGAACAAGACACTGCAGATGCTTGCCCAGGAGCTCTCAAAGGATACTGTGTTTGACTACACTGTATTTGACCCCAGCCAGCTGCTCCACCGCGATGTCGATGAAGCAGGCGACGAGGCCAGTGAGGATCCCAATGAGAGCACACACCACCCAACGGCTGATCTCCAGCATGCGAAACTCCTGCTCAAGACAAAACCCCTTGGAATGAGCACGGACTACAGAGAAGAGATGGGCCTCTGTTTTATTAGGATGGGCTTTTATTTTATTTTATTTTTAACGGCCATGTTAATAGTCTGGGTTTTCAATTCCGTCACCAGGAATGACAAAAGAAATAAGAAAAAAAAATACGAAAAATGCATCAACACTGCCATTAAAGTGGCACTGTGACCTTCGGGGGACTGTAGCGCCCTCTGTGTCAACACGCAGCGCATGGAAGGACATTACTTGAACATGTAGACAGTGTAACACCCCTCCGATTCCCTCACCAAGGAGCTCATCCGCCTCTCCTCCTCCAGAAACAGCTGGTTCTCACTGTTGTCATAATCCAGGCTCTGAAACACAGTCATTCACTCGTTTACTTTCAACGGGTCTAAAGAGCAGCAGATCGAAATATCAGTGCCTCTTAACCATAGAGTTCCCCTCTGTGTGATGCCATGCAGGCCCCATTATAGACCCCCATTGCACAGCATTGATCCAGTCCTGGTTTTACTAGGAGTTGAAGACACACCTGAGCTTGTTACCGATACACTGAGGCTAATCAAGCTCATTTTAAAATCTGGAATGGGCGAAACCGCTCCGCAATAGGAGTCTTATTTCCAACCCTGTTGTCCCTGGGCAGTGTCTTTATGTCTGGCTAGCTGCAGACGCAAATTAGGTAACTACAAAAACAAACAAAGAAAAGGTTCCAAGGTATTTATTTGAAGTTTTTACCTCGTATTTTGAGGAAAGGAGTTTTTCATTGTGTGGGATTTCCTTCAGATGACTTGTTTCTGTGTCCTGCACAAAAATAATAAAAAAAACACAAAGAGGAGACATCAAAAACCTTGATGTTCATTACAAGTATCAGCAGGACACAATGAGAGGAAGGGGACGCATCAGCGTGGAGGGTAAACAGAGACACAACAAGCGAAACAGTAAAATACCCCGGTGTACCCCACACAGCGCCACGTATTTCACAACGACCTCAGACTGGGACCCCGTGAGGTTCCACTGGGGTTTCAGACGGCACGTGTTGAGATATGGGTCTGAGATCAGGCCGGTCCTCAAGGGTTAAATACGTGTTTGGAATGTAAAGCACAATGAAACAGACAAGTATAACTCTGGCGTCAACTCTGACTTACCTCACTGCTCTGGTCATCAAGATCCACGGTACTCAGCCTCCCCAAAATACTGGAATTCGAAAACTGATAAGAAACACACAAATAAATACATGAATGAATAAATACATACATACGTTCAACTGAAATAGAAATTAACCAACAATAAAATTATACAAAAAATAAGCAGTTTTTTTAATACTATTTTTAACTAAGTTCAAAATTACTACAATTACCGGCCTACATCTGTGGTGCAGCAACAACCACCAAAAACAAAAGGAATTTAAAAAAAGTACAGGGCTCTTATTTTGTCATTTTAAATCATTTTTCGATGCGTCGCCTTTTCACGCCCAGCCTCCGCCTTGTTACACCGGCCAAGACATAAATCTGGCTTTCTTATTTCACTAGACTTAAAAACATGGGGAACCTGTTTACCCAGAATGCACCCCCCGATCCAGTTCAAAGTGAAAGTGGAACCACGCCACAATTCCAATCACAACATACTGTACTGAACGGCTCTGTGTCACTGCTGGCAGACTGGGTTTCACAACACCAGCCCACACAGGACATGTGTTACAATGGAGTGTCTTTCAGTTTCAAGGGAGAACACCCCTCTGTCCATGAAGGCAATCCGAGTTTTCTAGTGTGTTTGCATGCAAGTTAAAAACTTCGACGCTGTGATGCATACAGTGGTTTATAATGTTTGTTTAGTAGAACCATTCCATTCACTATAACTCTCCAGGGTCAGTGACCCTTGTTATATGCCAATGGCATGACAAGACAGCGGTTACACATACTGTAATAAACCCAGCAAGCTATTCCGCTGTACAAAGCTGTCTCAAAGCTGTACAAATCAGAGCCCCTGCCCATCTTGCCTAATC
Source organism: Acipenser ruthenus (assembly GCF_902713425.1). Taxonomy (NCBI): domain Eukaryota; kingdom Metazoa; phylum Chordata; class Actinopteri; order Acipenseriformes; family Acipenseridae; genus Acipenser; species Acipenser ruthenus. The sequence continues at coordinate 767,251 of NC_081210.1, forward strand.
TCTTTCGGGAACAGGCAGGCTGCCAAAGCAGAACTACCTTTTTGTTGTGTGTAAATCGTGGGTTTCCAGTCAAAGGCTTCCTCTTTGTGGATGCCTATAAGCACTGCAGCAGGGCTCTGCAGTGACTGGAATCTGCACTGTACGAGATGTGTCTTCAAGGAAACCTGCGGAGCAGCTGTGGGATGAACTGGGGGGTCGTCAGCATCGCTGGCACAATTGCAACTGACCGAGGTGATTGTACAATGACAATGTATTCAAAGTGACCCACAAAGGTGAAGCTATGTACAGGACATGTTTCCCCAACCCCACAGCTTTCTGTATTAAAATGAAAATTCAAACACTACAGTGAATGTCTGACACCAGGACATGGATTGGAGTGCCTGGTTAACATGAAACTAAGAATCACTTAAACTAAAGGGGAGTGTCGTTAGTTTAGCTGCGAAAGGCTTGTGCACGCAGTTAGCTATCTGTATATTATTATAAATGAATACACTGCAACACATCATCATCATAATAATAATAATAACGCTCTCGTATAATCAGATTTTGCATAACAATTGCACAGCAAATGTACTTAAAGCGTATTCGTGTTTCTCATAAACTACGATTGCACTTCTGTTTTCGCTCTGAAACGCCTGTGCTATCGGTTGCCATGTTGTCACGCGTGATGTACAGCTGTGATAAGATCTGCTCAGAGAGAGCAAGCACCCCCCTCTCTACTGAAACCGGTCCCTCACCCCGACCCCCTCCTCGACACTGCGTTGTTGATGCTTCCTCGTATCTTTACCTGTCTGGAGTACCGTGCAGTGTCTTTGCCAGCCCCGTTTACAAGCGGAGCGCTCTCCCCGGTTCCCTCGTCCCGGCTGGACCACGACACTTTCTTGGTGACGTTAGCCATGCTATCGAGGAGCAGAGATCCGGTTCGGCTCTGGCTTTTGGTCGACGGTTCCAGGCTCGCCCCTTTAACAGCGAGCACGGCTCTGTGTGTTCAACAGACAGACTCACACAGCACAGGGAATCCCGTGACTGTCGTCTGCCGTGCGAAGCAAAAGCTGACTACGGAAATCCTGCGGCGACCAAAGTGCTTGGAGCAAGCGCATGCTGGGAAATGTAGTTCGAACTGCTGCATATTCCAAAACCAGTGGCCACTACGGTATAATAATAATAATAATAATAATAATAATAATAATACCATGAAATTACGACATAACAAGTGATTGGAGCATTGTTTGATGTGATGTTGTATTATTGGAAGACCTCAACCTCTGCTGTGGTCTGGCTGCGGTGGCTTATCCTGATGCCTGGTCTCAGAGTTCAGCAGAAGGCTGCAGCATGTCTTGGTTTGCATGGTGCCTCTGTGCATGGTAAGAGTCGTGGTAGCACTTGGCTCTTTCCTCTCATTCTTGAGCTCCACTGGTGTAAACCGATCTTCATAGGGCTGCACAGTGTGGAATACAACCTGAGCTCATTAGTTGATAAAGGTTTGCAGCTCAGTAGCAGAAGGAAACCCATCAGTGCTGAACCGCATTGATTTCAACTGACAAAACAAATTCATTTTGCTGTCAATGCCTGCATGACATGTGCTGTAGGTCCAAATATGAAAGCTTTTGCTCTTATCGAGTGCACAGCGTTTCTGTCCCTCAGCTAGGCGTCACTGGAAAGCAGGGATGTGTTAATAAAAGATCAGGGCTTGATTGAAAGCAGTGTCAGCTTCCCATGGGCAGTCACGGCTAAATTACATTGCCCAGATTCTGGAATTAAAAGCCGTGCAATAGTTAAAGCAAACTTCATGAATTACAGACACCGACAGAGACACTCAGACCGAGAGAGGAAGATCACTCCAGACTGTGGAGGGCTCAGTCTGGTCTTGGGGCAGCACTGCACCACACTGCCCCCTGCTGGGAGGTCGGGCAGATCTGTTGCCTCTCATGTAGGGCCTGTCCAAAGAGGCAAGCCAGGGCGAGGTGTATATTTCACCACCTGTATGAAATGGTGTGGCAGCAATGCAATACAAACCTCAAAGCCACACTGTTGTGACTATATTTCTCATTTCTTGGGGCTAATTTCAAAAAAGGGGGCTATCGATTCAAAAATCTGGGCTAATTTCCAGCTAATGTCAGCTCTCTCCCCATTGAAACAGTATAATCACTCCACTACCAGAATATCATAGCAGCATCCTAAGGCATCTTGTTTTATGCTGTAATAAATGAGAACACATGCATGCTTATTCCATGTAAAATGTTTTATTATACAGTCAGTCACTCCTGTGAAGCTACAACGAGAGTATCCTGCTGCATATTCCTATACATTATTTTACACTATTATTTTTTCGGGGTGTGATCATGTGTCACCGTTGCAGCTCTGAGGGGTCCCCCTTACTGAGAATGTGTGACAGTGTAAAAATACCCCCAGTGTAAAAATACCCCCAGCTTTCCCTGTTATGAAAAACAATGAAGAAGAAAGTTCCCTGTTAAACAAATGACAATGCAGCTCTACCGGTCAGCAGTATTACAGCAGAGGTACATAACTACAGATTGATTTATATAGTGACTTGTACATCTCAGTCCCACGCTGCAAATGCGATGCAGTTTGATGATTACATGGCAAGCTTAATTATAACGCTGCATGCAGTGTCCTCAGAGTGATTTTTAAATGTTCTTATGCGTTTCACACGCAGTGCTCAAGGCAGCCGCAGTCCACGCGCTGCACGTCCCCGTGGACAGCGGCGATATCGTCCAGCGTGAAGACTGTCCCTCGAGGCAGGCCCTTCCCGGTGGCTATCCCAGACACCTCCCCGGGCGTCAGGGCCCGATTCCATGCTGTGAACCCAGCCAGGCTGCCTACGAAGGACTCGGCCACGTCGAACCCCCCTCCCACCGAGTCCTGCTCCTGCCCCAGGACCAGAGACCCCCCTGACGGGACCTCGTACCCCTTCTGGAACTTGGAGCCGGCCGCGGACAGCCTCCGGTCGACGTAGTACCAGTATTTGCCCTCGATGGATGACCAGATGACGCAGAGATGGTGCCACCCGCGGTCCAGCAGCGGGCCGACAGGCAGCTCGCGGAAGGCGGGGTCTCCGATGACGAAGTGCATGCTGGTCTGCGGGGCGCTGGAGTTGCGGCCGTGCAGCACCAGCTTGTTGTCGTTCTCCTCCGTGGCGTAGGACAGCAAGGTGCCCAGGTAGCCGGCCCCGGTCCGCAGCCAGGTGCACACAGACAGCTCGTGAAGCTCCGCGGGGAACCCCTTCGTGAAGGTGACGTAGTTCTCAGTGGAGGCGTTGGGGAAGACCAGCATCGACTTCACATTGCATACTGGAAAAAAACCACAAAAAAAACACAAACGTTTGGAACAGACTGCACTACCAGCATTGAAACAGTCGCTCACCTGCACAGAGGATAAATTAAATACTAAATCATAACTAGCTTCTCTTTTTTTGTCATGCTGATGGCTAAAGCTCAGCTTCACACACAACAACAGGGATGGAAATAAGACTCCCGTTGCACAGCAGTCTGATCCATTGCTTGTATTACTATGAGTTTAATAAGACACACCTGAGCTTGTTACCAATACACTGGGGCTAATCAAGCACACATGCAATAGGAGTCTTATTTCCACCCCTGCAACAATAAAACCATGATTGATGATGGAGGCTGGCATGCAGGAGGCGGTCACCCTCGCTTCAATGCATTCACACTGCGACTCAGGCGTGTAATCTGAGCCTCCTGGCTGTAGCAATCCCTTCAATACAAGTGTCATTTAGTTCCTCTATTTTTTCTATGTAAGCCAACCTGATTGCGCTAACGTGATGGCTGCTGACAGCGCAGCACTGTATAATACACAATGCAACAGCAGGATTGTTGGTCGAGGCTATAAGGGGTTTGAAGAAATGTGCTCCAATCGAGTCTTGTGTAATGGGAGAGCATGCTGCCAGTACCATGCCATACCCGACACCTCTGCTCTGCCATGCTGTCAGTACCATGCCATACCCCTCTGCCACGCTGCAATGGTAGAGTAACTATGGAGTTGAGAGATTTAATAAACTACCCCATTATCCCAGACCTCCGACTTCAGTTGCTGTTGTGGGAGGTAAAACGATCCCCCTGCTTCTTCGGGACTCTGTACTTGTGAAGGTTTTTACTCTATTTATATTTGGGGGTGGAGGGTTGATTCACATGCATATTATTTATTCAGGTGGTACGTACTCGTGCCTGGCTTCTTGGGGGGCTCTTGCTGCTGTTGCCGGGGGATCTTGTGTCTCTGGAGGGGCGGGGGGAGGCCCTGGGTTTGCTGCAGAGGTTGGTTCACCTGGGTTTCCTTGACGGGCTGGGGTCTGAACGCTGGAGTCCTGGGGGTCTGTCTCTCCTGAAGCTGCCTGCCCTTGAAATGCTTGACTTGGAGCTTCTTTCCAGGCTTCTGCTGCTGGAGCTGCTCCCCGTCTGTATCCTGAGTCTCAGTTGCTTTTCCTTCGGGCGTCTGGTTGGAGGAGTGCTGGGCTGAGGGTTCACTGGAGGAAGGGGCCTCATTCGGCAAAGCGCTGCTCACCTGCTGCTCAAACCGCTCCACCTTGGCCTCCTGGCTTCTGAGAGCATCCTGCAGCCCCTGGATGCCGGCCCGTGCCTGATCCTTGTCGGAGGAGAGGGAGCTGATCTGATCCCTCTGGTCCTGGAGCTCCTGGGTGAGGCTGGAGAGGACGGCGTCGCGCTCCTTGTTGTCTCTCAGGGTCTGCTTGTTCTTCTCGTTCAGGGATTTCTCCAGGGCACTCACCTTGAGGTCCAGCTTCTTGCTTTTCTTCTGGAGCTTCTTGGTCCAGAACTTGAGGCTGTTGAGGTCGCTGGCGGCGGTGTCTTGGAAGCCGGTGATGGCCTGGGAGATGTTGGTGTACTGGTCTGTCAGCAGCTGGAAGCGCGCCTCGATGTTGTACGAGAGGTTGTAGTTGTCTGCGATTCCTTGAAGGCGCGTCAGAGTCAACTCCTGGAACCTGCGGAACTGCATGACAAAGAGATTGAATCCATGGCTAGAAAACACCCCATAGTCCTACATGTTAGAAATATTAAAAGAAACACAACAAATGCAATGACAAACGTTTCCATTAGTATTTCTGAAACTACTGTTTTAAAAAGAGATGCCTTCTCATTGAAAAGCTTGCCATGGAAGTTATTAAGTTTCTTTTAGAATTTTGAAAAGCTGTTGTTTTTTAAATAAGAATCCTATTTATTAGTTTAATTCTGGTAATGATAATGATTAAAAAAAAGTCCTGTGTATGGAAGTTGTATTATAGGCTTGTAATTACGGTAATCATTTTAATTTCCAACAATAAAAAGGACGTTTCTATGAATGTATTATATTTCATTATTATATTAAATAAACAATATATATTTTTTTCCATTTCCAAATAATAAAAGAACACATGTCCTTTTCCACCATTTTCAAGATATACAAGAATATCTGCTTTTAAGAAATGTTTACGTGTATAACCCATAGAAAGTCTATAAAACCCTCCAAAAACCCTAGAGCTTCCTACAGCATACTACAGTACTCTATTACCTTAGAGGAAACCGTGTTTCTGGAGGGCATGATAGTATTTCATAGTAGTAGGTGGGTTCTGGCAAAGTTGATTGATTTTTTAAATTGATTCACTTATTATTGGACATTAAACAAAATGTGAATGGAAATCACACCCTTATAATAGTTCCTCATGGTAAAGCACAGCAAAGTCTAAAAAATCATTCAATGGCAAAGCATAGGTACGCACTGTGAAGACCAGAGAGGTATGGCAAAGCATAGGTACGCACTGTGAAGACCAGAGAGGTATGGCAAAGCATAGGTACGCACTGTGAAGACCAGAGAGGTACGGCAAAGCATAGGTACGCACTGTGAAGACCAGAGAGGTATGGCAAAGCATAGGTACGCACTGTGAAGACCAGAGAGGTATGGCAAAGCATAGGTACGCACTGTGAAGACCAGAGAGGTATGGCAAAGCATAGGTACGCACTGTGAAGACCAGAGAGGTATGGCAAAGCATATTTAAAGCATTAGAAACAATAAGTGCATAGTATAAGAACTGGAAGAGCATGTGGAAAACTGCAGATGTGCCATGATGAAGGGTAACGTGAGCTCAGACAAGCACCACAGAATGGAAGACATCTGGTTTGATCATTTCAAACATGCAGCGTTTTGTAAATTCAAACTGATTGAAAAGGCAGAAATGAAAGCCATCGCACTGCCATCTCCTCAGTGATTCAGACACACACACAGCTCCTGAGTAACGCAGATCACAGCTCCTCACTCAGCCTGGCATTCACACACACAGCTCCTGAGTAACGCAGATCACAGCTCCTCACTCAGCCTGGCACCCACCTGCTCCTCCAGCCTCCTCAGCCTCTCAAAGAAAGGTTTCCTCGTGCCCGTCTCAGCTTGCCCTGCCTGCTGCCCGGACCCACGCTGCGCACAGAGACAGGTCAGGAGCAGGAGCAGCCATGCCACCGTCCCGCAGCTCGGCATCGTCACACAGAGCTGCCTGCCTGAGATTCACCAGCAAACCGGTTTGAGTGCAGGACTGGAAGCAGCTTTTATATTTGGAAGCTCTCTGGTCGCTCTGATTAATAGCTCTGCCCGTGACCCCGTCCCAAAAGGAGTCTGCTTTCCTCCCAGAGTGCAGAACGGAAGCACGAGTCTGAGCTTCAGCTGGACGAGCTCTGCAGGCTCCACTCGTGCTGCAACGGCTCTCTCTCCACCTCCTTCACACGCGCACAGGGAGGCTGTTACTGTGTGTGCACTGCCAGGACTGCAGGGGTATCCGAGATTTATATAAATACTGCACCTCATGTCGATTGTATTTCATCTGCTTCTACCATCCAGGTGTTTAATGAATTAGGAAGCGTGCATTCCAGTCTCCACACACAGCCCTTTCAATGCATCTCAGTCGAAATCAGAGTAGATTATTTAAAATACAATGCCACTGCCCCAGTAGTATACTGTATACAGCAGTACATCCTATAGTGTTTTGGGGTTTGGGGTTAGAACACTGCATTGGGTTGAAGCCTAGGCTGGTCTTTTTACAGTAGGGTCTAGTTTTACCCTCAACAGCTGCACAAGTGCTGGAACTCCCCTTGACGAAGTCCCCCGGGGGCTGGGCGATATTTTGATTTTCCTGGTGGGGTCACAGTGCAACGCGGACACCCTGAGAGGCAGTGGGAGGGTCACACTGTCTCTCACTGATCCACCCTGCAGACAGGCCTCAGAGGAGCATGCTGCAAGGTTTGCATTGTGGCCAGCTGGTGAGGAGGCAGCTCCTGAAATGGAGAGGGGTGCGATACAGAGGAGACACAATGCATTGTTAGCATCTGAACACTATTCCTTTTTGATTCTTTGCAAATTGACGCTTTTCTTAATTGGTTGTAATCTTGCTGGCAATCGCTGCTGTATATTTCAAAGCTTGTTTGTTTCAGTAAGCAATGCTGCCACACACTTACTGCTGCAGCCAAAGGGACTTCTGCCTCTAGATAGAGTGAAGTTGGCAGCCTCTTTAAAGAGAAAAAATATCTGAATATTGTTTCCAAAACTAGAAATCCAGGATGTGAGATTAACAACCCCCGCACGGAACAAATGTACCTCTTGTTAGCATTGCATGGAACACTTTATTATCTTTTAACAAGCCACTGGTTCAAAACTTTGCATTAGTGACCGCACTGAAGAAAAACAAGAAAACGCTTCAATGGAATGGAAGAGTTCTACCGCCCTCTGGCGCTCAAATTGGAACACTGCAGGTACATTTGAAGAACAGAGTTAAATCTGTAATATTTCCAGTAGAGGGCGATATGAGCTTTGTTCGAGCTTTATCGGTCCTTTCTCGAGTCGGTTTCCAGCACAGACACTGCTGCTATTTGGAGAAAAAAAACATGGCAACTTTACTGAAGCATTCAGCAAAGTACGCCCTCTCAGGTATGTGCTATAAAAACAAAAGTTGACGAAAGATTAAAAGTAGACTTTAAAAAAATGACTGCATTTCATGTTAACGCGCTTAATTGATTGGTTTGTTCCCCAGGCCTGTTGTCAAACTAACTGGTGATAGTGTTTAGAAATTAGGACGAAGGTCAACATATTTAATATGCTTGGTTGCATGCAAGCTGTTTTATAGGGCTACAGCTTTATACTACACGTTAAAATAAATAAATATAGAATATTTATATATCATAAATAATAATATTTTGCAGAGTTTATTGTGATAGTGTTAGTTTTGTTTCATTTCTTTGCAGTAGTAAATATGTGTTCTACAAAAATGTATAGCTGGCTTTTTAAAGGGCTTATCGAGTTATGATCAAGACATAGAGATCTAGTCGTAGTTCGTTGCAAAATGCTGCTCTTAACTGGTGCTGTAGGCAGGCTTTTAAAAAGGTGCACCTATTGCTGTAGTGATGTAAGTATTCGGTTAAGACAAGGTTTCGCTAATATAACTTTTTTTGTTCTTATTCCGCTTTAAATTGCATTTAGAAACCAACGACTAAGCATAACACATTCAAGACATAGTTAATGCATACGCAGTGAAGCCAGGTGGTGCATAGTTATAGCACAACAAGAAGAGACTAGGTTTGCTTGCTCTGGTGTGACTCTGTCTGTGTTGCAGGGAGACTGTAGGTTTGGGTGCTCTGATCTGATCTTGTTCTGTGTCTGTGTTGCAGGGAGACTGGCCCGCCTGGGTGTGCACAGCAGGCATGGGGGCCTCCAGTGTCTGCAGCCCTGTCTCCTCCCACACCAGAGGAGCGCCTCCACTGGCAGCAAGATCCTGGTAGAGATGGACAACAGCACAGGTAAATACCCTGCACCTGAGAACAGAGGGGCGACCTGTCTCTGTCTGTCTGTGCGATGTGGGACAGCACAGGTAAATACCCTGCACCTGAGAACAGAGGGGCGACCTGTCTCTGTCTGTCTGTGTGATGGGGGACAGCACAGGTGAATTACCAGCTGCACGACCCCTGCACCTGAGAACCTTCTGTCTGATTGGTCCTGAGAGGAGGTGAGTTTGTTCCGTAGTAAGCTGCTATATCTTTTCCACCTTCTATAAAAGTTTGCATTGAGATGTTGCTACAGGGAGCTCGGTGTGCATGCCACTGTGTAACCTGGCTTTGAGACAGCCTTGTTTGGTCCGTTGTATTCTAGATCAGCTCTGTTTAATCTAGAACTACGTTCACTTGTGCAGTAACTTGTTATAATTATTATTGTTAAGCCCATGAACATGTTCCTGCCACTAATGAAGAAGCTTGTTGTAGGTGACATTTTAAAGCAGTGTTCATCATGTGAGCAGCTCAAGCTACAGTATCTCAACAGTCAAGGTCGTGTGCCGTGCCTCGTGCTGGCAGCAGCGTGCCGTGCCTCGTGCTGGCAGCAGGGCGCTCCAGTGACTCTCTCCCCTGTGCTTCTGTTCCAGGCATCGCTGTTCTAACGATGAAGAGCCCTCCTGTGAACAGCCTCAGCCTGGACTTCCTGACCGAGTTCTCAATCAGCCTGGAGAAGCTGGAGCTGGACCGGGGCTGCAGGGGAGTCATCCTCACCTCCGTACGTGAGCAGCCCAGCGCAGGAGATCTCAGTGTATACATGCAGGGAGATCAGATCTGATCCACATCTCAGTGTATACATGCAGGGAGCTGGGATCTGATCCACATCTCAGTGAATACATGCAGGGAGCTGGGATCTGATCCACATCTCAGTGTATACATGCAGGGATATATATATATATATATATATATATATATATATATATATATATATATATACATTTTTTTTCTTTTTTCCAAACATTTTTCCATGTTTTCATAGAATTCATGGATCAGACTGCTATGCATTGGGAGTCTCATTTCTATCCCTGCTGTCTGTCTGTGTGTGTGTATGTATGTGTCTGTCTCTGTCTCTGTCTGCGTGCATGTGTGTGTATGTGTGTGTGTCTGTCTGTCTGCGTGTGTGTGTGTGTCTGTCTCTGTCTACCTGTGTGTGTGTGTGTATTGCAGGCACTTCCGAAGATCTTCTCCGCAGGGCTGGACATCATGGAGATGTATGGGAAGAGCCCTGAGCATTGCGGGGAGTTCTGGAAAGCGGTGCAGGAGATGTGGCTCCGGCTGTACGGCTCCAGTATGATCACGATAGCAGCGATTAATGTAAGTGTGCTGACACGCTGAGCCAGTCACGCGGAGTGACAGTGGAGCAGGTGTTACAGATAGGGTGGGGCTAGGGGTCCGTTCAACTGTAACCTGTTATAAATTGCAATGATAATTGTAATTGAATGTAATTGCAGCTGACATTGCTGCTGTAAATTGTAATGAATCCCAGGTCTGGTTTTGGGTTCAGTGATGTGAGGGTCTGTGGTTAAAAGGTTAGATTGTATTTTGAGGTTCTTTTTTTGTTTGTTTTCAGGGCTCCAGTCCCGCAGGAGGCTGTCTGATGGCCTTGGCTTGTGACTACAGAATTATGGCCGAAAACCCCAAATACAGCATCGGTTTGAATGAGACTCAGCTGGGGATTGTTGCCCCCTTCTGGTAAGCGACAGAATTACATTACTTACATTATTATTTCACTCATATGCTTTTTGGGGGACATATTTTAAATCAGTTGCTGTGTTAACCCCGTTATTTCAAAATATTTATAATGAAACTAGCAAGAACTGTTCTTACTTGCAACCAAGATACTTCATGATAGATTAGTCATATTCATCGTGGGTGTGTTGTGTTGTGTGCGTGCGTGCGTGCATGTGTGTCTGTGTTGTGTGTTGTGCGGTTTGTGAATGCGTTGATGGGTTTGTTTTGGCACCAGGTTCAAGGACACCCTGGTGAACACTGTTGGTAACAGAGCGACTGAGCTCTCGCTGCAGCTGGGGCTCCTGTACAGCGCTCCCGACGCTCTCAGAACCGGCCTCGTGGATCTGCTGGTACCGGAGGACAAGGTCCTCAGCACAGCCTCCCAAACCATGACCCAGTGGTTAGCTATTCCAGGTGAGAATGCAATCGGAAGCAATCTTTAAAACTTTGTGCTTCTTCAAGCTAAGTAGTCTTGACCCCAAAAGTTCACATGGTTGATTTTGTACGTTCTGCCGATGTGCAGTTTAAACTGGATTCCCTGGACCTGCTCAAACAGAGCATGAACTCCAGTCCAGTGGGTTAAGCCGCGCTGTGCCGTTGCTGTAACTCCTTTTCTTTTCCTTCACTGCAGACCACGCCCGTCAGATCACCAAGTCCATGATGAGAAAGCCCACAGTCGACCGGCTGCTGGCCAGCAGGGAGCCCGACATCAACAACTTTGTGAGCTTCATCACCAAAGACTCAATCCAGAAGTCACTCCGGGTTTACATGGAGAGACTGAAACAGAGAAAACCCTAGAGGAGCACAGTGACGTGCACGCGATTGCTTCGTTAAACGAGCGTCTGTGAGATCTGTTCTGTTACTGTCATTACCGATTTACGCTCTTTCGAAAGCCGGTACGTTATAAACATATTGCACCGAAAACAAACATAAATAAATAAAAATGGGTGCTGCTGTGTTTTATAGTTTTAGTAAATGTTTCAATTCCTGAAGTGGCAGATTTCTAGTGCCACTTTTTTTCTATAGCCAATATATCTGTGCTTGTGCAGATTACAAATAAACCGTTGGTGACTGTTTGATATTACTTTATATGCACCTGAGAGAGAAACCACTCTAAAGCTCTCTCATGCAATCCACTGGCCATGTCAGTATATATTAGAGAGATTATATATATATATATGGATATGGGACAGTAAAGATATGACTTGGGTTAAGTGGTAAATCTGCACTGTTCTAGTAGCTGTCAAACTGTCTTTAGGAGGTAATTAAACTCTTACTGTATTTTAAAAAAATACATTTCTAAATATTTTTAATATATACAGGGTCATGTTCAGAAATCATTTGCACTTTTTTTTTTTAAATTCTAAAGTTACAGCAAAAAACACTTGAAGTGCATGGACAGTACAGTAGCTGCTCTTAGATGCACCTCCTCGTTTATATTAGGAGCTCTTACTTTCAATGCGGCTCATAGATTTCCATGAGCATAATAACTAGATTTGCTAAGTTTGTAAACACTAGATTTAGTTATACACTATGAATATATAAATATGTATCATCTGCATATTAACAAGCTGACAATCAAGTTGTAGTTTCTGTGCACAGGTCGATACAGCTAACGCATCTTGAGTACTCAGTGCTCCTTATTATCTATCTGGATTCCTGTCCTGTCCTCTTCGGTATTGCCAGCAGCGATGGGGAGCGACCTCTTGATCTGGTTGTGGTGCTTTTTATACACTGTGGCCTTCAGTGACATGTGCCCAGGCAAGGGCACTTAATGGAAAATATAATAAGGGTAAGAAATAAACCATTTTTGTTCAGCTACACACACAGCAGTGAAAACAAAACAAAAAAACACAAACAGACAGCGTGGACGTGCATGTAACCGACTCTGTCTATGGCTGGAAGTGTTGGTGACAGGCCAGCTGTGTTGCAGAGGCGGGCCATCGCTTCTTGTAGCAGGGAGGTATGTGCTTGAGGTTAGTAACGTATTGATTCAAGAAGATGTAACCTCCTCCTGCTACATAAAGAAGACAAGATGAGAACAAGAAAGCCTGGACAGCCCCAAGTAAGCATTCGGTCAAACCGTTTGAATCCAGATGTCCCTTTAATCTATTTCATGGTACAGCCCAGTGCCCCTTGTGAGGTCACCTGGGTTCCAGATCAAGGCTAAAGATGTGATCTGGTTTCCCTGTATTTCAGGACTTTAGTACCTGGTTAACCCCTGGTGGAAATATCTGATTTATGAAGCATCCATAGAAGAAAACAGTTCGCACTTGTACAATTTCAATTTCATAATGACCTGGTAAAGCTAGCATACTGCAGTACTTCCAATCCATTGCAGCCACACGTGCCATGGAGGTCACTTCAAAGCATTTGTTGTTGTTGTTATTATTATTATTATTATTATTATTATTATTATTATTATTATTATTATTATTATATATTGTGTTCAGGTAATACAGCTGGGTGGACCAAGAAAGATAAATACTGTAGTTCAAACTTCAAATAAAATGTGACTTCCCCCTGTTGTTGACCAGTGTTGACCAAGAAGATAAACAGCTGAAGACGTTCCTAGCCCGATCACTCTTGCACCTGGTAACCATTCCTAACCAGCTTTACGGGGGCGATGTGTAGCTTGACACTTCATTAATCTGATGCACGCCTGCTTAGTTAACCCCTCAAGAAAGAGGCCTTCCTGAAAAGTTGTCTGTTGCGTAGACTCTGTGCTCTCTGGCAGATACCTCTAGCCTGTTTTCAGTGTCTTCAAATACTTGAACTGTCCCAGTCAATATGGAATCATATGGTATTGGTAACCCTATCTGTTCCTTTCATGCACGTTTCTGCCTATCCCCTCCCAGACCTTCTCTCCTCCACCACACACACTGTCCACATGGCCCTGGTAAGCCTTCTGCTTTTAAATGCATCAGCCACCGATCCTGCAGAGGAATCTTTCAGATCGTTTTATATTCGATGTGCACTAAAGCAGGAATGGAGGGTGTCGGGGGAGATCGAATCCATAGACGTCCAAACTGCTCGCCCCGGATGCCTTTTGGGGCAATGTAAACGAAATGGACAGACAGCAAGGTCTAGCTTTCCTCTCATGTCTCAGATGTGTTGCCGCTGTTGCCTATTCGTCTAGCACACCTTTCTTAGTGTCTTATATACATAGATATATGTATGATAGTTAAAATTACAAACAACAATCTATCCGGCTAAGTGAGCACAGACCGGTTCACACTGTCAATAGGCCGGCCACGTGCATTCTTAGTTTGTCCCAAAAGGGATGCCATACTACAGCTTCACCGCTGCGGTAGATTGGGGAACTCGTTGTGTGTTGTAAATACCTTACTTTTTTTTGTGTTTATTTTTTATTTTTTTTAATCGGTTAAAGTTGGAGGATGTCGGGGTAACACGGGATAAACACAGGTAACAACCAATCGACACTGAAACTTGCTTGTTAATGGTTGTCAGGCCTGTACAGGAACTGAATCCCGGGGCTGAGTTGAGCGGTCTAACGGAGATCGGGAGGCGGCTTCCCGGTCAATACTTTATGGCTCTGCCTCGATATTTAAAAAGAGTTAATTTTGTGTTTGTTTTTTGTTTTAACAGGGTGTCGTTGAGAAATCTAATTGATGTGGTCATCTGTTATAGGTTGTATATCAGTGGTTATGCTAGGAAATGTAATTAATACTCAGCTTACCGGTCTTGGTCTGTTTGAACCCATGTTCTGAATCGTTAATTGAACCAATTAAATTTCCACTGGACCCGGGACTTAAGCAGAGCCTTCTCTCATTTTACGTGATAAACGTAGAATTACCCTGCAAGACCTCGATTGTACACAAGTGGTTTAGTGCGTGCTTTAACTGCGGGGTTGTTGTGTGTGTGTGTGTGTGTTTTGTTTTTGAAGACGTGTGTGTCGGAACCTAGTAAAATAAAATATACATTTGCAGAAGTACTGTATTTGAGCGACAGCAAAAATGGAGCAACAAACCCAGCGCCGGACAAAGAGAAAATCCGACAATAATAAATACAGCAAGGTACTTAAAAAAGTTTCACGTGTTTTGAGGGGGATCGATCAACTCAACGGGACGCTCTGTCTTTTTCTATTGATTTTAAAAGTTTACAGAATCGCCTAACTTTCATTTTCAAAGATTATGTTTTACAGAACCCAGCTTCCTCTAGCAATATTATGTGTAGAACAATGTATATTTATATAAAAGTTACATATTCTATGATACAAGTTGTTTATTAATAATAATAATAATTATTATTATTATTATTATTATGTTATTGTTATTATGATGATGATGATGATGTCGTTGTTTTAAACGGATCGATTCGGTTCTGTACAGAGCCACATTTGAGCATAAGAATACTTTGTGAATGAGGCATTCGACCCATCAAGGCTAGTCCCTTGTTCGCACACCATTCTCCCCTACTGGGGAATCGAGTTTAAAATCACAGAATCTAAGTTAGTATTTTATTTATGTATTTATTAATTTTTTAAATATTAATATTCCCAGTGTTTTAGATCCTACTACCTCACCTGATAGCCTATTCTGTAAATTTAACACTGTAAAAAAAAAAAAAAAAAAAAAGTGCTGCCTGCCTTCTGTTCTAAACTTTACTCTGCTTCCATTTTATGCCTCTTTTTCTTCTCTCTGCTTGCTAACTTTGAACTAGTGTCTTGGGTTAACTTGCTGTATACCATTTGTGATTTGAAAGACTTCAGTCGCTCTCTGATCTCTGCGCGGTTTTATTTCAGGACGCAATGAGTGACATGCGTCATTCCCTGCTCCGTCGGGATGCGCTGAGTGCTGCGAAGGAGGTGCTGTACCACCTCGACATCTACTTCAGCAGCCAGCTGCAGAATGCCTCCGTCCCCAGTGTGGAGAAAGGAACCATTGAACTGGTGGAAGAATTCATATTTCATGTTCCTAAAGAACGAAACGTTCAGCCGAAGGTATAAAGCAGGGGGCTGCCACTGGGAATACCAGCACATGCAAGAGATTCTGTGTCAGTCATGCCTGTGTTTTATCTGAGTTTGACTGCCTTGTTAAACTCCTAATACAACCAGGAATGGATCAAACTGCTATGCTCAGATCCCCATTACTAACTCAGCTGAAGTAAGAGGCTGCTGCACTGATTGTTCATTGAGTGGCTTTGCTGACCGGAATGTGTTTTCTCCGCACAGAGGCTGAACTCCTTACAAGAGCTGCAGCTGCTGGAGATCATGTGCAGCTACTTCCAAGAGCAGAGCAAGGACGCGGTGCGGCAGATCATCTTCTCCGCCCTCTTCAGTCCCCAGGGGAATAAGGCGGACGACAGCCGACTGGCGATGCTGGGCAAACTGGTCTCCATGGCCGTGGCTGTCTGCAGGGTCCCAATCTTAGAATGTGCTGCCTCCTGGCTACAGGTGAGGCTGAGCAATATTAGATCACCCTTCGCAGTGCCCCGATGACAGGGTAGGGTTACTGGTGGGTTGCTGATCATAGTGGCTTTTTTTTATCACACCAGCTTTACAATGATTTCTAACACTTAGTGCAAAAAGGATGACAAGTTAGAAGACCCTGTTTTGTGATGCTCTCAAATGAATGTGTAAGTGAGCTCCTGTATTTGGGTTGCATCATCTGAAAAGCACTCGGCGTCATCCGGAAATCCGTTAATGTGCGTGCTTCTCCAGGAGCGATGGAGAGGTTAACTTTTCCACTCTTGCCTCTCAGAGAACCCATGCCGTCTACTGTGTCAGGCTGGCCAGGGTCCTGGTTGATGATTACTGCAGCTTGGTGCCAATGTCGATTCAGACTCTCAAGCAGATCTTCAGTGCCAGCCCTAGATTCTGCTGTCAGTTTATCACTGCCGTCACTGCGCTCTACGACCTCTCCACAGGTACTGTAAACTCCCAAGCCACCAGGTGTGTTTCTCACCTGATCAGATCTTGTTTTTATTTTTTACATGGCTGCACGTTAGTTTAACAGGACAACAGAATTCATTTCAGTTCAGCTCATGATTGCTCACTTCTCTCTTCGCTCCACAGATGACCTGATCCCTCCTCATGACCTGCTGGAGATGGTCGTGGACTGGATCTTCGAGGACCCCAGGTTAACCCTCGTCACCTTCCTCAACACGCCCATCGTGGCAAACCTCCCGCTGGGCTGCCTGGAGCTTACTCCCCTGTCCGGCCTGGTGCGTTGGTGCGTGGAGTCTCCTCTGTCCTATAAGAGGAACAGGAAGCCCTCGCTGTCCAACGGCCATGGCGCTAGCAGCAAGCTCTCCTCGGAGGGAGCGGGGGAAGGCAAGGGGGACTCCCAGCAGCCTCTCTACTCCAAGCTGCACCTCAGTGTACTGCAGATCCTCATGATGGTCCAGGTGCACTTGGCTGAGAAGGACCTGTACGGGCGCTTCGGGCTGCTCATGTTCGAGCACGTGGTGCAGCTCGTGGAGGAGCTCAGTAGACTGGTGGAGGAGCTCAATCCTCTCAACACCGCCAGGGAGACGGAGCTGTCCTTGGACAGGCTGGCTCAGTCGCTGCAAGTTGCCATGGCCTCCGGGGCTCTGTTGTGCTCCAGAGGTGGGTACTGACCCTTCGTTTGGACTTTGGAGTGTGCTGGGTAAACCGTGTGATTGCTTATTTCTTCTATGAAGGAGTTTTGTTGCAGCAGTACAAATAGTAGTTGCACACGCTGCCAGTAAGTTCAGAAATTTAACATTTGCATGCAGCTGTAACATACAACAAAATAGAATGAATGAAATGTATGTTAGTTATGGGATAGAACTTGACGATATTAGAACTTCAGATAAATAATTAAGTCGTATTTATGACTTTTTTTTTTTTTAACTTTTTCAGAGGACCTCAGACCGCTGTGTTCTAGGCTGCCCCACAACAAGTAAGTAACAAGTTCTTTCTCTGCTGTATATTGGGATAATCTGGATAATTTAGATTTATTTAAACAATTTTAATTCTCAACTGTTCCTGTAGGTATTTATTTGAGA
This sequence comes from Acipenser ruthenus, assembly GCF_902713425.1. Lineage (NCBI taxonomy): Eukaryota > Metazoa > Chordata > Actinopteri > Acipenseriformes > Acipenseridae > Acipenser > Acipenser ruthenus. The sequence goes on from NC_081210.1 coordinate 784,809, forward strand.
CATCCAATTGAAATTAATGCAGTTTACAATATACTGAAAGTGGCAAACTTTGTTACTGGTGAATGGACGTGATATTTTCAAAGCGGGTTCACTTGCCTTTCAAACCGATCGCCAGGTTGCCCTTGGGTCTAGACCTACCTATATGAGCGTACATCTGTATTTGCACTGTGTGATACAGTCAGCAGCCTGTGTGATGAATGCTCAGTGCTGTATCGAATTCTTTCCCCTTTCTTTTTCAACAGTCTGCTTCAGCTGGTCCTGTCCGGGCCTGTCCAGCAGCAAGCCCCACACGCTGCCCTCCCGCCCGGGTTCTACCCACACATCCACACGCCTCCGCTGAGCTACCCAGCCCTCCCAGTGCACCCCACCCACTCAGCCCTCCCAGCGCACCCCACCCACTCAGCGCACCCCACCCACCCAGCGCAGACATTTCTACCAGGAATGGCCTTTCCATTCAGACCCATCCGCTAGCAGCAGCAGCAGCTGGACAGTTTATCAGCAGAGACATTGATGCAGACATTGTGATAGTAAATAAATTAAACTTGCGTGTTCCGTTTTGTATTTGTCTTGTTGGAAGGTTGTAATAAAGTTTTATATGCTAACGAAATGTGTGTGTGATTATAATCTGCTTAGATTTTGTTGTGGTGGTTTATTCAGGTAATTAAGACGGGGAAAGAGTTTACATTTTAGTTATAAATGATAGGAGGGTTGGTGGGTAGTGTGATACTGTAGTTAACCACTATCGGACTGATGCAATTAACATGGCAAAGTCCATTTGAACCAATCCGGTGTAGCGTTTTCAGGCAATTGCATATAGGAAGTAGGACACATTTCTTAGATGATCTACTGGTAGTAAATGTTTTGTTTGTTTTTTGCGCTGTGATCAATAGGACTGTCATTCGAGATCTTTTTTTAACAGTGTAGCTATATTCTGAATGTTTAAATTAAAGGTTGGATTCTATGAGAAAACAAAGCAAATGCTATTTGTGCAATATACTAGCCCCGGGAATTAAGAAAGTTGTGGTTTTGTATCTTACTGGAGAATAACAACACCACAAGCTAGAGAGAGAGAGAGAGACTTAGACAGAGAGAGAGAGAGAGAGAGAGACTGAGAGAGGTGAGAGAGAGAGACTGAGAGAGAGAGACTGAGAGAGAGAGAGAGAGAGAGACTGAGAGAGAGAGAGAGAGAGAGAGAGACAGAGAGAGAGAGAGTGAGAGAGAGACTGAGAGACAGAGAGAGTGACTGAGTGAGAGAGAGACTGAGAGAGAGAGAGAGAGAGAGAGAGCTGAGAGACAGAGAGAGAGACTGAGAGAGAGAGAGAGAGACTGAGAGACAGAGAGAGTGAGAGACAGAGAGAGAGAGACAGAGGAGAGAGAGAGAGAGAGAGAGACTGAGAGAGTGAGAGAGAGAGAGACTGAGAGAGAGAGAGAGAGACTGAGAGAGAGAGGAGAGAGAGAGAGAGAGACTGAGAGAGAGAGAGAGAGAGAGACTGAGAGAGAGAGAGAGAGAGAGAGAGACTGAGAGAGAGAGAGAGAGAGAGAGAGAGACTGAGAGAGAGAGAGAGAGAGAGAGCTGAGAGGAGAGAGAGAGAGAGAGAGAGAGAGAGAGAGACTGAGAGAGTGAGAGAGAGAGAGACTGAGAGAGAGAGGAGAGAGAGAGAGAGACTGAGAGAGAGAGAGAGAGAGAGACTGAGAGAGAGAGAGAGAGAGAGAGAGACAGAGAGAGAGAGAGAGAGAGAGAGACGAGAGAGTGAGAGAGAGAGAGACTGAGAGAGGAGAGAGAGAGAGAGAGAGACAGAGAGTAGAGAGAGAGGATAGAGAGAGACTGAGAGAGAGAGACTGAAGAGTGAGAGAGAGAGAGACTGAGAGATGAGAGAGAGAGAGAGAGAGAGACTGAGGAGAGAGGACGAGAGAGAGAGAGAGAGAGAGATGAGGACTGAGAGAGAGAGAGAGAGAGACTGAGAGAGAGAGAGAGAGAGAGAGAGAGAGACTGAGAGAGAGAGAGAGAGAGAGAGACTGAGAGAGAGAGAGAGAGAGAGACTTTCCGAAACACACCGGAAGGAAGCATCCAGCGGGAGTAGTAACTGCAGCGCAGAGCTGAGGTGAATTTTCAGTAGCTGTAGCTTTTTCTGTTTTATTCAAAACAAACACGTTTCATTTTCTTTTTTTATTATGGTGGTACCGCCCCAGTGAATACAGCTAGAGACCGTAAAGGAGACGCCTTTTGTTTACGTTCCTCCTGCTGACAGCGCGTAAACAAGGCAGGTTTGTTGAAATTATTATTTGGTGTATCATTTAAGTTAGCTACAAATTGACAACGCGTGTTTTTTATAGACAGCATACCACGAGGTAATATATACTTGCGATTCAAACGCAATTGTTGCCCTCATGTTATAACATTGATCTATAAGTTGAGACAAGGGAAACGTGTTTCCTAACCGTATAAACCCGCTAGTCTAGTCTAGGGTTCTGTTTCCTCTCGCTTGCCCCCTCTGTGGAGCTTAAATCTATCAAAATCTGAATATTCCGGGTTTTATTTTTAGGATAATGTTATGTGCATTAATGAATACATACAGGTGTGCTAGCGTACTACCGCATAGTGATATTTTTGTATATGTCATTTTTTTCTCAATCGATTATTGATTGTCACGTTCCAAAACCCTGTTGGTCAGTGTTAAGAAAGTGGAAAATACAGTAATGACGTTTAATAAAACTGTGGAATGTCAAAAGAAAATTTTCCAGACCTTGTTAGCTAACGGCATTGGTGGAGATGTCGTCCTAGATGTAGCCTGACCTGCAGTGATCTGTTACGTAAAAACGTGGTCGTGGTATCGCACGATTCTGTCCTTCCACGCACTAGGGAAGCTCGCTGCACAAAAAGAAGTGTTTTTGCTATTGGCTCCGTTGCAAAGTTAGCTTCATACTAGGTAGACATTAGTAATAGATAGTGCATTAATTTACAGCTTTGGCTTTCCAATATTTAATTGTGTTGGTGCAGCTTATTATTATTATTATTATTATTATTATTATTATTATTATTATTATTATTATTATTATTATTATTATTGTTGTTGTTGTTTAAGGGGAGTATTTCCATAGTGGAATAAGGGATGCAACGTTGCAGTATAAAAGCATCCCTTTTAAGCTTGTCACATTTAGTTTGTTTCCACTGTCAGCTCATTATGTTGTTTCCAGATATTTTCAGTGTGTATCAAGTTAAGGTGTTATCAGTGTACTGAAAGCATGTTGCATTATTTTGTATTATTCTTATACTGGTATTTTTTTACTTGCTGTATTTCCTGGCCAGTGGTTCAAGAAAAGGGTTTGTAACCAGGAGGTCCCCGGTTCAAATCCCTCCTCAACCACTGACTCATTGTGTGACCCTGAGCAAGTCACTTCACCTCCTTGTGCTCCGTCTTTCGGGTGAGACGTAGTTATAAGTGACTCTGCAGCTGATGCACAGTTCGCACACCCTACTCTCTGTAAGTTGTGGATAAAGGCGTCTGCTAAATAAACTACGACCAGTAATAATGTGTCAAGACCAGTAATTGAGGAATGTTCTAAGGGGCTGTGCTGTAGCATTGTTTGCAGCACAGGGCAGACATGGACTTGCTCTGTGTTTGCACTGATTGGGGGCTGAAGGTTCAGTGTTCACCCTCGCATTGTGATGTTGACTCTCGCAACTGAAAATTCACCTATCATGAGTCAGCATTGCAATGGATTAGAATAAAGATAATTCAGTTAGCTTCAACAAGCGCAGACCGTCCTGTTGGCTACAATAGGAGATGACGGGTCACATTCATAAAGCACTTCCCACCCTTTTTTTTGTAAAACGAAAATCGATCTGCTAATGTTGAAGAACGAAACGAGCAGGAGCTCTTAAATCACCCTTTTCATTATTTATTTATTTATTTGAAGCTGTTTAACTGCTCTGTTTTGTTTTCAAGCACAACAGTACTGATGTGACTGATACTGAGCAGTGTGCTGCAGTGACAGTGTGTTCCTGTTCTAGGTGTGACTGTGACACAGTGTGCTCCTGTTCTAGGTGTGACTGTGACACAGTGTGCTCCTGTTCTAGGTGTGACTGTGACACAGTGTGTTCCTGTTCTAGGTGTGACTGTGACACAGTGTGTTCCTGTTCTAGGTGCGACTGTGACAGTGTGCTCCTGTTCTAGGTGTGACTGTGACACAGTGTGTTCCTGTTCTAGGTGTGACTGTGACACAGTGTGTTCCTGTTCTCGGTGTGACTGTGACACAGTGTGTTCCTGTTCTAGGTGTGACTCTGACACAGTGTGCTCCTGTTCTAGGTGTGACTGTGACACAGTGTGCTCCTGTTCTAGGTGTGACTGTGACACAGTGTGCTCCTGTTCTAGGTGTGACTGTGACACAGTGTGCTCCTGTTCTAGGTGTGACTGTGACACAGTGTGCTCCTGTTCTAGGTGTAACTGTGACACAGTGTGTTCCTGTTCTAGGTGTGACTGCGACACAGTGTGTTCCTGTTCTTGGTGTGACTGTGACACAGTGTGTTCCTGTTCTAGGTGTGACTGTGACACAGTGTGTTCCTGTTCTAGGTGTGACTGTGACACAGTGTGTTCCTGTTCTAGGTGTGAATGACCGACGTGGTGCCCTCCACTGCGCTTAGCGAGATCAAGCTTCGTCTGCTCTGTCACGATGACATAGACACCGTCAAGCACCTGTGCAGTGACTGGTTCCCAATTGAGTAAGTATTATTGCAGGCTCCCCCATTATAATGTGTCCCTTTGTACTGCAGAACCTTGTGCTCCGTCCTGTTAAATCAATGTCCTATTGTAAGTGACTCTGCATATAATGCACAATTCACAGCCTACCTCTGTAAAGCTCTTTGTGATGGTGATCCACTATGAAAAGCGCTAGATAAAAATAAAGATGTTATTATAAGACAGAAAGGTTGTATTTGCCTCATAATGTCATTCCACTGGCACTTTCATTATCGCCAGAAAACTAATAACCCCCCTGCACCCCTTTCTGTGTGACCTGCCTGCGATGCAGCTGCACCTCTTCTCCACAGGAGTATTTTACTGCTTTAAAAAAAACAGCAAGTTGTTTTCTGTCGTTGCATCGCTGCTTTCTTAGCAGTTTGCTGTTCCCTTCCCCTTCCTTCAGGTATCCAGACTCATGGTATCGGGACATCACTGCCAACAAGAAGTTCTTCTCCCTGTCCGCCACGTACAGAGGCGGCATCATGGGAATGATAGTGGCTGAAATTAAAGGCAGAACGAAAGTACATAAAGAGGTAAGCACAGTCTTGATGATTTTTTTCAGTTCAATTAAATGCATTTTTTTTTTGGTCACAAGTGAAGATGTTCAGTTCACAGTAAGTGGCATCCTTTTAAAAATCAATAAAATAATAATAATGATCTGTAAATTGTTCCAGATCTTTTGTGGTCACACTGTGCTGTTGCTGTGGAAGTCAGTAGAAGAATAAAAGTGTGATTTGTGACGTTGCTTTACTTCTGCGGCCCCTCGTTTAACTGTTCCTTTTCTTGGTTCTCCACAGGATGGAGACATTCTGGCCTCTAGCTTCCCTGTTGATACGCAGGTCGCTTACATATTAAGTTTAGGAGTTGTAAAGGAATTTAGGAAACATGGAATAGGTAAGAAGCAATTCAACAGTTTCTAGAGAATATATGTTTTTTTTTTATTGTATAACAAGTATTTATTTAATCCAATCACATTTTTTTTGTTTCACTGTTAATCCACACTATAAATACATTTTCAATATTTCCTCCTATAGAAATTGTATCTGTCTATAACATCGTGCTCTTTGATTTGCATATTGTTACCGCATGCTTAGTTTTTTTATTTCTGTATTATTAGAAAATAAAAATGATTGATCTACGAAATAAGTCATTTTCCATGTCCCCCACACACTCCAACGCAAACTGTCAAATTGTGATTTATAAAATTGCTCTCCTGGTGGCTGGATTGGATAACGTTCTCTGTGTTCCTTTTCCCCAGGTTCTCTTTTACTAGACAGTCTGAAAGAACACATATCCACAATGGCTCAGGATCACTGCAAAGCAATCTATCTGCATGTCCTCACGACAAACAACACAGCCATTCACTTCTATGAAAACAGAGACTTTAGACAGCACCACTACTTGCCTTATTACTACTCAATACGGGGGGTGCTGAAAGATGGCTTTACATACGTGCTGTACATCAACGGCGGGCACCCTCCCTGGACAATCTTATATCCTTTACTCCTGAGATTCAACTCGATTGGGTTACATGGCTTTTGTAATGGACGTGTTTGTTTTTCCCCCGTAACTATAAAACACTCGGCAGTTCTAAAATTAGAAATACTGAAAAACTTCAGTGACAAACGTTATGACTTGTAGTCTTTCTCGATGATTGAACACGCTGAGAAAGACTTCTATTCGAAACTTTTATCATTTAGTGTATTAAGTTTCTTTTAAACATTTGTAAATATAACCGTATGTGGAATTATATGTTTTTTTTGATGAGATGATAAGCAAGTCTAGTAAAATCTGTATTTAGTACCATTCACGTCAGGACCACTTGATTTCGTGCTACTGGAGGAATTGAATTTCTTTGGAGTGAAGTACAGCCAGGTCAGTGAGGCATGAAAAAAATAGCGTGCATCTGTAAGATTTATAAAATCTGTCTGCGTCTCGCATGAGGATTTATATTTGACTCCTCGTCTAGAGTAACTGCTGTAGCTTCACAAATAACATTTTAAGGGTTTCTTAGGTGTCATTTCACCAAGTCAAGCACATTATTATTATCATTATTATTATTATTATTATTATTATTATTATTATTATTATTATTATTATTATTGTTGTTGTTGTTGTTGTTGTTGCTGTTATTGTTATATTTAATAATTCAGATCAGGTTGTATTTACTGCTCTGTACTGTGTATTGTCACTCTCTTGTTTTCCCTAACACATGCTCACTGACTATATTCAGCATATAGGGTCCACTTTAGCGAATCTGAGCCCCTGTTCCATTCCCCAGAGGATATACCGTCAAGCACAGAGCCTTCTCCGTAGTTTTTTACCCTGGTCAGGAATTTCTGCCAAGAGCGGTATAGAGTACAGCCGGACGATGTGAGGCGGGGGCTGAAACGAGTCTGAAGGGGGGGGCTGGATTAAGGTTTGTGACTCTGTTATTTTAACTGTAAAGCCTCACTTCTTTTAATTTAAGGGATTTATTTATTTATTATTATTTGTTTTTGTTTTTTTATCTGAAACTGTTAGCTGAGATGTAAGTGGCATCAAACATTTGACCACTGTGGATTAAATAGACGTGCAGAGAGCAGTGCTTTTACAGCCAGCTAGTGCTCGATAATGCGTGTCAGTTATGTGGTACCTGATGCGCACAAGGCATCGGTTTCAGTAAACTGGCACGCTTTGAAGTGAGCGCAGTTTCCTCTCTTGTCTTGGCTTCAGGGCCCAGGTATCGAGGGTTGTGCCTCTCTGGTGGGCTGTAAATAAACCTGGTTGCTCATGATTTGAGCATTGCCCTTTGTTTTTGTTGCTGCTCTTCGAGACGCCCGGTTTAATTTGTCTTTTTCTTGCAGTTATGGAATATCGCTCTTCATGTGTGGATGGATCTTGCTGTGACCTCCAGCCACCTCCACTCCAGAGTGGGACCTGGTGGTGACTGTGATTTCTATCAAAGGGCAGTCCCTCTCGCAGACTCATTGTATTATATATGTACATACACACACACACACACACACACACACACACACACACACACACTCACTCACTCACTCTGCGTCGCTGGCTGTGTCCACCGCCATCGACGTGCCTGTAATTTGCTGCTGTGTAGAGAACATGAATGTGTGTCTCGTCCATAGATTTTTAACGAAGTTGTAGATGTGTGCGTCTGTTTCTATTAGGGTTGAAATCTGAGCAGTAGCAGCATTCCCTCTCAAGGTAATGGCTGATCCTTTACCATCTGAACTGTGTGCACAGCATAGGAACAAGTAGCCTTCATATCCTGCATCTACAGTACAGACAAATGCATGCACATCCTTTAGATGTCTTTAAAACACAATGTTTCCAAACCCCAGTATGTTTTACAAAAAAACAAATGAAATCGAAAAAAGACCCGTCAGATATTGCCATTTTGTGATTTGATGCATGTTTATCTAGTTTTAAATTAGACAAAAAAAAAAAAAAAAACAATGACACGATTGTTTTGATGAATTTATGTATAAATGTATAATTTTAAACTCTGCTTTTCAAATTGTAATTCAGTCTGGGAGGGTTCCAGTTTATGTATAATGTGTACATTTTAAATATCTGAAATAGAGTTTTAACAGAAAGCAGTCTGGAGAAATTCACAGCAAAACCGCTTTCTGAATGTGTAACTCCTTTTGAGGGTTTGATGGGCTCAGTCATATTTCAATTGCCTATTTATTTCTTAGCAAATGCATGAAAATGAGTTGCTTGGTAGAGCAAGGCAGCCAGCCTGGTGGTACTGGAACCCTTCGCTGTCTTTGCAGTTTTGCAATGGCTTGTCCTGTGGTTATCCTACACAGTTTATCCTGGTTTGCCATGTTTATTAATATGCTTTACCTGCACCTTGCTGTTCTTTACAGTGCTTACCTATGCTTTGTTGCACTTTGCTGTGCTTTTACTGTGGGGACACTTTTAATAGGGTTTATTGTACGGCTTCAGTGGCAGGTTGTCCAAACCCAGTTTATTCACAGTAAGGCGGTCCAGAGGTCAGTAAAAGGAGAAGGTGTTCCTCTGTCTGACATCAGAGTGATAATTTGGTTGCACAGTAATCATGTGTGCATAAAGATACTCTTTATATTCTTTAATGGACCAATGAATGACAAGAATAATCTCCAAAAACATGAACATGGCACACCTGGATTGTGCAGGTAGCTGTAAAGCTGGGACAACAGCGCCATCTGCTGGTTCTGCCTCGAAAGTGTCCGACGTCTAATTTCAGTGTGCTTGGAAACAGAATGTTGTATGTGTTTGACCTTGTACAGCAACCACCCCGTTTAACAGAAATTGATATATTTTAATATATTTAGAGTTTTTACATTTTTATTTTCCTTTTTTTTTTTGTTGCTAATTTTACGTTCTGCTTCTGGCTGCACATAAAGTAAGGATGTAACTAAACTGTTCCATTTACTGTTTTATTTGCTGGACCTGTTTTATATGAAAATTGCTGTGTAAGTTAAATAAATACACTAAAAATAAATAAAACTACAGGTAAATAATGCAGCTTTGTGATAACCTGTTTAGTTTTTTTTTTGTTAAGGGAATAAAAGTCTAACTATACGGCAAGTGAATCTCGCTTTAACACCAACTAGATTCAGCTGTATATTAGTATATTAGTCCACATGCATGCATCTTTGATACAACCGTGAGCACATACACCATAATTGCTTTGAAATTAGCAGCAAAAAAACAGCTGCAAATAATTTTTTTTTGTGTGTCCCTGTTTTAAATCAAATGTGGGGTTGTTCCAAAAGGGGGTCGTTTTAAAATCATTGTTAGACGTCTCACTTGTTTTGTATGAGAAACAAATAGCTAACTGGTTAGAGAACTGGACTGGACTCACCCAAGGGAATGGAGTTCCAGCTGTGGTATTCAGCCCATTAATCCTTCATTTATACTGTTTAATTTGACTTGGATGTTTTGCACATCCACCTCAACACCATCCTCACTTTTGGTAGCGTATGCTGACGCCTTGACGAAGAGAATCCATATTTCAGATTCTACCTGCTACGAATTACAGGTCTGTTCTGTTAAGAATAAATGAGCTGTATCTGTCTCACTGTGTCAGTGCCTTCAATGATCTGGATTCACATGTAATAAAAAAAAACAGTAACATTTTAATTTGGGGGAAATTCTGCAGGGGCATTGGCATTTAATGTATGTTCTGTATAGAGGTCCAGTGTCCAGTCTTGGCGTGACTGGAGAATCAGGGACTGGATAACATGACTGTTCAGCGCTATAGACTGGCATATTGTCACATGATCTGAGTGAAATGAGGAACAAGTCCATTCAGTGCCTGGCAGTGAGGATTCTGCAGGCAAGCTCAGCGCCAGGGGACAAGGTGATTACCATTGAACCAGTTCATTTTAACAGGAATAACTGAGCTGTTCAGACGTGTTATTTGAATGAAGTGGAGACGTGAGTATCCAGCCACCTCGGAGATGGATCTTATCAGCTTTCAGAAGCTAAGTAAGGTTAGTCCTGGTTAGTATTTGGATAGGAGGACCTCATTGGGAAATAAGGGGGCCCAGTGGGGGAGTAGCTACTCAGCCAGTTTCAGGGGTACTGTCCCTGAAGAGTATAATATATATTTAATTATTTCATACACACTGAAATCAACAAGTATTTCAGCAAAGGACGGGGTTCAGTTTCAGTTTATTTTACTGTATCCAAAAACACAGCGTCAGCTGGTTCACTGCCTGGCCCCTTTTAGAGCAATGGTGACCTAACATTAAGTGTAGCGTACGTTCCTTTTTATCTGCTTTGTGACGTGCTTTATTTCTTTATACAAACTATCTACGGACGTGGAGCGGCTCGCTGCAGCTGAACGTTGTGCGCGTCAGCACTCCGCTGATTGTAACAGCCCGGTCAGTAACATCCACTCCCATTGGGCGGCTAGCAGCAGTATGACAAAGAAGTCGATGATCGGGACGCATGTCTGCAGAATACGAATTTGCAGTGAAATGTTTAATCGCAATTTGAAAAGCGATTCTCCAGCAGACACACACACACACACTGCAGAATCGGATATTCTCAATAACCTAAATAATGTTAATACCAAGTTTCAGGACACTCGGATAAGGTTGTTTTCCAGATACAGTATATGGACAAATGTGAAACCAAAGAGGATTGTGCAGAGGTTTTTAAACAGAAGTTATAGATAAGAAACCCCAAATAAGCTGGCTACTACTGGTTCTAGACCAGTGCTTCGGACCCCTATGTCTGCTGGTTTTCATTCCATAGGAGGCTGTGGTTAAAGAAAAGGGCTTGTAACCAGGAGGTCCCCGGTTCAAATCCCACCCCAGTCACTGACTCATTGTGTGACCCTGAACAAGTCACTTAACCTCCTTGTGCTTCGTCTTTCGGGTGAGACGTAATTGTAAGTGACTCTGCAGCTGATGCATAGCTCACACACCCGAGTCTCATAAAACTAATAATAATAATTCCAACTGAGCTCTCGATTACTTACCTAGACCCTAAATAACTAGAACTAATAATTTGCTTAATTAGACCTTTTTAATTGTTCTCAGCTCCTAAAAAGTTGCAGAGTTGGACAGCCCTGGTCTAGACACGGTCAGCTATATGCTTTTGTGATATTTCGTTTTAAAGCCACTGTACCTTTAATTCAGGTGGCACGCAACAGAACGGGTTCGCTCGCATCTCGTAGTAGGAGACATACGGTAATGCTCTTCCTATTGTGATGTCAGTGCGGGGTATTTGCATCTGCTTCACGCCCCCTTGAAAGTGACTCGCTCGCAGTCCGGGTAAAGCTGGTTATATAGTCAGTAGGGCTGGGTCGCTGGCTGCCTTGTTTCTGAGCGCAGTGGGCAACGCAACTCTGCTAGACCAGGAAATCACAAGTACGCTAGTTTATATCAAACTGGGAAGAGATACATACGCGCACTACAGAAAGCTGTTCCTTTCATGCAAAGTGGCTTTAAAGGTAAGTGATGCACTTTTGTATAAAGTTTGCCCTGAAAGATATTACTGCTTTAATTTCAACAATGTATCCCTTAATCAGTGTGTGTTCACACTGCCCATTCCTGGTTCTGGAAACAGCGACGTGTTTATTGTAAGCGTTCTCTGGCGGGTTTGCATGTGCCTATCTACAAACGTTACCTGTGGTTTTGTTTGTTGTTAGCTGGGTGGGTATTTCAAGGGGACACAGGATCATATTTAAGCGGGAAAACGTACATTTGGATATGTAACGACTATTATAATTGAAATAAATACTACACGCAGTACTTGTCTATGCGTTTGGTTAACTGCAAACCAATTCCTGGCAGTCATGTGTTTCCAGAACCGGATCGCACTACCAGCACCAGTCCGCTTTGCTTGTCTCTTATTTTTTTTTCCCCCAAAGCTTTATTTTTCCTGCAAAAGATTGTTAATGGTATTCGACGTCATTGTCTCTTTAGCTTTGGATGTTGCAACGTTCCAAGAGAGTTCTGATCAGAACTGAAGTTGGGGTCAGGCACGCTAACGCTCAATGCAGGAGTGTGTGATTGCTTTGAAATGCACTGCCCATGGTTTCAACTTGAAATCCCTTTGTTATTCCCTATCCGTGACCCCTTACCCCCAGCACTTCACTGTGTGTATTTTTGCGTAAGAAATCACGGAAAAACGACTGCACTGAATTCTGCGCAAATACTAAAATGGTGTGATCAGATTGAGAAAGCGTTGTGCATGAGCTATCAACAACCCCACACTAGTGGGATTTCACTGTTTTGCTTCCTGTCTACGTTGCTGAAGAAGTAATCCCAAGGTTAATCTTTTAACGACATATAAACGTAGGCAGCCTTCACAGATAAGCGTGGGGTCGGTCATTAACTAATGTTTATTAACTATGAAGTACTTTCAATCTGTAGTAAGCAGCGTTATCATTGCCCGCCTGTTTGCTGATGACCCAGCGTGACCCCGTTACTCACAGCAGCTCCCCTCCGAGCCAGACCTGACCAGCCCTCTTGAAGAAGCCCCTCCTGTCTTTCTGTAGGATGTGCAGAATGCTGTGCCTGATGTTATGTTGTGAAACTCTCCTCTGGAATGCTGAGTGTAGTGTGTAGAACTGGCTGCCAGGTCTGTCTGAGGCTGCTTCTTAACTCAGGGTGATGGTACTTCTAATGGGATGTGCTGTGTGTCTTGCATGGAGCATTCTGCTAATAACTTAGCAAACTGCAATCACGCCAAATGCATACCTCCTGGCGTTACTGTGACCAAATGAAGTCCCACAGATATCGACTCTTCAACACCATTTTTTTAAACTGTTGTAAATTGTCGTGAATCAGTCCTGGGTCAGATCTGCAAATCCGGTAAAGCACGTGGCATGGGTGCGTAGAAAAACACCGAGTGATGCCAGGGTAGTGCTCCGCTCGCTGCGCCGCTGATAGAGACGAGAGGGTGCCAGGTAAGAGGCTACTCTGGATTGATGTAGTATGCAATAGGGGAATTGCTACAAACAGGCTCAGTTGTATTTTTAATAGTAAGGTTTGTGCTTTCAGTTGTGTGTGTCTGTCAGGAAAAGCTAGTTAAATATATGCAGTATACTACCAGCTTATAAAATCCCCACCGGGGGGCGGTATTCCAGATGATTGTTTACAGCATTGCCGCCAGTCCTGCCTGTCTGCTGTTCAGTCGAATAGCAATCAGCCAGCCCATGTGGGAGTGCTTCTCAGTCCTTGGCAGCTTCTGCTGTGTGCTGTAGTCTTCACTCGGGGACCTGGCATGAAAACGCGCAGAGTGCTTTAAAAGTGTGACCGCGTTTACACTCGGCACAATGTTTACTCTTTCTATACACGTCCAGCTGAAGCTCAGAGATGTGAGTCCGAGATGTGATCTTCAACTGGCCCTCACCAGTACCGCCAATGCCATATTACACAGCATTGAAAAATCAAGCCATCTTTTTAATACAAACTGAAGAGACCAAGTTATAGCTGCAGTCCGACCTGGGTCCTGTGACTCTGCAGTGAGACACTGTGAGCCAGATGTGTGTCTGTGATGGTTCTGCCTGACTGTGAGGGTCCAGCGCATGATGCATCACAATATACAGTGGAAGGGATGGCCAGTATGAGAGTCCGGAGCTCCTGTCGTGAAGTCACATGATCCTCACTGTTCTACACCTATTGGAGCTGTAGTAGTGTCAGGCTATCATTAATCTTTCTGTGTGTGTGTAAAATTATTTTCCAGTCTTCATCAGGGACCTCCCTTTTTAAAAAGCTATTATTATCTACTAGATTGTCCTGGAATCAGATTGCACTCCCAGGATGTAAAGGGGTTGTTTCAAAAGCACCTGATGTGCATTAATCCAGGGATGAGTCTATAAACCTCTGCCATGCAATGATGAAGGTCACTGGAGCCTGTTCCCAGGGGGCGGAATGTGTGATTGACCAATCCAGAGAGCAGCAGCTCTGCCTGTCGTTTTGTAATCTGAGTTCATGGTACATGCTCCTCGGAAGTGCAGTACATCAGGGTTCTCGTGCAAAAACCTCCGGGCTGCTGGAGAGATTATGGGACAGTTCCTGAGTAACTGGCCTTATCTCCTCTGGGGTTGGGTGTGACAGATGTCTTCAGTCCTCTTTGATATTGAAATGTTTTATATGGAGTCATTCCACTCACAGAGATTCAAAGGCAACTGCACTGAGCCAGCAGAGCAAAGTTGATTGTTGCTTGGAGAATAGATGCATGATGAGGATGCTGATTTAATATCTACTGCAGTAACTCCATCTGGAGTCCTCTCAGTGTCCTCGGTTGCTTAGCAATGTCTGGTTATTATTTCTAAATGGTTTGCAAGTCAGTACAGGTTGATTTATGATAAAGGTACGGCTCTAACATCGCTTATGTAATTGAACCTGTGTGAGGAGTGCCAGCTCCTGCGGAGGTTGAAATGTTTCTGAATCGGGGCAGGAGTTTGTAACACAGCAACCTCTAAGCAGTGTGTTTGTGTGCCAGATGGATCAGCCAAATATTTGAACAGTTGAGGCCCATCTTTGACTTGTCAAGGTCAGATTTGAGTGTGTCGTGCTGTCAGAGGTTGAAACTGTAGATTCGAAGTCACTGCAAATGACTGCTGCTACAAAGTGCAGTGAAGATCATTATGTATGTACCGCAGCGAAAACATGTTCCATCAACAGTGTGCAAACGCGACCTGCTCTCGGAGACTGCCGTGCTGCAGAAACATGTTCCATCAACAGTGTGCAAACGCGACCTGCTCTCAGAGACTGCCGTGCTGCAGAAACATGTTCCATCAACAGTGTGCAAACGCGACCTGCTCTCAGAGACTGCCGTGCTGCAGAAACATGTTCCATCAAGTCTGCAAACGCGACCTGCTCTCAGAGACTGCCGTGCTGCAGACTGATTCACAGACCTGCTGGGCCTGTCTCCTGCAGGGAGGTCAGTTAGTATTTTAATCACTTTGGCTTTTTAACAAATTAGAACTTTTTATAAGAGCTGCGTGAGTTTCATGTTGCCTGTGTTCGGCGCCTACGTTCCATAAGGATCAGTCCCCCTCCTCCTCCTGATTTGATGAAATCTCCATTCTCCAGAGGAAGAGGAGGGGGTGGGTTTGTCCGGTTTATAAGTGCTCATTAATTTAATTGTATGAATTGTTTTGATTTCAATCTGCTGAATGCAGTATTGCCCACATAAATATTTGTTCCACAAACACGGCCGCCTACAGCTCAATGTGAAATGAACCGCCCCCTGCAGAAGAGGAGTCGAGTGTAGCTGAAGAGGGTGACTCGGCCGTCAAGAGGCTCTGTGTCAGCAATTCATTCAGAAAGGTTTCATTATAATTTCTTTACATCTAAAATAGACCGTGGTATTGAAATGTCATCTTGGTGCTACTGTGTAAATCAGATCGACAACTTGGCGCAACCAGGATTTGAACTAGCGAGCTCCTGATGGCATGACATTACAAAGAACAGTTTCAGATGCCAGTCGTAGACCAGTTGAGCAGTGTGTGTGCGTGCGTGCGTGTGCTGGTAATAGTTTTTTCAGATGATCAATCCCCAGCATTAAACTATGAAAAGAATCACAAGTCTTTGTGTACAAACTAGACATACGAAACATTTGCAGCGATACATCGCTCACAGTCAGTAGTGTGGATGTATGGAAAGCCAAGGGGTGTTAGCTCCTGCTTTAAGTGAAAGAGGATATAACGCCCTTTCCTCCGACCCTCTCTGGAATCTGTCAGTTTGGCTGGGGAGCCTTGAGCGGCTGTACAGGTCCGGGGGATGCTGTTTCTAATGTGGGCCACGGAAATCTAGGACGAGAGCCAGCTGCTGAGCATTGCCAGCATTTACTGCAAGCCCCACTCGCTGCTTCACATGGTTTTATTAGGAGTGGACCAATCGCTGCTCTGGAAAATCATTAAGCCATTCTGCTGTTCACTTTGTGCGTTCGTGGCGAGACAGACCATTACTACAGCTTGTAGAAAGTTTCCTTTGTTCCTTCCCCACCCCCACCCCGCATTCTCAAAGCAGAAGATTGGTATGAGAGTAGATTTGTGCAGGCGACTGAATACCAGAAGAGCTTGAATGGAAATGCAGGTGTTTTGCCCACCCAGTAATTATGTACAGTCACTTACTGCACGTTGATTGTGTGCTGGCAGGGTTCACAATGCAGTTACTCCAGTGTAATTGTTTGTATGGGCGTGTGAATCTGTACCATATACAATAAGAACCTTGGTCCCTTTCATGGACAAGGCTGTGTGCATGAAAGGGTGGGGGTCATTCGTACGCAGCGTTGCCTGACGCAGATACACTATGAATGTCTTTTTGTTTATTTATGAATCCATGCTCTCGTTTTGATTGTTTTGCAGTTTTCCATTACGCTGTGCTTGTTGAGACTCTCTGCACTGCCAGCCGTGGCACCCTGATTAATAACAATGCAAATCGCTGATGGACCCGCAGGTCTGACAGGGAGGCAGATAGGACTCCTTCCTGCATCTATTGACAGCCAAGCTGCTGTTTATCATTCCCACCACATTTCCAGCACACCCTGAAAGCAGGCTGTGCTCAACAGAAGAGGAAAGCAGGTTAACAGTACGAGCCAGTGTTCAGACGAACCGCCTTCACATTCTAGTGAATTTACCTACAGGGTAACGGTTCAGCAACAACAACAGAGAGACGATGAAATGGTAATGTAACTGAGGCAAGCAGTAATTCAATCTGACTAGCCTAGTCCAATGTAGGCTACTGTTCTATACTGCCAATACCATGCGTATAACATTCAACAGTGCTACATTTAGAAATACTAAAAGAAATTCATTCAGTGACAAGCATCTGTCATTGCAGCTTGTATACTGTATATTACCCAAACAGAATCTGAGGCAGAGTTCCGTGGCACAAAGTGTGTGCTACAGATGGTAGGTCCACAGTGTACAGGATTGCAGCTGTTGTGTGTGTGTTAACGTGTACAGTACTAACCAGGCATGTCCCCTGAAAACGAAGACGCCACAAACTTGAAATATGTTGCTGCAGGTAGACCTGGGAAAGCTCAGTAGTGGCAAACATGGGAGCTGGACAGTAGCTACCTGATCTTCTTGTTTTGTTACTCTGCCCTTGTCAGACTCGGTATTTCTGTTTATAACCATGAGAGTGATTGATAGATTGCTTAGTTGCCAGCGACGTCAGCCTCATGGACTGTATTTTCTATTCCTCTGGTCCTTGCCAATGCAAACCCCCCCCCCCATTAACCCCCTTAACTGGCTAACATGTTTGCTTTTCATGTAACAGAGTTTATAAATGACTGGAACAAGAAGGTATAGTGCAAAAAGAAACAAAAAAACTGACCCCTGAAATAAATAACACATACTGTACAGAATGCTGTTTTCCTTTAATAGGTAATACAAGGTTTATTCCATACCCTGAGTAGAATCGTAGCATCATTAACACCTGCAGCTCCTGACTGATCACCCAATTATTTTTTTTATTTTTTTTATCATTAAGAAACTTTTATCATTAAGAAATCCATCGAACAATGACTTTACCGTTACAAGGGCACACGTCCTACAGTTTGGTTTTATAATGAGTTTCACGCACCCTTGTTTCATTGTTGGTGCTCTACAGCTGAAGCTTAGTGTTCCGCTGAGCATCTGTTAATGGAGTCATTGTTGGTGCGCAAGGCATGTTCAGAACAGAGAAGGGATAAAACATGTTCTCTCTGTTTAGACCAGACTAGTGAGAAAAATAATAACATGCACACTGTGATGAACTCATCCGTAACTAGCAACCGCTCAGTGATAGGATGTGAAGCAGCAATAAAAGAAACTTGGAAAATACTGTGTTTCATACCTTCCCTCCCTCTCTGAATACTGTGTTTCATATCTTCCCTCCCTGTCCCGCAGCTTGCTGGAGTCCCGCTGTGTGTTTGAGTGCGTGAGTCCACCATGTCCTCGGACGCCTCCTCCCCACTCTCCCCTGGCTCCCCGCAGTCTCCCCTCTCTCCAGGCTCCCTGCGCCTGCCTGAGTGCGGACACACCCGAGAACGCTGCCCGTCGCCCATGAGGGGCTACCTGATCCCCAGCCCCCTGCCCACCCGTCGCTCCAGGACCTGCTCCGCGTGAGTACCATCGCAGCCTTGCTCTCTCTCTCTCTGTCTCTCAGGACGGGCCCCCCAGGATCTGCAGAGCCAGCACCGGCACGCAGGACTGCAGAGGCTGTGCTGTGCTTTCACTGGTGTGTTGGTCTGAAATAAGTCAAGCTGCAAGTGATGCATACCAACTACCATTAAACGCGCCGTCGTCACTGGGATTCATCAGGGTCATTTTAAAATGTTCCCTACAGGGCTTCTGATTTAATCACTCATGAAAGATACAGTTGAGTCCTCCGTCAGCGTGCTTTTAATCGTGTGTTTTTAAATGTCAAATGATTAACGGTATAATATCCGAGTGATTCCCCCCTGCCCCTCTCTCTGCACTCTGACTTTCATTAAAGGAATCCTCTCCTTTCATGAATCTTTTAAATGAATCCTATTGATGCCGCCAGCAGGGCTTTTAGATCTCAGTGTTACTTGTACACTTGAAATGTTTCGATTTACTGAGCTTGTGCACCAGTGTAAAGTCTCTGCAGGTTTAGAAGGAAAGGTTAACAGGAAGGTTCAGCAAGACTTCTTCCAGTCGCACGTTTAATACTCCTAAACATTTCTAACAAACCCTATTCCAGCATTTCCAGGTGGCCTTTACCAAGGCTGCAGGACCCTGGAATTTCCTGAATCAGCCTTGATCCCTGGGTTGTGCACTGCGTGTGTGCAGGTGCTGCTCTGTTAACCCCTGTGTTTCTCTGCTGGCTGCAGGGCAGCGCGGGCTGCGGAGGGCCCGGTGTACACGGGCGTGTGTAAGTGCTTCTCTCGCGCCAAAGGACACGGCTTCATCACGCCCTCGGACGGAGGCTCGGACGTGTTCGTGCACATCTCGGAGTGAGTCTGGTGGGGTCTGGGTGAAAGCGGAGCATGGTGATATTATCTGCTCATCCTATGATACTTTCTGCTCTGCCTCCTGGTCAAGATGTCACTTTCACACACTATTAACCTGACTGATTCCAGATCACTAGTTTCTCAGAAGTCTACCGCGATTACAGGCCTGCTTACAGAAGCATGGGGTGTTTTATTTATATATATATATATATATATATATATATATATATATATATATATATATATATATATATATATATATATAATATAATGTTAGCGCAACATTGTCTAGGAGGCTGTGTGTTCCAGTGGTTAAAGAAAAGGGCTTGTAACCAGAAGGTCCCTGGTTCAAATCCCACCTCAGCCACTGACTCATTACGTGACCCTGAGCAAGTCACTTAACCTCCTTATGCTCCGTCTTTCGGGTGAGACGTAGTTGTAAGTGACTCTGCAGCTGATGCATAGTTCACACACCCTAGTCTCTGTAAGTCTCCTTGGATAAAGGCGTCTGCTAAATAAACAAATAATAATAAACGAGGAGCTGTCATTTTAATCTTTTCAGCAAGGTCGTGCGTGGTTTTCTTTGAGCGCGCTGGGATCATTGTTCTTCCCCTCTTGTGGGATAGGTGATTGCGTTGGTTTGAGTCGAGAAGAAGAGCTTTGCATTGTGCAGAAGGTCCTTGGCGGTGACGTCAATTTAAATGTCACAGAATCAGCTAACCCTGTAGCGGCTCATTGTTTGTGTTGTGCTGGTCTCTGCTGCATGAGTCATTCAGAGAAGAGGGAGAGAGGGGGAGGACAAGGAGGAAGACATTTCCATTCCAGGTGATGGAACACAATGCACATCAGCTAGACGGTCTGCAAAAACAAGCCTGGCTTTAACTGAGATAAGATGGGACTCGCTGTGCAAGATTAGCATCTGTATGACCTTCTGCACCAGGTAAATGAAAGATTTAAAAGGCAGTGAATCATTTGGACAAGTTGAGACTGTGTTGGATTGGTATGAGGAAGCCTGAAGGCACTCGGCAGAAACCTAGAAATATTACGAGCCATATTCGAGACTTCTTTAGAAGGGCTGGGCATGAAGTACTGGGAGAGACTGGGAGGAATGGTCCTGTATGTTATACAGTACAGGACCCGCAGGACTGCAGTGTTAGAAACTGCTGCACAACCTGAGAACAAGAGATTTGAGATTGCATTAAAAAAAAACCTGCTTCACTTTACCTCCCTCCCTCCCTGTTGGCACTCAGTTCTTTTTTTTGTTCTGTTTTGCCCTTTTTTCTATTTTAAAAACATAATTGTCAGGTTTGGTACAAATGAGCGCTTTTCATTTTGCCTAATGACTGGTGTGAGCAATCACAGATGGATGATCGGAGAAGGTGTGGCTCGCCTCTCGCTACGGTACATTTGAATGACTCAAAGTGACATCTTGCGTGTGTTTGCAGCTCAGTCTAGTAAACGAGGCAGCCCGCGTGATCCTACTCTTCTGTGCATGTGTGCATTTGAATATAACAGAGATTAAATCAGGTCTGTTAAATAGTGACTTGTACTGAGCTACACAGACCCTGATTAGCACTAATCTGGGACCTGCCTTTTTCTAAGGTAGCACTGCACAGTCCAACACCGCTGCTAATCAGGATCTGTGAAACATATCCCCAATCCTGTACAGGCTGTTATATAATTAATCACTCACTCTGTCTGTCTGTGTCTCTCCTTGCAGCATCGAAGGAGAGTACGTTCCAGTGGAGGGAGATGAGGTCTCCTACAAGCTGTGCTCCATTCCTCCGAAAATGGAGAAGGTCCAAGCAGTGGAAGTGACCATCACCCACCTCGCCCCTGGCAGCAAGCATGAGACCTGGTCAGGGCATGTCATCAGCAGCTAGGAGACCCGGCCGACTGCTTCGTCCTCGAAACGGCCAGCCACAGGAGAGGAGGGGGCAGTGTGAGAGAAAGCGGGGGGCAGGACCCAGTCACCCCGTCATGTGCGTGGCCTTTATTTTTATTTCAAAAGGAGAAAAACGAAGTATGTAGTGCTGCTTCAGGTTTTTTATTGTCTTTTTGTTTGGTTATTTTGTGCGGTATAATTTTCACACCAGTGCACGAAAGAGGATACTTGTGAAGTAAAGAAGTTTTGTTTCCACCCTAACTTTTCCTCCTTTTTTTTGATGTTGTTGTTGTTGTTGTTGTTGTTAATTGTGGTGGGTAAAATAAATAAAATGAATCTTGATACTTGTGTCCTGAAATCCCTTTCAAAAGTGTAGGAGGCCCTGGATGTGTATCTACATTACGTACTGTCTGCTTCTAATTTTAATTCATTCATTTATTTTATGTAGCTACTATTTACAAAAACTTTAGTGCCTGAATATCTTTTTTAAAAAAATAATAAAATACTGCCTTAATAGAAATCTAGGCACAAAAGAAGTTGTATTTTTCCATGCAACAGTAAATGTGTAGTAGTTTAAGGTCAGTACATTTTGAATAGCTTCTCCTTGTCTGTACAGCAGTCGCCAGTTTTAAATATTGTGATTGTAGAAGAGGAGAGGTTCCCTCGTGCTGCAGCCCTTCTGATGGGGAGGAACAGTGCTGTGAGCTGCGAATTTGAGCTGTACACACTGACACTGCAAACGCATTCGCGGACAAGAATCGGGTTTCAAACGCTGTAGGGGCTCCGAGAGGAGGCTAACTGGCTAATTCATACAGGTGTGTCTGGTTAAACGATTCTCAAAACAGCGTGCACCTCCTCTCAGCATTCACGAAACACTCATTCCCTTCTGAGTTTATTAACATCCACGCACAGGAACATCCTGATACTTGCTGCCAGACAAGCAAAAGAACACAAGATTGTACCAGTATTGTCAGTTCTGTACTTTCATAGACGAGTCTAAGGCTTTTCCTGTTATCCACTTTTTAATTGTTGAATTTTTAAATTCAGTGGGTTTTTTTGACAATTTAAATGACTTGGAATGAATGCAGTGGGTTTTCAATAAACACAAATAGAGTGCTGTGCCTGTGCTTCAGTGTGCTTCTTCCAGCTTTCTCCCATCCTCTGAAGAACACAGTCAAGCGCTGCCTGCATTTTATATAGTGCAGAGGAGTCGTCGGCTACTTAAAAAATAAATCTGGAGCTTACAACGAAGCAGCACAGCCCGCGAGGGGGTCGCTGTACCCTTTCAGAACATTTCAAGCTCTAATCTTTGAATAATCGGTTTTTAAAAGGTCCATCGTTTATATATTTGCTGACACCTCGTTTGACCGAAGCATTGCTCAGCTGTAAAGTGCTTTCCTTTTAAGCAAGAAGGTACAGACTGGTTGCATATTAAACATGCTAATGCAGCACACGTATTCATATGCATATAGCAGCAATGCACTTTGATCTCACAGAGACCACCTTTTATTAGCAATTGTCTTTCTGAGTTAGCAGACTTTTATTAAATGCACTTTAATTGCATGTAAATCGGGGCTTCCTTTCCGCTTGTCACACGCTGCATTTAGCCCTTCAAGTTTTGACTGGAATTAGACATTGGATTCGTCTCTTAATAAGCTTTTAGATGGACTCGGATCTAATTTGCATGCATTAAGCTCTCATTAGCACACTTTCAAACTTACTTAAAATGATACGCTTCAGAAGCAAGACACTGTTCTTATGTTTGACACTGCTTCCCACAAAAACAAAGAATTTAAACTGGTTTTTGCCACTGAGAGTAGAAGACGACCTAGTTATAGCAGACGAGCGTATAAAAAAACCACAAAAAAGATTAAGAAACGGTGAGAAAGTGCAAGGAAGTGATGCTTTAAAGCAGGCAGGTTTATAAAATAAAAATCCACCCATTCAAACACTATGGCATAACATTTGCGCTTAGAATAAACTTTTTTGTAAAGGTTACTTTTTAGTGCAGTTTAATGTCTGGCTGTTTGCGTTATAGCAGGAAAACACACAGTTCAGAAACACAGTCAACACACATACAGACACAGATGAAGAGATGGTCGGTTTAACATTACCACTTGCTATTACAGTAATTCAACCTTTGGTCTTGCAGACGGTTAGAACACATTTTAAAAAGGTTCAATCCACACGGTGGTTCTGCCCGTCCAGAAACAATTATGAAATGAGCTTGAAGGGCAAGCTGGCAAAAACATTCCTAATATGTGGTCATTACAATTCTACTCACCGGGATGGGAACTAAGTGAATGGTTTCACATCTAGGCTTAAGACATATTTCTTCTGATCAGGCTTTTTGATTGGCAGATACATTAAAAAGACTTTAGCAGAAGCATACCTGAATCAGAGGTGTGTTTCTCCGATGCTACATTACAGTTTAATATTAAGAGCACCCCCTGAATTCCAGTTAACTGTTCCTTCAATCTGCTGGAGGTGCCTATCCATACCAGACCCTCCGGGATGGCTTCACTGGAAGAAGAGCTCCTCACAGATGCGCTGGGTGTCCTCTGGACAGGAGACCTTGTGTCCTGTTGTCCGGGGGTCCATGTAGATCTCATAGTCATTACCCCCCTGAGGACAGACAAGAGAGACTGATCCTTACTTCAGCAGATTTCGATCCGTTTCAATTTAGATTCATTAAAGGATGCATTAAATTCTGTTCAAATAAACATATTAGAGCATACGGTATGGGAGCTGCAAGGAACTAACGGCACGCCTCTTCGTAACTCGTTTTCATCAGACAGAAGGGTTAGACGTGTTGCTTACTCTATGAATGCAATTGCTTACTCTATGAATGCCAGAGGCAGGAAACACAAAACGGATGCATTAAATCACTTTGCATTTCAAACACCAGGGATGAGGCTGCACAAGGGCACAGCACAGAGGATTGCCTTACAACAGCGAGATACCTGAAGCAGTGAGAGTGGTGGGAGAGGTAGACACCTCTGTGAACCATCAAGATGAGACCTATTAGGTTTACAAGATCAGGTCATTTGCAAATCTTTAGAAGTTGATTACTACTCAACTAATCTTTGTTTCCCCTGCTGAATATATTCAGATTGTATGCATTTAAAATCATGCTATGAGGAGAACAGCAAATGCACACTATGCTATTTTTTTTTGGTTACTGGGTTCCTACACCCTTCTAATGGATTTGTATGCAATCACTGTCCAGTATTTCACAGCAAAAATATTCCCGCTTTCATTCTGTCTGCAATGGTGTCTCGGATCTAAAGCGATTCAAACTTGCGGATAACAAACGCTGCATCGGCTGTCACTTACCGGCATGGTTTTATCTCCAAAGAAATGGATCTTCTCGTATGCATCCTTTTCCAGGATGCCCAGGCAGTACCTCTTATCCCAGCCCTCCGGGAACACGTCAAAGCTGATCTGTCCTCCTGGGGTGGGTGAGTTAGAAAACAAACACGCCACAGTTACGAACACACCAGCTGGTACAACGCCAACCACACAGGAACCAGCACACTGATATTACCTATAGAGAACGCCAGCCCACGTCCGACAAACTCTTTCCTGAGAGCAGCTACAAATTTATCTCGGATATGTTCTTTCTGTAAAAATAAAAACACTGACTAACACACACGTTGTTTCACATGTTTGTGTTGCTGTTGTGCAAAGCAATAACCGGAGCAGACACGAGGCACTGTTTATTTAAAGCTGACTCACACTTCATCGATGAATGGCAGGATTATGGATTAGGGTTAGGGTGACACCCGACTCACTTTATCCAGCTCAAAGAACTCCATTCGTTCTTCCTGAGTGCAGCTCCGCCCCACCGGCGACACGTTCAGCATTCCGTTTCGGAACTCGATGAAAGTCCCTCTAAAGAGACAGGAGAGGTTCCCCTGATCAATCGACTTGATTTCCAATTGGAAGAGAAATTAAAAGGTGACTGATACAAAGCTTAAAGAAAATTTAAAAAATAAAATAAAGTAAACCGCAGTGTAATAGTGGACGTCTGGGCCATTCAGGTAGACCCCGGTTCATTACCTTTTCTTGGGGAGTTTAATCTTTGCCATGTAATTCAAACAGAAGTTGATAAAGTCCTGAAGGAGTTCTTCCCCAAGATGAGCTTGTATACTCTGAACAGGAAGAAGAGGTAATTGAGA
Organism: Acipenser ruthenus; assembly: GCF_902713425.1. Lineage (NCBI taxonomy): Eukaryota > Metazoa > Chordata > Actinopteri > Acipenseriformes > Acipenseridae > Acipenser > Acipenser ruthenus. The sequence goes on from NC_081210.1 coordinate 810,035, forward strand.
TGAAACTGTTTAAAAAACAAACAAGCATTTTTACATTGATCAAGTTACGAACAGAAAATAAGTTTTACCAACCTGTACGGACAGCAGTTTGCCAGCTTTGTACGCGACCAGGCCGTTTTCAGCAAACACATAATCAACCTTCTCCACTACTGATAAAACAAACAAACAGAAAACGCATGAGGGCTCAGCCTAGGACAGGGCAGGCCCAAAACGGGAGAGGGAATTCAGACCCTATCTCGACTTCTGTTGCATTAAAAAAAACAAAAGGATGACAAGCTCAAGCTGTTGCACATAAACTCACATGACATTGCTGTCTCTGTTTTATTATTGACAGTTTTTCAAATGGAAACCAATTTTCTGATTCCATTAGCTGGGGCAGACACAGTTTCAAGGAAATTCAATTTCATTTCAAAAGTGCAGCTGAAAATGTGTGTCAGCGTGACCCCTCAGCTTCACTCTGCTGTGTGTTATTATCAGCAGTGCACTCGGCTCATTTGGTTAAAGAGAATACATGAGGCAGCTAATGCAAGCTCTACAGCTTTCTGTGCAAAACTCTCAATTCGCCAGAACATCACAGACAGAAACAACACTGCATGCAGCTTCTGATGGCTTTTTCAAGATTCAATTTGCAGGTCTACAGCACTATCTGATAAAACAGCTTCCCCTCTCCCTGCCACGCCCCTGCCAGTCCTCTAACCTTGCAGATCTTTCACAATGTGCACACCCACCCCTCCCACAGCAGACCACCCAGATACCACCTCCTGATTGGCCGGATGCCCTGGGTGTGTGACGGAGCAGTTGCTCTGATTGGCTGGGTGCAATGTGGGCGGAGTGTGAGAGAAGGCTGACACTATCACTGTTCTGATAAACAGGACCCAGCTCCCTGACTGCTAAAAATCTCCCCGCCCATACTGCAGAGGATTTTAAAGGAGTGTATTTATGTTTTGCAAAGAATTAAAAAAAAAAGTACACTTTCATTTGGAAAGAAAAGTTTAGAAAAGCATTCAAAATTCAAATGATACAACAGTTACAATATTTCACCAGCAAGTGGCGGTATTGACATTAAAAGAAGGCAGAGTACCCTCATTGTACAATATGCTTTTTCAGTAGTCACATATCAGTCCCAGAATCTCACCTGTCTAAAGGCTCTTCCTCAGACTAGCATACAGTCCCTCCCTAATTGTCATTTGTCCTTATTATTAGTTCAGTGACTAACTGCATTTCAATACAGTGTGTCTGGTATGCTTCTTGTGACACGTGCCACCTTGAAATAGCAAACCACAGGCCACACTGATTAGCAAATGATATAACTGTGGTAACCTTATCATCATGCAGATGAAGGGGCTGATTGCTAAAGCCAGCAGAGAGCAGTCTCCTCTCGGGATGAGTAATCCATTCCTGTCTCCTGGTCTGCCTTTCTCTCACTGCGGAGCCCTGGAGAACGTTCCAAAATCGGAAGAAAAACTGCGCTAACCCGAAATGAAAAACAAACGTACAGCATGTGCCATGGCACACCTATTAGACAACCCAAGAAGAGTTTGTCTGCTCACAGTTCTCACAGGGATGGAAGTAAGACTCCTGTTGCACAGCAGTTTGATCCATTCCAGGTTTCGCGAGGAGTTTAATAAGACACACCTGAACTGTGGCTGATCAAGCTCATCCGATTTCCATCAGTTCTCAATCTGATGGTTTCTTGCTGCTGTCGACTCACCGTCCGCCCCGAGTTGCTCCTTAATCTTCTCGAAATCCGATCCTCCCACAACCCCGACTTTCACCTTCTGTCTCAGCCTCTGGAGGAACGCGTCCATCTCGGGGGTGACTCTCTGAGGAGAGGGAAGCCACGGCACGAGTCACACGACAGCCTGAGAGCAACAAGAGCATGCTTCCACAAGCCAGGAACCACGCTGTTACTGCACAACAATACGACACAGGGATGGGAACAAGACTCCCACTGCATAGCGGTGCGATCCATTCCAGGTTTCACTATGCGATTAATCAGACGGGTGAAACTGCTTTGCAGTGGGAGTCCTATTTCCATCCCTGTGATAGTGTGTGTGTGTGTGGCACTGTAAATCTCTTAACTTTTCAAGATGAAAATATATTCATTAATTCATTAAAGTGTAGAGTGCTGATGGCTGATGAAAGAGAAGTATATATATATATATATATATATATATATATATATATATATATATATATATATATATATATATATATATATTAGTTAAGAACAAGGGAAAGTGGTGTAAAAAAAAACAAAAAAAAAACCAGAAAGCTAAAACTGCTTGCTTGGCTACGGGGCTGCAGATGATAAGTGTAAATCTGGAAGTGACGCTGCAGTTCCAGCTGATTTGAGTCTGGCTGCACCAATGGCATTGCAGCCTGGGGTAGAGCTTTGTGGTTTGAACAGTGCAACGAAAAAAAAGGCTTCAATATAACCCCAAAGTAAAAATGTATTTCTGGTCTCCACCAACAAGCCCATTTGAATTTAACCACGTGTTTGTATTCAGTCACTGACACAGCAGGAAGTTACAGCCCAGCACCGATAACTTATTTTTCGCGTACTCTGCATCTACAAAAATCTATACACCAGCAGCGCCAGTGAAAGCGATAGTGCTACCATGTATTCACTGCATACCTGTCTAGCCGCGGTTAGAGTGCCGTCGACATCAAACAAGCACAGGGTTGTCGTGTCCACGCTTGAGCCAGCCATTGCATTTATAATACAGTACAGCGCTGCACACATTCACACACACACAACATTGAATTAAGTAATGTGCCGTCACTCTCGACAGTGCCGAACACCGCCTACGCGGCGCACTGGGGCTTGTAGTGTGTTTCGGTTTCGCAGGTCAAGGAAATAAACGGGTAGAGAAATACGAAGAAACTACAACTCCCATGTGGCTTTGCGTCGATTCGCGTGTGGCCTCTGTTTTAATCGTTTCTTGATTCCCTTAGTGAAAACGTGCACCAGCAGTTTCAGAAGTTATAAAACCGTGTTCTCGTTTACGGAGCTGAATGTGTTTATATTGTCCCGTGGCGTGGTTACAAAGGCCAGTAGGATTTTATTTGAACTCATCCGGAAGTGTGGAGGGGGTGTTCTGTTTCCACTCGGAGACGTCACTCCGACGCTTTTCATGTGTTTTTTTTTTTTTTTTTTTTTTTTTATTATTGATTCCCATGCGCAGTGCTAATTATATCTCAGCAATATTACTATATAATATATTTAGACCAAATATTCCTTAAATTCTATCAAGTTCGAGAGGTGCGCATGAGCGAGATGTGAAGTAGCATCAACGCATGCGCAGATCACCAAGACTACTGTATGTATATCTTGATGTGTCTCTTAACGCTACATCGGATACGCAGCGCTGGATTAAAGGAAGGCATGGTAATTACTGTGTATTACTCGTGCATGGCTTGGGCTTGATCGTATTGTTTTTAATTGTAGCTAATTTTGCGACAGTGTTACTCACTTTAAGTCCCACATTGGTGTTAACTACAATTCTGCTTAATTCTTGTCTATAAGAGCTTGCTGTGTCACTTGTTCTGTAATGTTTATAAAGTAGCATGTTTTAGTTTCACAGGCTAGCGTAATCAGAGCTTGCTAACATACTTTTTCTTCATCTTGAAGAACGTGTCGAGATTCTGCATAAGGACCTTCACGGCCAGGTCGCTGGCGGTAAAGTGTCCCCAAAAGACAATACAAATGCCTCGCTCGGGGCAGTGGAGAGCCGTCCCTACCGGCACCTGGCACCCCCCTGCACCCCACTTCATCCCAGCGCAGAACACAGGCAGGACCTGTAACGACACACGACTGAGACATCTCGCAACTGGAAACAAGGACCGGTTAGATCTCCAGGAAGCGCAAAACCAGCGCAGTGCAGAAGACTACACTCTGATCTACAAGCTGCCGGCCATCAAGTTCCTGCGAGCGCTTTCCAGGCTCAAGCTGCTTCAGACGGGGATCACCACGGCTCTGCTCCCCGCTGTGTGCTACCTGTACCTGGAGGGACAGGTGTCCTCGTCCCTGCTCGGCTACACCGCTGGAGTAGCCTCCTTTGCCGCCCTCATGCTTTACTCCATGAGTCACTACCTCCGCAGGGTCATCGGAATGATGTACCTCAGCGACTCCAGAGCCACGCTCAGGGTATCTCATCTCACCTTCTGGGGCCGGCGGCATGACCTCTACCTCCCCGTGTCGGAGGTCATGACGCTGGGGGACACGGGCGACTCCAGGAACGAGACGCTGCTGCAGCTCAGGCGCTACAAGCACCCTGACGTGCTGTACTTCTCCACCAGGCTGGGGCAGGTCGTGGACAGAGAGAGGTTTGTGGAAGTCTTCGGGAGCGTTCCATGAAACGCGCAGTTTGTGGAAGAACGGAATCGTGGTGTGGGAGTCTTGCTAATGTGTGAAGCTACAGAATCAGTGGCCTCAAGTGGACATCAGTGGCCTATAGGACATATAATGTTACAGCACTTCCATAGCCACACCAGCAATTAAAAAAAATAAATTAACATAATAGAAATCAACACACTTTGAATTAAATTGTGTTTGTGAACCTTATCTATGGGTAACGTTGCCCTGCCAAAACATATGCACCTTGTAAACTATAGCACAGATAAGGAGACTTTAACATTAAAGAACAAAAAAAAACATTTTTAAGGAAAACTTTCTGTCAGGATTATTTAATTTTGCTCAACCTTTGATTATTGTGTTGAGTTAGGGTCAGGGTTAGGCTTAGTGTGTTGATGCACTCTGGGAGACAGTGGAAAGTCCTCATGAACACTGAAAACAAATGGGTGTGTTTGTATGATAAAACAAAACAAAACAAACTTCTACAAAGACCAGTCTTCGACTCCCTAGAGCCGTCACAATAAGTAAACGTCACTGTATATGAAAGGGGATGATCAGCATCATTTATTATTAAAAAAACCAAAGAACACCCCACCCCACAGCTGCTGTTTAAAGATCGATTAAAATCAGGTTTCTTTGAGGGTGCTTGTGCGCCAGCCTTCCTTCCATTTCTAGCCAATGGGATTGCAAAGCGATGCTCCTGAAGACAGACACGCTCAGGCAGTGAGTAGAGTGACCTCCTTTTTTTAAAGGAACAGAGCAGAGATTTCATAGATTATGTAACCATGCACCGTAAATACAAATACATAAAGGAGGCTGTGTGGTCCAGTGGTTAAAGAAAAGGGCTTGTAACCAGGAGGTCCCCGGTTCAAATCCCACCTCAGCCACTGACTCATTGTGTGACCCTGAGCAAGTCAGTTAACCTCCTTGTGCTCCGTCTTTCGGGTGAGACGTAGTTGTAAGTGACTCTGCAGCTGATGCGTAGTTCACACACCCTAGTCCCTGTAAGTCGCCTTGGATAAAGGCGTCTGCTAAATAAACAAATAATAATAATAATAATAATGACATCACTCACTCCAGATACACAGAATTACAATGAAGTTTATTTCACAATACTGATACATTTTTTTTTTTCAATCACAAGAATAAGGACTAGATTTTTGTAGGTTACAGCCACACTTGGCAGTTTAGTAAACATTAATGGCAAAGTTTTCATTAACCTATTCTTGACAGACAGAGTTATGAAGCTTTCTTTTTTTTTCTTTTACGCAGACTAGACAAGCTTCAGTTATGAACTTCACGTTCACCACAACTACAAAATGTCAGTAAACACTACGAAAGAAAAAAAAAGATAAAGGCAATTACCAGCCTCCCTTCTGACTGTGTCGTGTGCAACTGATCAGCAAGCTTCACTTTGCATAAACAGTTAAGACGTTCTATATATTTCTAAAGACGCGACTGACGAGAACTGCAGTCCGATTCTAAGAAGTTCAGTCTCATGATCGGATACAGCTGTGTGAAGGTATGGGGTTGAAACGTGTGCATGTTACAATGTGCATTGTGCATTAATGGGTTTATATAGACCGTATTATATATGTAACTACAACTGGGACAGTATTGTCAGTTATCAAACACAACAGAAATAACTGCAGATGAAGACGCCGGTTTGAATAGTCCAAGCCCACTGAAGATGAAGGGGAGGCGAGGGGAGGGGAGAGGAGGAGACTGACAGAGTCTTGTTGTATTTCCATGCAACAGCTTTAAACACCATCTCCTTTATTACCCTTACCTTCACTCGTTTGGTGAAGAATGTGTCACGTTTAGGGACGGAAGGCAAAACAGAGAAGAAAAATGCAATGATGTTCATAACCTCCTGTGAATAAAAAGCAAATTCCAAAATACTCCTGGGTTAGATCATTGTAATAATAAGCGTGTGTAGGACTGCTTATTGGTGCGTTAATACAGCAGGGTGAGAAACTCACTCTTATTCCTCCACTACAGCTGTATGAACACCTCCTCATGGTGACCCCTCAGACTCGTGTGTGCTGTGATGAGGCTCCAGTGGAGTTAGCAAAGGCGTGATTGTTCAAATTCCTGGCAACTGCTCATTCAATAATATACACTCTGAAACCCAGGGCAGGGTGTTAACAGCCATGTCTATTTTACATTAATACTAGACCTGCCTGCTGCAGTTTAATCAAACACTAGAACTGTGTGAAGCCTTGTCAGTACACCTTTTAAACTGTGTGTAGAGAGTGTATGATACTGTTCATTTAAACTGTGTGTAGAGTGTGTATGATACTGTTCATTTAAACTGTGTGTAGAGAGTGTATGATACTGTTCATTTAAACTGTGTGTAGAGTGTGTATGATACTGTTCAATTAAACTGTGTGTAGAGAGTGTATGATACTGTTCAATTAAACTGTGTGTAGAGTGTGTATGATACTGTTAATTTCTTCATTGACAGTTCGATGTATGCTCTCCATCTCTTATCTTGTAATTAAGGTATTGCTTTTTCACTTCCAGTGTAGAAACAGAAATGCGTTGTGCTTATCCAAATTATCCAAACTGCAATGAGCTCTCATAAAGAGACCCAGCCTGGGATCTGGGCTGTTACCCCAAGTGGATCGTACCCAGGAACTCGTCTGCGGAGGGGCAAGAACCTTCCCTTTCTGTGCTCCAGTACAGCAGAGCCACACTGCTTGAAAAGAGACCACGCGGCAGGCCTTCAGACACGCGAGGGAGCGGACAGGGCATGTGCGTTGTGCTGCATGGGCAACGCCGTTTCAGCTGGCAAGCCCTACCTGGGCGCTGGTGGACTACACATGTACTACTGGAATTGCAATGCCAAAACTTACCCAAGAGCGCCTGACAATAACATGCAATAGTGGGTCGCATTAAAATACAAAAGAAATAGTCCAAGTCCCGCACTTTTAAAACTCAAAGACTGCAGTAGCTACTCATCTGCTAAGCTACGAAGCACTGAAACCCCGTCCTTCAGTCACTAATGTGTCCCTCCAGCTCCATAGTTTCTGACAGGCGAGGCTCTACTGTATGCGAATCCTGTTGGCATGTAAAGGGACGGTTTTTGCTTGCATCCACCCAGCAGCGTTCCCTGCTTCCACACGGCACCCCCCGAACACAAAGGCAGGGGAGGAGCTTATCCAGTCAAACTACTGACACATTCCAGGATGGGTGAACAATTAAAAACAAACCATTATAATAAAAAGAAAATAAATCTCCCTACTCGGTTGCCCCCCACCCCCAGAGGGATTACAATTTTGCTGGAGCCCTTATATAAAATTATAACAAGGTTTTTTTTTTTTTTTTTTTAACAATATTTAAAATTAACTCCCCATTGTGCGTTGCTGTTTGCTTGTATGTGATGGTTCTTAACCAAGGCTTGTGATTGGCTCATTTTGATTGCTCGAGGGAGGGGTTTGGACCCTGTGCTTTGCTGTGAAGCGGAGCTCTCTTGCACCCTACTTGTACTCTGCCAGGATGTCGTTGAAGATGTTCAGGAAGACATGGGCGTGGTGCTGTTTGAAGACCAAGGTGGGGCGGAACCGAATGGAACGCTCTCCGCAGCCTCCGAGAACGACACCTAGAGCGAGGAAACAGCAGAACACAAGAACTTAAACTCCATTCAGGGACACGACACACCGCTCCACGCAGGGACACGACACACCGCTCCACGCAGGGACACGACACACCGCTCCACGCACGGATACGACACACCGCTCCACGCAGGGACACGACACACCGCTCCACGCAGGGACACGACACACCGCTCCACGCAGGGACACGACACACCGCTCCACGCAGGGACACGACACACTGCTCCATACAGGGATACGACACACTGCTCCACGCAGGGACACGACACACCGCTCCACGCAGGGACACGACACACCGCTCCATGCAGGGACACGACACACCGCTCCACGCAGGGACACGACACACCGCTCCACGCAGGGACACGACACACCGCTCCACGCAGGGACACGACACACCGCTCCACGCAGGGACACGACACACCGCTCCACGCAGGGACACGACACACCGCTCCATACTGGGACTGGTGCAGTTAAGTGTGTCTTGTGATTTCAAGGTTCTACCATGTCAGTAGAATGTACAGATATTGCACTTTGGACCCGATCCCTCCTCACCTTTGTTCCTGGCCTTTATGATCAGGTTGTTGCGTGTTGCCTCATCTCTCACGTCGATGGCTAGGAAGGTACCCTGGCCCCTGGCTGCACTCAGAAGATGGGGGTAGCGACCCTGCAGAGACAGGCCAGGTCAAAGACATGGAACAAAACAGGGATCCGTGCCAAGATCAACGTGAAGGTTTAGACAGGAAGAGAGCGACGACTCCTTTATTAACATGACAAGCATTTAACTACTGAATCAGCACCTGGAGAATGTCCTGTGGGTCCAAAGGTTCTGTGGGTCACGCAGCACTAATCCATAGAGATAGAAGACATAAATCAGCTTGAGATCTTCACTGCAATTTCTTTGCATTACCCAGAACCATCATGCTTTCTGTTCCCCTCTGCACCCCTGGCACTGGAGTGATTTGACACAGAACATTAAACGTTACCATTCGTGCCAATGCTTCAAAAAAAGCACTGTACATCAGAGGATCAGGTGCCAACAATACAAGCTGCAGTAAACAAAACAGGTTCTTAACCAATTCGAGATACGCCATGGAAACCACGGATACCTGGAAATCATGCAGTCCATCCATCAGCGCTTTCCCAGCCCGGGAAACCTCGTCCAGCAGATTCTCAGTCCGGATCACGTTGAGGACTTCATTGAGGAGCAGGTTCTTGGATGGGTCTCCCATCCACGTATTGAAGATTCGGTATGGCTGTGCGCAGAGAGAGAGAGAGTTAGAGAGTTAGAGATGCATGGGGGTGTTTCAGACTTTTACACTTTACACACACAGCAGGTTTCGCAATGAGCTCAATTCAATAATACCCATGAACTCAACAGCTTAAAAAAAAATCTGACTTAAACTCAAAGTAAAACCTGGGATGGCTCAAACTGCAATGCAATAGGAGTCTTACGGTACTTCCATCCCCAAAGCAGCCCTTGTAACAAGTTGTAAGGCGTAAGCTAGTGTTCCTCTTCATAAGCATTGCATTGTCTGTGTGTTAACTATGACAAAGTCCCAACTGCCTCTCCTTACTGCAGGGCAGGGAGCCTCACTGGGCTCAATCCCATCCAAGCGCAGCCCACACTTGTTGATGCCAGCCCTTGTTAATCAGGGTGCCAGTACCTCAGCAGGAGTCAGCTCGTCCTTGTGGAAGTATCCTCCGGTGAGCATCTTCTTACTGAAGGAGACGATGTCGGCTGGGTCGTCCATCCCCCAGTGTTCATGAGCCCAGAACTTCCCAGTGCCGCCCCCTCCAGTCTGGACCTCATCCACATGGAACACACAGCCGTGCTGAGGAGAGAGGGAGAGGGAGAGAGTTACTGCACATCTGTGGCTTGATGGAGATGGAGAGATCCAGCCCAGCTCGCGCAGCAGTGCCACTACCTTCTTGGCGATGTCTCGGAGCTTCTTGAAGAAGTCTGTAGAGGCGTGGTTGTCCCCTCCCTCGGACTGGATGGGCTCCACCACGATCCCGGCCACCGTCTTTCCTTTCTTCCTGTACTTCACGATGAGGTCCTCCACCTCCTCCAGGCAGCGTGCCTCCTCCTGCGCGTTCTCCCGCACAAACTCCTCCAGCGGGTAGCGCAGCCTGGGGAACGGGGCGATGGGCCAGTCGAACGTGGGCATGTCCAGCTTGTGCACGGCCTTGGAGTGCGTCGTCGCGAGGCAGCCTGCGAGTGGAGGAACGCACAATCGGTTAGCGAGACAGCTTGGACGTTTATACTGGGACCTGCCTGTCAGATTTATTACAGCTACTCGGAGGGGATTACATTTTCGGCTTTCAGATTTTTAATATTTCAGTTTTCCCCTTCTCCAGCTACAAGGCATTTAGTTAGCACAGTGCATTCAGAACTGGATGTTGTTCCCCTAATTCTTACTTTGAAAATAACATGTGTACTGAGTGTGAGAGAGAGAGGGTGAGAACTACTCACTAGGGAGAATGTTGCAATGAATGGGAGTTTCAGGATAATCGTGAAAGTTTAGTTTTTTTGCTGATTACCCGGAAATGCATTTCGGTATCGTCCCTAACAGAGGCCTCTTACCTAGAGTCCTGCCGTGGAATCCACCCATGAAGGATAGGATACTGAACTCAGGGCAACCAGGAGCCTGGAGACACACAAGAGAAACAGTGAGTTCCTTCCACCAGCAGATGGCAGTGTGGTCTGCGGCTGCACTGCTCATTCTCAAAGTCAAAGGAAATGAAATGCGAGACAGAGAGGCAGGGAGAGCTAGACAGACCAGGTACCTGGTTGATCAAACACGAATCCAGATCCTCTTTGGTGGGCTTCATGTTCCCCCTCTCCTTGCACTGCAGGTTAAAAGCACAGGATGGATCAGAGTGTTGTATAGTAAGACAGTATTACATCACAGTTCATGAAGATAACCATGACTGGCACGCTGTATGCAAAGATTTAAAGATCTCTACTCACTCTGTACCAGATGAAGGCTGCCTTGTAGGCATTTTCATTGGAGCAGGACCCACAGGCCATGGTCTGGATTTTCCGGAGGCCTTTGGGGGCGATCTGGGTGGAGCAGAAAAGTGTTAGGAGGACTGCTAAGCGAGTCCCGCACACATAAACCTCCTGCAACATTGAAAAGGTTACCCTGTGGACATAGCATTCCAAGAAAACCACTGAACTGGGGGTTCAAGGTGTTCGAGAGGAGAGAGATACCAATATAATATGAAACTGCATGGCAGCGCACCAGATCATGGCAGTCTGTGCTGTTATTGACACGTAACATATTGTAAGCATGCAGGCACGACTAACACTAATGTAATATGCAAAGCAATTCCACCTTGTACAGAAAGCTAGCCTTGTTGGGTTTATGTTACACACACACCACCCTCCCCTCCTCTATTGTGTGTGTCCGAGCCTCATGCACTTACTGACAGTAACGCATCCAACAGGTTCCCAGGGAAGTTCTCTGGAGGCAGAATCCCCAGAGCGGGTCTGTTCACAAAAGCGCTCTAAAGAAAGAAGAGTCCGGAACAGTTCAAGTCAGTATTGGGGGGGGAGAGGAAATGAACCACAATCAACAGCAGCTCGGCACAGCTAGGAAATCTCGCACTTATCTTAGCCGATGTCTTTTTCTTCTTCATCTTCTCCTTCATGTTTAGATTCACTTTGCAAATCCTTTTCTGTTTCAGTCATCACAAACCCCGAAGTTTAAAACACCCCCGTCCGTGGCCTCAAATCCATCAATAAGAAATACAACACACAACAAAACGTGGTACCTCCATGCAGAGGATTTCACGGATACGCACAAAATGTACCTTGAGAGACGGGACATGTTTGAGAGCTGTACAGAGGCCACAGGAGTGCTTTGAACATCTGAAACAGAAAATGAGATCCAAAGCGACTCTAAACAGGAGGAATACCTCGGACAACAATGAGTAAAAGCAGACCAGCGTTCCAGACTCTGCATGTGTGCATGTTGCAATGCATGCTGCAAAACCTTCTGTAGCCCCTCGAAAACCCCCAGTAGCATAGAGAGTGACGCTCTGCACGGGGTATCCCTGGATCCAGCAAGCTTACCAAATTCAGCGGGTTCTGCATCACTTTGAGGAGTGCTGGGTGATTGTAACCTAAAGATAAGAAAACACACACTTTTATTAAACACAACATGTTCTCCAAACATCAAGAAAACATTATCAATTGATAGCGATAGGAGGGCAGTATTGCCTGCAATCAGTTTCTAACCAGCAACCAACTTTAAAAAAAACAAAAAAAACCGCTGAGCATTATAATGACATTGAGCAGGGAGAATGCAAGACCGACTGGGAATTCGTTTCCAGTTACGCGGTCAGATAGGTTTAATATGTGGGGCACCTCTAGTAATGAGGGATTATAAGAGGTGGGGGTCTCGATAACGATTTTGTTTTCGGAAGCCACTTTTTTTTATATTTCGATATATTAAAGTACATATATATATATATATATATATATATATATATATATTATTTTTATCTCAGCTGCACAGAGATTCATTACCCTTATTGTCACAGCTGATAAACGCCTCTGCACCACTCCAGAGATACAATCACAGATTCACAAAGGCTTTATTTCCCCTTCCTTTTGAATTACAGCGACAATCACTCAAAGAGATTATCTACCTGGAACTGATAACAAAGGGAAAGGCGTCATACAGCGTACGGTACGTGTGATTCGGGGCTGGAATCTACTGCAGTGCTTTTCTCTCTGGTTCAGTGACCAAGCTGATGCTGCATGCCGCAGTGCCACAGCAGAGGAGGGGATAAACAACAGTGCCTCCACTCTGTACACACAGACACACCCCCTCAGAGCAGAGGAGGGGATAAACAACAGTGCCTCCACTCTGTACACACAGACACACCCCCTCAGAGCAGAGGAGGGGATAAACAACTGTGCCTCCACTCTGTACACACAGACACACCCCCTCAGAGCAGAGGAGGGGATAAACAACAGTGCCTCCACTCTGTACACACAGACACACCCCCTCACAGCAGAGGAGGGGATAAACAACAGTGCCTCCACTCTGTACACACAGACACACCCCCTCACAGCAGAGGAGGGGATAAACAACAGTGCCTCCACTCTGTACACACAGACACACCCCCTCAGAGCAGAGGAGGGGATAAACAACAGTGCCTCCACTCTGTACACACAGACACACCCCCTCACAGCAGCTACACAGGACAACCCTGCCTGCCACGCGCTCGCATAGCGAATATCACCGTGCAGGTATCTGAACAGCGATGGGCGAGGGGCTCGACGCGGCTGCTGAAATGAATCAAGCTCTGCAGAGGACTTCAAGAGGTGGAGGGGTTCATGAACGGCGCCCCGATTGTCCTAATTTCGCAGAGCCCAATGCTAGTTTCTCCCGTTCTGCCTGTTTTGCCAAAACGGTGCCAAATAAATCAGACTGGTTTACTGCTTGCTTGCCGCGGTGCAATATAATGGCAGATACCGATCGCTTTCCATTCAGCGGCAGGTCAGTGGCCCGTGTAATCTCTCATTCAGAGACTGCCCCTGCTATTGATTTAAACCTTCATAAAAACAATACATTAAAAACAAGACACACACACCCCGCCCCCCTCCCACCCCCCTCTCCCCCCAGGCAAGCCTCCAATTTACTGCCATCGACTGCAAAGCGTTTGTTTAATGGGAGCTGTCGAATGGGAGCTGTGCATATGAAAAAATGTTGCAATCAATCAATGCTAAGATGAGAAACAGAATTAAATAGTAAGAGAGAGGAGGTGGGGCTGCAGTGTAAAAGGAGGAAAGGTGTTGCTCTGTATAAACATGCCAGTAAGGATTTCCTAGCCAGTCAGCCAGCCAGCCCTCGGTAACGAGCAGAGGAATCCAGCATCTCGTACCGATGGGGATGGATGAGATCTGAGTGTAGAGGTCCAGCATCCTGTTCCCATCCACGTCCACCAGGTAATTCCCTCGGCTCTCCTCGTAGTTGCAGAAGAAGTTTATCGCGCCGGTGTTCTGGAAAGAGGGTGGGAAGGCAGAGCGCTACAGAACCTCAGTGGTTTCGTGCTTTCACCTGCACTGAATCGCATTTTGTTTCCTGGTTATTCAATACATGCAAATACATGCAGGGGAGAGCAATCTAATTAAGGTGTGGGCAAAGCCATTGTGTATAACAATGTATCCATACTCTACTGATCAGTTTGGGCACACAACAAAAGAACAATCAATCTGTTTTTGTGTTTAATAGCGACCTGCTTACACTAGAACAGCAGTTCAGATTATACACCACACGTGCCCGCTTGATGGTGGTGGGCAATGCACAGCTCTCCTAACTCTCTCTTCACATGCTGTACTGGCACAGTTTACTGACACTCACCTGGATCTTATCCAGCTGTTTTGTCAGCTCCTGTGAAGACACAAACAAGGTATAATTAGTCTGGGTTGCTTCCTTGTGTTTGTTTTCATGCAGCGCAAGTCAGATGTAATCTGCAGTAGTACAGAGTATATTAACAGGATTTAACAAGGCTTATGACACGAATGACACATATTAAATGTTGAAATTCCAGATTTAAAGGATACCAGTTTAACTAATTTTCTTCTGAATTTGTTCTCTGCAGCTTGAACTCTCAATTTGATTTAAAGATTGATTTGACCAGATAAAAGGTTCCTTGCTTTCCTCGTAATCCTACGGCAGAGAAGGACCCAGAAAAATTCAGAATTCATTGTTGGAATTCCTTTCAGGATACATAACGTTGAGTACATGTAACAGGGCTGAAGCTGGGCGCCGCCATGCACACTACAAGCAAGTGTCTTAACCGCTATGCAAGAGAGCCAGGCTCCCTTGCCAAGGTGGTTATAGAGCAGTTTAACCTCTATAACAGCAGTGCATCACACAGCACTGCCCGTGACATGTAGAACGCTGTGAGATCCATGATGCCACCCAGCCCTCCTCGCTCCCCCTGGATCCGGGACCCCCGGCCCTCCTCCCTCCCCCTGGATCCGGGACCCCCGGCCCTCCTCCCTCCCCCTGGATCTGGGACCCCGGCCCTCCTCCCTTCCCCTGGATCCGGGACCCCCAGCCCTCCTCGCTCACCCTGGATCCGGGACCCCCGGCCCTCCTCGCTCCCCCTGGATCCGGGACCCCCGGCCCTCCTCCCTCCCCCTGGATCCGGGACCCCCGGCCCTCCTCCCTCCCCCTGGATCTGGGACCCCCGGCCCTCCTCGCTCCCCCTGGATCCGGGACCCCCGGCCCACCTCGCTCACCCTGGATCCGGGACCCCCGGCCCTCCTCCCTCACCCTGGATCCGGGACCCCCGGCCCTCCTCCCTCCCCCTGGATCCGGGACCCCCGGCCCTCCTCCCTCCCCCTGGATCCGGGACCCCGGCCCTCCTCCCTTCCCCTGGATCTGGGACCCCCGGCCCTCCTCCCTCCCCCTGGATCTGGGACCCCGGCCCTCCTCCCTCCCCCTGGATCTGGGACCCCCGGCCCTCCTCGCTCACCCTGGATCTGGGACCAGGAACCTCGGTCTTCATGGAAGGCCCATCGAACTCCAGATCCGGTGAGCTCTTAGTCGCAGCCTTGCTGATGCATCTGTAACCTGGGGAAATATCACCATGGGGGAGATCAGGCAACCCCCTTATAGAAATCAACCAGGGTAGATCTCCACAGGGATCATGCAAATGATTAAAACTGTGCTGTACATGCAAATACACTGCAAGTGCAGAAACACGAGGCACCTCTGCAACCAACTGTGATTGTGCAACACGGAAAAACAACCCATTAAAAATAAGACAGGTTTGAAGCGGATTCAGCCTGACTGTGAAACCTTGTACTTCAGTCAGTCCCAGTGCTGAGCTGTCACACCCCTCCCTGTCTGTGCCCCCACCCCACCCCCCTCCATCGGGGGAATGACTCCAACACTGATCAGCAGGTCTCTGTACAGCACAGCTCGCAATTGCACAGAACACTGAACAGCCTTTTAAAAGGGTTTCAAGCAATCTCAGATTTGTATTCCTCCCGTGTAGAGCAAGCAGAAGAATACTTTGCAGTCACGGTCAGCCAGATAAACAGCAGGTCATTATCATCGCTGCTGAAGATTATTTAGTGTTTCCAGGCAGCATGGCAAATCCATGCTGTGCAAACTATAACACCCAAACCAGAACCCCCTAGTGCAGGCCTGTATTTGAAATTGAAAAAAAATATGTAGTTTGAAAGAGCTTGGCAGCCTAATTTAATTTCCTGGACGCAGAAGAAATAGATTCGATAGCTGGAGATGCTGACAAATGCCAGTGCATTATCAAGGGGCTGTGCGTTACAAATCCTAACAGAAGAGACAGCTCACTGGCGAAATTAACATTTAACTATTAAACACAAATGCAAGCGTACAGAATCACAACGCATGAACCCCTTATTGATACTGAGACTGCATGGTAAAAGTCTTGTCT
Organism: Acipenser ruthenus; assembly: GCF_902713425.1. Classification (NCBI taxonomy): domain Eukaryota; kingdom Metazoa; phylum Chordata; class Actinopteri; order Acipenseriformes; family Acipenseridae; genus Acipenser; species Acipenser ruthenus. The sequence continues at coordinate 826,454 of NC_081210.1, forward strand.
GATGGGTGCAGTCTGTGCTTGGCTGGTTACTGTTACAGCTCTGCAGCTGAGCTCCCTACACTACGTTACTGAGCAGCACTGGAAGTGACTCAGTAAGCCGCTGGAGTGGGACAGCGTGCAGAGTGGCTCGCTGGCACAGGCACTCACTTGGCGTCGACAGTCGCAGGTTCTGCTGCAGATTGACAGCGAGCTGGCGGTACAGCAGTGTGGAAGCCATCCTAATGCCCTGGACAGGAAACGGTCGCAGCACGCAGTCTCTCAGACTCCTCCTCCTGTCTTCACTTCACCTGTAAGAAGGGAGAGAAAACCCAGCAGGGTTAGTCCAGACCCTGCCGATTCACTGCTGAGCCACCTTGGTGTCCGCTGCTCTTCTAGGGCCCCAGAGTGAACTCGCTTTTAATGGCGCAGCATGCAAACCTTCAGAAATAAGCAAAGCTGATTCCCAGCGGCTCGTGGGACTGGGTAACCCTGGAAACATGCAGCAGAAAACATGTGCTTAAAAACCAAATGTTTCAGCCAGTGCTACTGTATCTTCAGTTCAGACAATGTAAACAAGACAAGCGTGATTACCAATTCATTCAAAGATTTACAGCCCCATTCCTAAAATAGCCACAATAATAGAAGAGTTCTTAGGTGTTTTTTGTTACTTTCTGAAACTGAGTTATTTTACATCTGTACTTTTTTCCCCCACCTTTCAGCTCACACGCCCTTATAAAAGCTGACATTGGGATACACCCCAGGGATGGAAATAATTTTGCTATGACTTTAATAAGGCATACCTGAGCTTGTTACCTATACACTGGAAACCTGGAATGGGTGAAACTGCTATGCAATAGGTGTCTTATTTCCATCTCTGCACCCATCGTTTAATTACAGCTAATTATTGCAATGATAGATTATTTTTTCCCCAGTGGTTGCCAGGTTCCTCCTGATGCGAGGCTTACAGAAGCACTGTGCAGTAAGCACAGGCAGGGCTGGTAAACAGCTGCCTCTTTGCCTCCCTTATAACAGCGCTGCTGGTGCCAATCTGCAGGAAAATTGCTCCCCATGAACTTGTCTTTGTCACAATCTGACCCCGTCTTAGCAACCTGCAGACTTCATGGAGAGTCACACACAAATGCTGCAGCATATTGTTCCTCGCATTAAAAATAATTTTCAGAGGGCTCCCAAGTGGTGCATCCGGTAAAGGTGCTCCGCATGGAGTGCAGGATGCACCCTATAGCCTGGAGGTCGCCGGTTTGAGTCAAGGCCATTCCACTGCCGACCGTGGACAAGAGCTCCCAAGAGGCAGCGTACAATTGGCCAAGTGCCGCCTGGGTGGGGAGGGCCTAGGTCGGCAAGGGTTTCCTCAGCTCACCGCACACCACCGACCCCTGTGGACTGGTCGGGTGCCTGCGGGCCTGCCTGTAAGCTGCCCACAGCTGCGTTGTCCTCTGTCACTGTAGCTCTGAGTTGGCTGCATGGTGGGCACACGTTTCGGAGGACAGCGTGTGTTCGTCTTCGCCGCACCCGAGTCAGCGCGGGGGTGGGAACGGTGAGCTGAGCCTAAAATAATACAACTGGCTATTTCAAATTGGGAAAAAATAAATAAATAAAATAAAAAAATAAAACCATTTTGAGATTTTTGTTTTCTTCCAATAAAAATTCTTCCTTTATATATTGTTCTCTTTTCTTTTTAGTCGTATATCTGTCTGTAAGTGATCTATGTACACTATATTTTAAATAAGTAACCTTTACATATAGAAGAAGGTCAAACAGACGATAAGAGCAGTAAACCCTGTTTTATTATCTGCAAACAATCATAGGGCAGATCTCCAGCTGCACTGAGCACACAAGTGACGAACCCTCTGTGTGGAGGTGTGGAATACAATGACAGGCCACAGAACCAGTAAGAAATGAATCTGCCCAGTACGGGACCCACCATAGGCTTGGGACCCCTGTGCACCCCTGTACACCCCTACAGCACACCCCTGTACACCCCTACAGCACACCCCTGTACACCCCTACAGCACATCCCTGTACATCCCTACAGCAGTCCTGTACTCTGCTCATGCTATGGTGGTCTGTGTCTTTCCAATTGAATTCAAATGAGCAAATTTAAGAGAGTCTGCAAACTAATTTGATAAAAGCAGTTTGTCATGTATTACAACAGCAGTATGTTAATTATATTCCTACCCCTAAGGCACAGCAGTCACTGTGAGAACAGCGATCCCCTGTCACTGAGACTTCAGAAGTCTATTAACATTCTTTACAAGAAACACCGAGAGAGAGGGGAGGGGGAAACCACAGTGCTGAAAATTAAAAACCGGGATCCAGGTGTACAATGCATTCATGTCAGTGAAAATATTTTTTTCATTTTAAACTCCCCTTATTTTTTTTAAACCTTATTGCTTTAGACTGAGGAGGTGTGTCAACTACTGCGTTTCTTATCACAACTCTCATCAGGCTCTAGCGCTAACTGTGCAGACCTCATTTAACCCAAAGCTGTGACTTTCCACCCTGCCAAGCACAAGCCCTGAGGTTTCTAAGAACTCACTGATCAGAGTTCTGACAGCTCCAAGAACACACTGATCAGAGTTCTGACAGCTCCAAGAACACACTGATCAGAGTTCTGACAGCTCCAAGAACACACTGATCAGAGTTCTGACAGCTCCAAGAACTCACTGATCAGAGTTCTGACAGCTCCAAGAACACACTGATCAGAGTTCTGACAGCTCCAAGAACTCACTGATCAGAGTTCTGACAGCTAAGAAGAACACGCTGATCAGAGTTCTGACAGCTCCAAGAACTCACTGATCAGAGTTCTGACAGCTCCAAGAACACACTGACCACAGTTCTGACAGCTCCAAGAACACACTGATCAGAGTTCTGACAGCTCCAAGAACTCACTGATCAGAGTTCTGACAGCTCTAAGAACACACTGATCACAGTTCTGACAGCTAAGAAGCTGGGGATAGCGATAGGATTTTAATGCTAACAATGTACTGTATACTTCAAGTACTGGGGCAGCCCAATAGGGCTGCAGATTCATCATGGTACAGTTCCAAAGTCTAATTTGCACCATTTTTGAGAACCCTCTAATTACATAGTGGAATTAGTCAATAACAACCCTCTATACATGCTTTAGAATACTAGAGAGAGCTTTCAGGGTATTCTAGGAGTGATTCACATGCCTCCACGGTGTTATGAATGCAGACAAACAGGTTCTCTCGTATTTGCAAGCTGCAAAACAAGGTAGTGTCTATGTACATCTAACATGAAGAAGAACAAATTGTTTCCTACAAACTGAACACATTCTGGTTGTCTGAAGACATCACTTAAACAGCTGGACTGAGAGCTTGGCAGCATCATTATATCATCTGTTAGAATGTCCCAGCAGCTTTCCCTCTGCTGCGCCAGCGGGCTGAGTTACATAACCACCACACGAGGCAATGCAATGCCTGCCACTGAGTCAACGTGCCAGCCTGCAGACCAGCTGGAACTGGTTCTCACCACATGCAATAGCAATAGCAATACCCGAGCTGTAAACTACAACCCTTTCAATTCATTCTTTTTTATATATCGAGCTTGGCAGAGGAAGAATGTACCATCACAAGCCTGATAATGAGGGAGTTCATTGAAGACAAAGTGAGCGACTCAGCAGCCAAGACTGCCTCTTGCACGGGATTCTGAGACTCAGTAAAGACTGTGCTATCAAGGCTTTAGTGGTTTCCATTGGCACCAATAAAGACTCTTTGTTGAAATGTTTGTCTGCCAAAGCTCTGTGGGTGCCGTTTCCTTGAGAACTGAATGCAAGCATGATCCGCAGCGGGGAGCAGTTAAAAAAACAACATGCAGTTAGCAGGACTGAGCTCAGCAGCTGAATTCTGTGTTTTGGACAGTTCAGTCATTTCCAAATGGTCAGCACTGTGTGTGTGCGTGCATGTGTGTATGCATATGTGTGTGCATGAGTGTGTGTAAGTGTGTGTGTGAGCATGTATTACTATCAATGTGCGGACAACATTTGAGAAAATGTCCCCACAAAGATAGTAACTCCTGAAAAAATGGTGTTGTGAGGATGTCCCCACTTTGTAAAACACCTTTTTAAGAATTAAATATGCCTTCAAATTTTTTTTTTTTTTTTTTAAAAGTGCCAAAATATTTAGTTTGTTGTCAACTTTCACCCTGTGTGGAGTTTTGTGTGACTGGAGTTAGAAGAAAAATATAGTGAGAGTCAATGAGAAGTCCCTACAAATATAGGAATGCAAACAGGTGTGTGTGTGAGTGAAAGTGAGAGTGAGTGTGTGCGAGGGTGAGTGAGAGTGTGTGCGTATTTGTTTGCGCTCGAGCGAGAGACTGCTTTTTCAATGCTTTGCCCCAGGATGCTTTGTGACAGCTGAGCGGGTATCAAAATTAAATTTCTAGTACTGCATCCCCAGTGCTTTGTCTATTAAACAGAAACTGTTGCTAATACGACGCAGAAGAAAGCTCTGCCTGTACAGAGAAGCAATCAGGTTGCTCATTATTCCAGAAGAGCCTGCCTCACTTCCCCCTGCTGCTGAAATCCATGCAACGCCGAGCAGTGCAATGGTGCAGAAAATGACAGCACAGCCTGCTCCTCTTCACAGCCAATGCCATCCCTGACAGGCAAGCTGCACAAGATGCAAGAGTTACCGCTCCCATCGCATGCCCGGATCTGCTTCTTATTTTTTTTTAGCACCGTGATTCAACTGCAAAGGCTTCGCATAGCCTTCCTCTCGCCTTTTAAAATGCTAATTGCTTTGCATTACGCAGCAGAGTGTGTGTATAATTTATCCACTCTGCTCGTGTAACTAGTAACCATAACCCATACACAGGTATATCAATTTCTTATCTTTTAATGAATGGCGCTGGAGAACTGCAGTGTAATGTAAACTTCTCTGTGGTCGCTTTGTCCTCAATAACATATATATGTGGAAAACTGGAATAAATATCTAAGTGGGGACACATTATTAATATTATTTTCATTCAGCCGTCTGATACCAACCGCACTGTATTAAAAGATGTAGGCCTGTCGACCATCAAAAAACAAAAAGTTCTACTTGTTGCATATACTGTCAACAGCTACAGAAAATTGCAGATGCGTTGTTTTATATTTCACAGCCTGTTGTGTCTGCTGCTCGCTTTGAGTTTCCGCTGCATTCGAGAAGTCCCCTGATCACATTACGTTGTGCAGGGTCTGTGCCCCCAGCCTGCATAACTCGGCTGTGTGAACGAGACACTGTGGTATGCCTGGCCATATACACATGACAGAGTAGATGTTGTTTTCTCTTCGTACTGGTAGCCATGAGAACCTGCATCTAAATCACTCAAGCGTGCAAAAAACGTGAAATGTGGACAAACAAGAGACAGATCGATTGCCATTAATAAGTAACTGCCACCATCACGACTCGTCTCTCATCCGAGACGTTTTCAAATTGAACTCAGCTTCCAATCAATATCATTCAGCAGACTGATGGAGCAACGATCAGCTTCTTATCTTGCTGCAATCCTACCGTGACAGTGACAAAAAGCATAAAAATAATCAATCTCAAAAAGAGAATGGTGAGCCGTGGGGTTCAAAAGACGAATGTTCTTCTACACGAGTAATTTGCTCATTCAAAGCATTTTAATAATGTGTTTTTGTGCAACGGAACAGCTTACAACAGCCATACCCTCCCCCGAAAACACAGCTGTCCTTCTCCAGATGGTAAGCAAGAGTGTACAGTATGAATTTTTCGTTGGCTAAATGCAAGTTAATTAACAAAAGGGAAAAAGAAAAAAAAACGGATCTTGGGAAACCCAAAGCACATAGGACTGTATGCCTCCCACCATACCCTTCTAACTCTTACCTGGATCAGACGTGCAGCTCAGAGGACGCAAACTCTCCTGGTGTAGTACTGCAGGCTGCTATTAGAGACCTTTCCACCTGGGGTGCTTAACTTTGAATCAAATGATGTTGCAATAATTAACCGTGTTGTTCTTTTTAATTTGTTTTTACGTAGGAGGAGCGTTCAACTTTTAAAGTTTACGCCCTGGTTTAAAAAACAACTAACAAGCTCAGGGGCACAGTGGAAAAACAAGGAGCACAAAGGTTTCTTTCATCGAGAGATAAGATTAATCCAGCTGAGTGCTGAGAATTTTATGGCAAGCCTACATGTGCTTTGCAAAAGTATGCAATTGAGCCTATAACTTACTGTGCTACATAGGAAGGGTGCAGCATTAGGACAGGGCTGCAGCACAAGGTGAAGCTGCAATGATGGGGTTTTGAACAGCGCCCCCTTCCCAGTGTGCAGAGAGACCATTCTCGTGGTGTTGCTGTAAGCAATCCAACGGTAACATCCTCCCGCAGGCTCATGCTGTCCGTTTGCTTTCTGTGAACTACAGTTAGTATTTTGATCCTTCCGTTACCGCAGTAGGACCCGATACTTGTTGGGTGGTTCTGTACTTCCTCCATATTGATTAAACACACAACAGGGTGTTAAATTAAGAACTGCTAACAGAAACTTAATGAATTCCATGACACTTTGTGAACACTTCATTTGATGCAATTAGCGGGTCATCACGTGCTGATTAAGGGTTGACATAATGACCTGCCTGGGGGCATCCTGTAAACCCAAGCAAGCAGGAGACAAGACCACTGCAAGTCCACATGTGCGAATAATGTTCAAGGCATTCACATGACTGTGCAGCGAAACCTCCCTGGATGAGATAGCTGTTTTTTGTATTCCTTGCTGGTGGCTTCTCTAGTGCTTCTTATCACAGGAAACCATGCAGGGAATTGGACTGGTTAAAGACTCTAATGGTTAACTCCCTTCAAAACAAGATACATTGCACTAATATTTTAAAACCAATAATAATTTAACTAGACCCTTGGCTGGCTTGATGCAATAAAATAATTTAACAAAAACACATTTCCACTCTGGCTGGGACCTGGGGTGTAAAATGAATAACGAATGCCCGTTCAGAGTTCATTACTCCACCCCAGTCCTTGCTCAAAGGCAGCGTGCTGTGCATCACTGTGAACGAATACATTCTGCTGTATATTTCTGCCCGAGGCTGAATTGTCCACTTGAGTTGATCAAAACGTTAGCTGAATCCAATGCTGAACTCCAGTGGCTTGTCTCACTGTGGTTAAGATCCTCAGTCTCTGCCCCCCTGCCTCACATTTCTATAAACTCTGTGTCACAGCGTCTTTAGCGTGACCGCCCTGTCCTTGGCTGGGTCACGACCTGCAGGTCGCTGTGGTGCAGTGAGGCGAGATACTCCTCTCCGGCCTGGCATCAGTCAGTCAAGGGGAACCTTTTATTAAAGGTTTTAAATTAACCATTATTAAAGATAAACTAATGGACATGTTTATTAAAAAAAAAAAATTCCTGCAAAAACCAAGACACCAGGTGAAACCGCCACAAAAGCAACCCCTTGTGTAGGCAGTAGCTTTTCCAGCACAGGCCTTGCTAAATGCTTTGCATACAGTACATTTGCCTGTGTTTAGTGTCACATAAAAGATACAAGACACAGCCGCACCCGGTCACTTTGGGCATGATTTACATGTGGCTGCCACTAATCACTATGAGAGATGCAAATGGTAAAACAAGACGTCCCTTGCAACAAAGTGCCTCAGTAGTACTGCAATAGGACGGCAGAACAAGGCAGAATTTTGGACACACGCTGCCTTGTTATGCAGTACACAGTACAGCAGAACTGCAGCAGTACAAGAGGTCATTTGTAGTGCAAGGTCATTTGCAGTGCTAGCGCTGGACAACCGAGTCCCAGTGACTGCTGTGTTATTTGGTGTTTTTTCGCAAGGGGGTTAAGTCACTCTGACAAAAAGCGAGTGCCTCTAATCCGTTGCCGTGGCAACAGAAGAGAGCCCGCACAAGGGTAAAAGCCATTATGCAGTTGCTAGGGTTACCGATGTGGAGAATCGGAAACCACTAAACTATAATTATGAAGATCAGCCCCGGGAATTAGCCTTCAGTAATCTTTGCTGCACCCACTGTACATTTTACTGCCATGGTACAGCTGCTGTGGTTAATATTTTGGTTTGAAGTGGTGGGGGGGGGGGGGGGGGGGAACGAACTGTAAATGACTGCAAATAACCTCGAAATTTGAATGAATAAAAAAAAAAACTACTGTAGAACAGCTAAGTCGACGGTCAAGGTAGAATGAGCAGAATCATATGTTTTATTTTCAAGAATGAAAACAAATACATTTATTCATGTCGACTGAAATGCAAAACCAGGGGCAGGGTTACAAGTTTCTCGATCCAGATGGCTGACGAATACAAGCTGCTGGTAATCTAAACTAGTGTAAACAGAGGAGGGTTGTTGTTGAGGGTTTTTTCAGAATTAAGCCAAACAAGACTCTTGTTTATCTTGGATACCAGATTTCCTCATCGAAATTCTCTGTGCAGCTTCAAATGGTTCTAATGCAAAAAGGACACACACCCTGCCTCTCACTGGTCAGATTGAATGGGTGTGCAACACCGTGAGAAAGAACCCCAGAATCTCTGGATAGTTGACGAAGAAGCTCGCATTACCTCAACAAAGGGATGGAAATAAAGACAAACAGGTGTGTCAGGGAGTGTCTCGGGAACCACACTGTTCACTAGCGAGGTCAGGAAGTGAAGCTTATGTACTGGCTACTGATCCTTTCCAAATCATTGCTGATTTAATGCAAAAAACCTTCTTCTTAAGCATGTTTGCTAGAAGGTGTTTTTTTTCTGTTTTGCAGCCTGACCTTATTGCAATGCTTTGCCCTCAGGTAGTTACGATTGAGAACAGCATTTCTGGCAGAGCACAGAAAAGCAGGCTTCCTGCCTTGTGTCTCAGATAAAGGTCAAGGCTGTTTCATCGAGGTCTGACCAATCTCAGCAAACTGGGGGGGGGGGGGGGGGGATCTTTTCAGAACCCCAGGAATAGGGATGCCAGCTCATAAACAGGGTTCTGAGAACCTGTATTTGCATTTCCCAATTCACACCAACAGGCCAAGCTTCACATGTTTTGTCTTGTCTAGCCATGAAGAATGGACTAAGAACGAGCTCTCAGTCTAGGACTCAGTACAGCCCAAATCAACCCCCCCCCAACCAAACTACACACTGTTAATATACTAAAAAAAACACGTAAGGATCATGGCAGATTCACACCACTGTAAAAACTGCATTCCCAAAACCTAAAGTATGTGATCAAAATGAAGGTCTGCAAACACGATCCCATGAAGGGGTAATTTAATATAACTAACAGGATCATCCCTTTTGAAATTCCAGCCTTGTAACTGGACATACTGTCCCGCACTCCCCACCCTACCCCTAAAAAAACTATGCAACCTGCATTCTAAAAATAACTCTTCAAGCAGGCTCTAGCCCTCTCTGACAAGAGGGAACGTATAGCACACGAGGGAACGTATAGCACACGCACGCACGCACGCACGCACGCACACCGTGCTCCAGCTCAGCACGGGACTAGATGTGTAATACAATGATCCAGCAGGTGAATTTGCAATAGCGCCTTCTGCTGTCTGCCATACAGAATAGCACTCAGGGGGCCCATATAAGATCATACAACAGGTGTCAAACCTATTGCTGTAGACCCCAGAGATCTTATCATTCACTGACGGTTTCCAGTACCTGCCACCAGTTCTTTCACTGAATTTTATTCCATCCAGTTGAGGCAGAGGGGCAGACTTATATATATATATATATATATATATATATATATATATATATATATATATATATATATATATATATATATATAATAAAATGTATAGTGGTTTTAATAATAATAATAATAATAATAATAATAATAATAATAATAATAATAATAATATCCAGCAGTGTAAATGGTTTTTAAACTCCTTTATCGAAGTATGGATAATACCTGAAAAAGAAACCCGACTTTGTAACCCCATCGCGAGCAGTCCTTGTGAAAGAACATAACCCTGCATATTCCTGGAAAACGACCAGGGTGAAATTCTCCGTTTCCTGTTGATTTAATCCGTGCTGTCCACTTTTGTACTTGCCCGAGGCTGGAACAGATCAATAGTTTCTTACATCATAAAAACAAATGATTAGCTGAGCACTAATAATGCAAAATTCAATAAAAGTTGTTGAAAAAGAGCGTTTGTTGACTTGGCCACCAGCAGTAACGAGCGATATTTCTGACAGCTACATTGCTTTGGAATTACGTAATGATAAAGCGGGAGAGAATACTGCTTTACATTCTAAATATACATTTTACATGGAAATCGCAAGACGTGCAGCGTAACGATTCATAACAATAATAATAAGAATTTCTGGAAGAGAAGGGATACCACGATTTTAATAAAGCGAGTCTATCCCCAGCGCGATTGTAAGTTAGCTATAACGGTGTTCAGTGCTGGGGATCACATTAATGTACAAACCCAGCAATGAAGATGTGCAACACAGCGCAGCAACCAACCAGTTCTGACCAGATTTTGCTTTCGATTCCCTCCAGCGTTTCCATACATCTTTAAGTGTTCGCCGTTAACTATTATTAATAAGTGGCAGTATTATCACGGTACTAGCGGAAAGGAAAACAGACACATTTTATATCATTAGTAGCAGCATGCATGACCGAGAATGCTGTCATGCACTTACCAGACCCAAACATGACGTGTCCAGTTGTACAGTACTCTGAATCAAATCCGTATTATCACCATCGTTGTCATGCACACACGCTATTCTTGCAAAATGAAATGACAGGCAGGTGTGACTTTTCAACGCCCACGGAGTACATAGCCTGTGTATTTACTTTATTACCGTGTCACGCTCTCTGAGTGATGATGTAAAGAAACGTGCAAAACCCACCGTGTCGTTTACTTGTCAGGAACGATGTGGAACTATTCTCTGTTACAGCACGCGATCACAGTCCCTCTAAATTTCAGAACAAATGCCGTTGCTGTCTGTCACATTCACCGGCCAGCGACACAGCTGCTTTTTAAAGATCGATTAAAATCAGGTTTCTTTGAGGGTGCTTGTGCGCCAGCCTTCCTTCCATTTCTAGCCAATGGGATTGCAAAGCGGTGCTCCTGAAGACAGACACGCTCAGGCAGTGAGTAGAGCGACCTCCTTTTTTTAAAGGAACAGAGCAGAGATTTCATAGATTATGTAACCATGCACCGTAAATACACATAAAGGAGGCTGTGTGGTCCAGTGGTTAAAGAAACGGGCTTGTAACCAGGAGGTCCCCGGTTCAAATCCCTCCTCAGCCACTGACTTATTGTGTGACCCTGAGCAAGTCACTTAACCTCCTTGTGCTCTGTCTTTCGTCTGAGACGTAATTGTAAGTGACTCTGCAGCTGATACATAGTTCACACACCCTAGTCTCTGTAAGTCTCCTTGGATAAAGGCGTCTGCTAAATAAACAAATAATAATGAAGATATTAAAAATATCTTAAACCTCTTTTACTCTCCTTGAAAACCCGTCTTCACATTCACACACGCTTACTCTGTGAACTAAACACACAGGATCGGATACAGCAACATGCCATGGTGAAACAGTGCTCCTCAGATCTGAAAGACCCCAGGCTGGTGTGTACAGTATGACTGTGGAGTAATCATGGATTGGTACAGTACGTCATGTCTGCAGTGAAACACCTGTCACACCTCTGAGTTTTTGCCAGCTGGACATGCATCCATCTGCCACTTCCACCTCAGACCACTGCATTGAGGACCAAGCCAGTTGCATAGATGAGGCAATATCCATATGTTTGCACTTCTGATCAAAACTACATGCTAAATGCAACTCCCAGTTAAACTGCACAGCCCTTTTTCATTCAGGATCAACACTTTCTCTTGTAAAGTCACACTATCGGAGTATACATCTGTCTCCCTCGGACGCTGCATTGTGCCTCAGTGGGAGCAGCAGCTCCAGGATGGATGTCTTGGCTCAGCTTTCCCATCGGCACCCCCTGGGGATCTCAAATCCTCGTTGCCAAGGCCACACTAGCAAAACACAGGAGGCACTTGTTACTCCCAGCGCACAGACTGGGGAAGGACTGAACCAAGCCAGCACTGTGGGACCAGTTTCACACTTCTGAGGGTTGCACACAAGCTCTTTCTGCAGTTTAAATGTGCAGTGGTCACTCTTACTGCTCAGTTCTTACTACATTTTGAGGAAACAATGCCACATTTTCAATGGGATTCGGAACACACCAGTTTAGGCTTCTGTGCAGTCTGCACCCCTATCTACATGAGCTGAGCCACACTATGCAGAGGTGTCTGTATGTAATACATGAAGAGGTCTATATGTACTAAACAGTGCTGGAGACACTGTATGATCACTGGTGGGGGTAGTCCTTCGTATATTAAAATGTGTTGTGATTACTGTATTGACTAAGTCAATGCATAATGCTGAAGATGCATGCCCATTATTTATTGTGAATAAAAATCCTATTTGGCTTCCAACTTCTATATAATGGAATCTCTGCCTAACATGATCTTTATAAAGCAGGTTTAGAAGTTACTGAATCTTACTGTATTGCTTTGACTGTCTCACAAGCGGCACCATGTGGTCAGAGAATATATTTGTGAACAGAAACTTTTGCTGCTGTATACCGACCTCTAGTGTTATTTGCAGGCAATAACACAGACAAGGGCTTTTCATACTCATTTTGGGCTGTTCCCAGGTCCAAGGTCATCCTGTTTTATGAGTTACGGTCGACCGAGTGGAGACACGGCTGTGTCCTGGGATGGGATTTGGATCACCCGGGATGCGTCAACCCCCTATCCGTGGTTCTCAGATTGGAAGGCGATTGGGGGTTTCCTTTTCAGTTTATCGTGGAGAACGCGCTGTGCTAATGACGCATTAAACAGCTTTGAGAATGGAGTCGAGAACATCGAGGTCCCTTTTTATTGCTGCAGACGGCTGATAAAACAGCATGCAAGCACCATCGACACATGGAAAGACTCCCATGGGAAAGTAAAACAGAACTCCCATGGGAATCCCAAAATATACTTTACAGGTTTACAGGAACAGTTTGGGGTTGTTCCATGTTTTTTTTTATTATTTGCAGCTCGATGCATGCATTTTCCTTTCTTTATGAGATGCAGGACCTATTCCAGTTATCCGAGGCACAGAAGGAAACATTTGTCAGGGTTTATTTAAAACAGGCTGTCCGCTGAGTACCAGTCCGCTTCCTTGCACAGCAGTATTGGTTGGGGCAGCAGTGTGGAGTAGTGGTTAGGGCTCTGGACTCCTGACCGGAGGGTCGTGGGTTCAATCCCAGGTGGGAGACACTGCTGTTGTACCCTTGAGCAAGGTACTTTACCTAGATTGCTCCAGTAAAAACCCAGCTGTATAAATGGGTAATTGTATGTAAAATAATGTGATATCTGTATAATGTATATAAAATAATGTGAATCTGTATAATGTGAAATAATGTAAAATGTGATATCTTGTAACAATTGTAAGTCGCCCTGGATAAGGGCGTCTGCTAAGAAATAAATAATAATAACAATGATTACTGAATGGGGAGATCTGAGAATAATATATTGTTTTTATCACATAAATATCTGTTTCACGAGGCGAGGGGTGTGGAGTGCTGTACTGCACATCGCTAAAGCGTCCGAAAGAGTGAGTCCAGCTGCCAAGGCAACAGCATGAACAAAATAACTGCCTGAAAGAAAGCACCAGCATGCAAACATCCTGCAATCAGAAGAAGAGCCGGCGCCCTCTAGTGTTCAAAGCAAGTTTCCTATTGCATTCCTGGCTGTAGTCAGCTGAGCACTGTATAGGTGCCGCGCTCACTCATATAAAGACGTAGCCGATGCATACAGTATGTCTATGGGAGGCGACTAGAACTGAAAAGCAGCTCCTTAGCACAGGGTAAAGCAGCTTAGCGCAGAATTATCCACACGCATTTAAAAAACATCTTGGAGTCATTCCAAAAAAAGCTGTTAAAAAAATCTGTATAAACTGATGCCTGCCCTTTGAGAGTGCATTAGTACAATTATTCCCTTAAGGTCTGTGCAATAGCGAAATTGCTCTAATTAATATCTTCGAAGTACATCAGCCAATTCAGACAGTTATTCTGCTGTTTCGTTAAGCTATGGAAATGTCGATTTGTAAGGGATCACAGATTTGTGTGTTTTCCTTGCAGGTCCATTTAACATATTTCAAAAAACAGTATAAAACCTAAAACCTAAGACCAGTAAGAAAGAGGGTTTTAAAGTCTTGATCGGCACTCTCTTAATTAGAAAAAGACTTTGCCTAATAATAAATCTGGTTGTGTTTGGTTCAGCTCTAGTGACCCTTGCCGGAGTGAGCCTATACGTTGCCTACTCCAGTTCTGCATTCAAGGAGGCGCTGTGTCTGCTTGGGAGGAAGATGCTGGAGAGCATCGATATCCGTTTCGGTTGGTCTCTGGCTTTGGCATGGATCTCCTTCATCGCAGAGCTCCTCACCAGCATGGCGTTCCTCCTGGCCTCCAGGATCGTAGGGATGAAGAGAAGGCAGGAGCAGGGGATATAAGAGTGCAACCTGATCTCCCAAGCAAAACCCAACAACCATTAAACACAGCAGCTTCGGTCGCCTTTAAACACTACTGTAGTCACTGCCTTGGCTGGTTTCACAGACCATGATTAGCACTAATATTGCACTGCCTTACTGTATCTAAGGCAGTCTGTGAAACCAGCCAATCTGTGACTTCATCCACAAACATAAGGAGCAGGCATTACAGCTCAACTTAAATGCATTAGCCTTCCTTCAAATGAGTTTCTGAGATGGGATCTGGGGGGCTATTTTAGTGAGCTAAATGGGGACGGATATTAATTCTGTAAATTGTAAGCCCACTCTTTTGCAATCCTAGTCTGTCCAATTTATATAAGCTACTTGGTCATTTTTAACTGGCATCTACGTGTTATTTTAATGTTCTCTTTAACTATATTGTTATGATAACTTACTCTAATTTTGTTAACCGCAAAAGTTAAGTCTAAATGTAACTTAATTCTGCAAATACAGCCCTTCAGATGCTTTTATGATACCTCAATATGATGGCAAAGCTCGAAATGATGGCAAAGCTCAGATTTCAATTTGTTGAGCTTCACAGCTGGCATGAAATTTCACTCGTCTGATTACAGCATGTCTAACTTGACGCAGGGTTAGCCTGTGAGTATACCAACCCAAGACATCAACTTAAGAAATAAAATGACTGTAGTTTTGAAAATGATCCATCCCAGCATTAGCAAAAGACTACATAATGATCAGTGGAGCTCGGAAGTCAATGGCTGGGAACAGTTTGTCCTAAAAAGTTCTACGAATCCATAAAGGGCTTTAACAAACTGTCTTGGCAGGATGATGTATTGGAGCAACATACTGGCGACTTGCAGCTTTTTAAAAATGTGTACAGAGCACAGCTTTAGTGCTCCTGTTTTCAGATTGTGTTTTCTGCGACTTTGTGTTTGAACTCTGAAATAGAGCTCTTTCATCCATGAAAGAGTGGGCTTGCTGTCATTGAAAAACCCTGAAAACTAAAAGCTGACTCTGAACTATAAAATGTAACTTGGAAGGGAAGCATAGTGAATGCGTGTGCTTGTTTACAGAATGCTGTGCAGTGTGAGTCTGAGCCTAAAATGACAATTACAGTGAGGCTTTCCCTGTGAAGAAAATAAACGATTATCATTAGAAATGACATGAAAAAATAAATCACGTTGCTGTCTGTTTACAAGCCAGGCAGATTAGGCTGATGGAAACTGTCTTGCCATTATATTGTAAACGAAACATGTAATCATTATCTGTAATATACAGTGTATGCATTTTATTAAAAACAGTGTTGCTACAGTAACCCCCAGTGTTAGCGGCATCTTCTAAAGGTATGATGACTGCCACCTTCTGGACACATTCTCTTTTTTTCAAGAACAGGTTACTTGGTTAATACTTTGTAATACTTTCAGATAGTCTCTCCTTGGTCATTTTCACCCCTTGCACCCAGTGACCCCATTTGACCCAGAAGACAATGCTGATGACCTAGGAAGTACAAGTGTCAAAGACTACCTGAACGTCAAGCAGACCGAGAGCTTGGTAATCTAGTACAATCTCAGATGTCATTTGATCAAACATGTTTTGAAAAGAAAGATGAAAACCTTGCCTTTAGCCCAGCTGTGTCCGTAAGACAGGATTGAGAAGACAAGAGGCGTGTGACCATTGAAAAGCATGACCTTTTATTAAAATGCTTTCTGAGCTAAACAGTAAGTGTTAAGGGTTTTCCCAGATGCACACACACAAGTTTGCAGCATGGTTTACAGCTAAAACAGGTCCACCTCTGTTTGCACCAGATACCCAGCGTCTCAGGTGAGTTAACAAGCTAAGGATCCCAGGAGACACTGGCCAGTGTTCAGAAGCACCAAGGTTTAGACAACGGCTCACCCCAACATCAAAGAAAGACAGAAAACAAGGAAGGAAAGAATAAATAATAAAGGAAGAGGGAGGGGAGGTAAAGACAAAGCAAAGGAAGAAATGAGAAGGGCAGAAAAGAAAAGAAAAAGAAGAGGAAGACAAACGGCAAGAAGCAGTTTCTCTCCAGAAGAAAGAAAACTAAAACCTGTGGAATACACACAGCAGGAAGCAGACAAGAGTGGGGAAAGTAGTGAGATTACGGGACAGTAAACCAGTAGCTGTGTGATCCGTGGACAGCTTTACGCTCACCTGACTACCTTCAGTCTTTTAACAACCTTTCCCTTTTTTAAATAAATTACATTTACAAACGGAGCTCCCCTTTTCCTTTCTCCTATTTCTACCTATCCCCCTCCCAGACCTTCTCCTCTCCGTCACCGCAGACTGTCCACTGTCCGCAAGCCTTCCCCCTTTAAATGCATCAGCCACCGATCCTGCAGAGGAATCCTATCAGTTACCTGGGATTCTACAGATTCCTCAGGCTTTGTCGATGTAAAAAGGCAGTAATAGAACCACCTGGTCATTCTAATGCAAGGTGACAAGCAAGACCTTCTCAGTGCTTGCCGTTCCCAAAGCAGAACTACTGAAAGAGATCCCAAACAAAAGAGATGCACGGAGGGGTTTGTCCCGAATACAACACCAACTACTGCTGAGTCTCGTATATAAAATGAGGTACAGATACACATGGCAGTAGACAGCTGATCAACCTGGATAAGATTCAACGACAGCCCTTGTCACATGACAAAGTTGGCATTCCAGATGAAGTCCACCTTGTCCTTTGTCATGTGACAGGGGTACAGTTCTGTCAGTTGGTGAGTACTGGCCCTTTTTCTTTTGGCTCCAAATGAAGCCTTGAATATGAATGAGGGTGGATTGGAGATTGAAACTGTATCTCATATCCCTATAATCCACCCCCTTCGCCCAAATGTACAAGGACACCCCAGATATATCTACTGATGCTTTTGCAAAAAGTTACAGCTCTAGCATACTGATGAGCGTACAGGACCATAATCTGTGCACCTGAATTTAAAAAAAAAATAATACTAATAATTAACATAACAATAGAACAGCAAATCTATCACCTTTTCCCATTTTTATTCACATACATAGGGGGCTGGTACTGACTGAAAGTCTTTGTTATCTTATTTTCTATTTTTCAATTTTTTTCTTTGATTTTTTCCCCCGTGATTTTCATGTCAATGCCAGTCCTGTGCTGCACGTACTGTACAGGGAGAGAGGAGGGAGTCGTGTATTACATTTTTTCTACTTTATTTGTTTTTTTTTTTTAAAGAATTCCACGGCCGCAGCATTTTCTATTTTTTTTTTGGTGGAGGAACAGAAAAGCTTCTGTCCTCCTCTCCTCTTCCTCCTTCTCCTCCTCTCCTCCTCCTCCGTCTCTCCTCCTCCTCTCCTTCTCTTCAGTGCTTTTTATAGCGGTTCTTGGGCTTCTCTCCGCAGCCTGTGGCTTCGCAAGATGATAGAGATGGGTTCCTATCTGAAGCGATACTCCCCAAGAGGCCCGGAAGCTCATGGGTGATGGCCCTCTCGATCTTCTCCAGCAGGCAGCCTCCCATGTAGGAGCACTGAGCGGACAGCAGCTTGAAGTTGCTGATGGGGTTGATTCCAAAGAAGTCACGGTAGGCATCGCGGTTGGGCAAGTCGAACTTGCTGACATTGGTCTTGGCCAGGATGGACTTGAAGATGTAGAACTTGTCTGGGTCGTCCAGGATCTCCTGGAAGACCAGCTCGGGGTCGCTGAAGAAGGTCATCTTGTCGCGGTAGGTCTGGAGGTAGCGGTCCACCAGCAGGGCGTGAATGCGCACCCGGATGCCGTGCTGCCGGATGAAAGCGATCTTGTTCTCCAGGCGGTTTTCAATCACCTGGTTCAGGTCCTCCAGCAGAGAGATCTCTTCCTTCTTGAAGAGTTCCCGGCTGGTGTCGGCCGCGTAGTCCAGGGGCCAGAAGGAGCTGACGTAGACGCGGGGGGGCTCGGTCACGTTAATGAGCGGGGCCAGGCTCCAGAAGAGGGCGCCGTAGACTCTCATCAGGTCCTGAGTGACCAGGCTGTCTGCTTTGTTCAGGATGATGCGGATCTGCGACTCGCGCCCCTTGAGCTGTCGGAAAAGCGTCTCCAGTTCCAGACCCACGTCGAGCTTAGTGGGGTCGAAGACCACAAAGATCAGGTCAGCGCGGTCGATGAACCACTGGCACACATCATTGAAGGGGTAGCCTTTTGAAAAAGGAAAAGAGAGAGAGTTGAGACTAACGATGCTTCTGGGATGCAAGTGGCAAGTGGCAGTTGTGGCAATCCCAAAAATGACAAGAAAGCAGACCCTGGGTACCAACCTCAGCTCAGCCACTAGCTGTTAGAACTTTGTTTGACACTGCCCAGTTCTTTCTTTCTCTCTGTGTGTTTTAATTGTGGTTAAAGTGAGCTTGGGCTCTTCCGCTGTGTCTCTGTATTCCTCTCAGTTTCATTTCCAATCCACTCCCCCCTCCATTCCCCTTACTCTCAATTCCTTCCTCCCTTCCATCTCTCCTCTATAAACCCTCGCCTCATGTCCCTCCTCATCTGATCATCTCCCATGACCGCTGCTTACCTCTCTCTTGCTGCTTGCGGTTCTCAATGATGCCGGGCGTGTCCACGAAGGTGACCCTCTCCAGCATCTTGTGTGGCATCTCGATGCCAACCAGCTTCTCCAGGAAGTTCTGTCCGAACTTCTCCAGGGGGGAGAAGGAGCGAGAACTGTCGGCCGCCATGACGATGCCTTCGATGGAGCGGATCTTCTCACCATGCATGATCACTGTGAACTCGGAGGTCGTGGGCTCAGCCCCTGCCAAGCGCACACACACAAACACTGCGTCAGAAACATGAAGGCGCAATGTGTAAAGGTAGGGGTTATCAGTGTAAAGTTAAGGGTTACCTGTGTAAAGGTAGCGGTTATCAGTGTAAAGTTAAGGGTTACCTGTGTAAAGGTAGGTGTTATCAGTGTAAAGTTAAGGGTTACCTGTGTAAAGGTAGGGGTTATCAGTGTAAAGTTAAGGGTTACCTGTGTAAAGGTAGGGGTTATCAGTGTAAAGTTAAGGGTTACCTGTGTACAGCTGGTAAGGAGTGTCCTGCAGCCCCAGGAGGTAGTTTATCATTGAGGACTTGCCAACGCTCCATGGTCCCAGGAACAACACCATAGGTTTGGAGGTGATCTCCCCATCTGGAAAAGAGAGAAGACTGATGTAGAGTGTAGGACTGGGTAAGGAGATCTGTTGTGCAGAGAGCCGTAACAGTTAGTGGGGATTAATTAGACATGTACAAAGCCACCTTTATGCTTTTACACAAACTGTCCCCCAATATTTACCACCAACTCTAATAGACATAAACTTCCTTTTCCATGACCCTGGAATGGTTTGATAAAGGAATGTACTTTTTACTGCCGGTTTCAATAGTGATTGGCAGCACCAAGTAAGTTCCAAAACAAGGCCTTACACAGTCTAGGTTTGGGACAGTGTAGACCAGTGACCTTCCTACAACGGAACTGCCCTCATGACATTGTCTCTGCTGTCCGATGGAAGTCTTGCTTTCACACTGTCTCAGTTCCCTCTTCACTTCCCAGTACCATTCCAAATGTGTGGGTAAATGGATATCTCTTACACTGTGACGTTACAATTGCAGGTATCACTACCCGGTTCCCTCTCTGTGTGTTTAAATAACCTGTTCTGCAGCAAACAATAATCCTGGTGTTGTGTTAGATATAATAAGCAGTATAGCTTGGATGGTTCTCAATCTCATAGCAAAGATCTAACCAAGCGACTCCTCTTTCTGGTGGGAATATCTGCTCATGCACCTGTGATTACTGATTTGAAAGACTGATCCCTAACCCTAATCTGTTCTTCATCTTACAGACTTCTTGTAGATGTTCTGATCCTGTGGTAGTGCGGCCAGGGGCTGACAACAGTACAAGACCCCAAAAGCGTGCCATGCAGTGCAGCACAAAGCTGGCAACTGTGCCCTTACAAAAAGGACAGTATGGACATAACCCCCCCCCCCCCCCCCTCAGTCATCAAGCAGAAAGGTGCCAGACAGCATTGTTTTGTTTTGTTTTGTTTTATAGCAAAAAAACATTGCCCAGACCTCAGCTTCATGTAGAAAGAAATACCCGTGATTATAACGACTGGAAAATGAGTGGATTATAATGACTGGGTTCTGAAATCCAAGGAGCAGCTTCTAGTGGTAAAAGCAGAATAGCCGATCCTAATAGGAGGATTACTAAGGATATCCCACTCACAGAAGGCTGCATAGCTCACTACATGGCTTGTGAGTATTCAGTACAGCTTTCCAGCAATGCAGCGGCAGGTACATTTCTCAAACAGGGTTTCTTTCCTGATACTCCAATTGATAGCCGCTCTGCTCCAGGCCCGGTCCTGCATGCTTTCACCCCTTTCACCGTCCTCACAGCAAGTACACCAGCACCCCCTTACAAACACTGCAAGTGGCCCTGGTAATCCGGGCAGCTTTATTATAATAGGACCGAATGTAGGTTGCACCTAGTATAGTATAGTATATTTTATATCTGGAAATGCGAGACGTCTGATTGGCAGCCCAGTGGGACTGTGCCAAATAGTTCAGGATGTTCAGACAGTGAAAGGGTTAAAATCCCAGGCAGTGGCATGCAAGGGGGCTCTGGGGTACCCACCTGTCGCTGAGGCTCCTAACGTTCGTCCGGGGTAAGCTGTTAGAGGGGAAGGAGATGAAAGAACAACACAGGGGTGAGAGAAGAGAGAGGGGGGAGGGCAGGGGGAGGGAGAGGGAGAGATAGAGAGCAAGAGAGTGGGTGAGGGAGATAGAGAGCAAGAGAGAGAGAGATAGAGGGAGGGGGAGGAGGAGAGAGAGGGGGAGAGAGAGGAGAGGGAGAAATACAAAAAGAGAGAGAGGGAGAGAGAAAGAGAGGGGTGAGGGAGAGAGAGAGCAAGAGAGAAAGGGAGAGGGAGAAAGACAGAGAGGGGGGGAGGGGAGGGGGAGAGAGCAAGCAGTGCTGGGAAAAGAGAGGAGAGACGATAGAAAGCCGCTTCTGCCATTTGATAGTGAAAGCGGAGAAGCACAATGCCGTGATTATTTAGAGACCCATCAAAAGATTCACAACACCTCCTTCTCAATTAAATCTGAATGGAAAATCAGTTGAGATATACTGTAAGAAAACAAAACAAGAAAAGAGGTTGCTTGATTCTTTGGATGTTGTTTGGACAGTGGTGGATTCTCTCTGGTACCAGTAGCACAAGATCTTCACATCACCATATGTAAAAAAAACTTTCCTCATTTGAAAATTAAAAATTGCAGTTGAGGCTTTGAGCAGTGCTTGCTTTACCCAATGAGACCATAGGTAGGGTGGAGTGAAGATATTGTTGGTAGATAGTCCTTTGATCATGCACACACATTTCCACAGTGTGCTGGTCCCATGTTAGGATGGTGAGTTTCCAGTTTCAATGCAGGGATTACATCAGGGCATCATGGACTATGACAGTGAATACATTACAGTCCTACGCAATCCTGCCCTATACATACAGTAAACACACCAACCTAATCCAAAACTTTAACCACAAGTTTACCCAGAACCATCAAGTAAAACCATAAATTCCTTATCGGATTGCATCCCTCACTATTCAACACTCTTGAGTGTTGAGTTTAGAAATGAACGCACTAACGCAGTCGTGAGCTCAACTCCACAATACATGCCTGACGCTCGTTTTGGCTTACCTGAGATCTCATGCTGCCTCAGCTCGTTGTACTTGTAGGCCTGCTCCAGAGGTTTGATAGCGGAGTGGTAGACCTTTCGTAGACGCTGTAGTGCAGCTGCAAGACAATTTTCACCATATTTAATTTGACCCTATCACTAACAAATTTACGCAGAAATACCCATTCCAATTGCAACATGTTTTTTTTTCTTCATTAAGGAAAATAGTTTGTACCCTTAATGGGACCTAAGGAAGTGGAAGTGACTCAGGGGGCCTACCTGAGTAGTCGTCTGACTTGGTGTCCTCTTTCAGCCTGAGTGTTTCTTCAATGTGAGATCTGTCTCTAAGGAGAGAGGCCAACAATTCATCCTCTTCTTCTGAAGAGAAAAAACAAAAGAAACAGCTGAATAAAGATGGTGGCACTCTGACAAACATCTTACTCGCAGGGAAATCTGAGTGAGCAAAAAAACACATTGACATAAAAAACGACATGGATACTGTAATCATTTATTTCAGGGATTGCAGGCAGTACATGCTTTTTTAATGGGGGGGGGAACCACAATATGTTTCCACCCCACCCCCACCTCGCCATATCTCCCCAAACGGGATTTGTTTTTCGAATTCAAAGATATGGATTCCTTCTGAACCAATTAAACATAAATCATTAAATGAGCATTGGGATCTTCACCTAATGGCTTGTCTGCTTCATATGAAGCTTGGCCGACTTCATCTTGTTTTTCATCCTCTCCTTCTGACTCAGGGTCAGTCTCATCTTCCCGGTTTAGACTTTCACTCTCATCGCTTTGCTCCTCAGACTCAAGGGAGGCATCAGTGGCGTCACCCCCTTCGGCCTCTGCAAGATTCTCTCCAACTTCCGTCACCTCTGAAGTCGAATCGCCCTCGTCAGGCTGTTGTTCTTCAGACTCACTAGTATCTGTGTCTTCTTCTGAGGCATCCGTTTCTTCTTCCTCTGATGTGGACTCTCTTCCAGCCTCTTCTCCTTTTTCTTCTTCTGATGCACTCTGTTCTTCAGACTCTAAATCTGTGTCTTCTCCTGTGGATGTGGTTGATTCTTTACCCTTTTCTTCGTCCGACGTCTTTGATTCTTTGTCTTCCTCTTCAGAGGTGTTCTTCTTTGCAGTCTCTTCCTCACCCTGCTCCTCCGAGGCATCTGATTCTTCATCCTGCAAGTCTTCCTCCTCTTCGTCTGCAGGGTTGTGTTCTGCAGCCTCTGCACTGTCTTGTTCTGAGGCATTAGGCTCTCCATTCTCTGCAGCGTTCAGCTCTTCGTTCTTCTCGTTCTCTTCCCCATCTTCCAGGGCTGATACTGCGTCAGGTTTCGGGACTATGTCCTCCTCAGCTTCTGTACTTTCTATAGTTTTTTTGATGCCGTTAAAGAGGAGATTGTTGTCTCCGTTGCACGTGCGCGTAAGGAGGTCGCCCCCATTGTGCTGTAGCTGGAGTCGGACCAGCGGCTCATCGTGGCTCTCCGGGTGGCTGCCGACCTCTTCGGATGCCGGTTCTAAATGATCAGAAAGGTTTCAATCAGATCCTTGTGTCCCACTCAGAGAGCTTAAAAACAGTCTTTAACAAATCAAGCATCTCTTTTTTTCAGGAAGGGGTTGTCGATGCCATTTCTTACATTCTGCTGCCCGGACCAAAGTGTTTAATTGGAGATAGTTACTCGGGATGAATGTATATATATATATATATATATATATATTCCAATGCACTCTTTTTTACATTTTGTTATTTAAATTTGAATACAATCAACATTCTGGTTTCAGGCTTTATCATATATCATTCTAAACACATTTTTTAAATAGATAGATATATAGATAGATGGATAAAACATTCCTTAAGTGGCAGTATAACACAATCGTGTCCAGAACAACTTGTTCCTTAGTCGACAGCAGTTTCACCAGATATAAACAGAGGAACTGTGGTGTAAAGATCTTAATGCAAAATAAAAAAAATGAAACTGTCAACAGAACGCAGCATATTTATTTTCTTTGAACTAAAGATCATATAGTTAACAGGCACGGATGACCCAGTCTCTTATCTTACTCTGTAGCACAGTCCCCTTGAACCCCCACTCCAAGTCTTATTCCATAAAAATGTGACCGTAACCACGCCTAAGCATGATCACTGACCAGCCATACCAAGCCGCCACTCCAGGGTGAATCACCAGTTTTAACAATGCGAAGTACAGTACAGAGAGCAGTGTTTTATGAATGGGTCACCATGGTTTCACAACAGTACAGTATGTAACAGAGGAGTAGTGACTTGGGGTCTCCCAGTTATTCTATCCAGGGCTCCAGGCCAGCTCAGGGACTATAAGAGGAACAAGAGACACGCACAACCGGTCTAATTATAACCAGTACGGGTCTTAACAGCCTGTTACAACTGACCTTGACAACCCAGGAACATGCAACAGTGTATCTGCCGTATACAGCGTTGCATAGATCAGGTTGCACGCTGCGTTATAGCTCCCACTATATATAATCCTGACAGCTGTGGAACTCAGCCAGTTCACACCTGTGTCCCTTTACCATTGCGGGCCCCGACTGAAAAAGGTGTGACTGATGGAAACCACAGAGGCTGTACACATTCCATGCAGCCTGCAGTACAGTTATGAAATCGGCACATGTGCTTCTTTTATGAAATAGTATCCAAAACGGGGGGTTAAACACAGGTTCTCTCCTTAAACCTCTGAGTAGCAACTACACCTAGAACTCTGCTGAGAGTGTGTTCTCACTCCCTGAATGGCAACAGATCAGAATTCAGAATGTCTGACACTTCATTACCAATGGCATTCGATGTCAGCGGCTTAAATAATTACCGTTGATTAGCCAGCAGCTGACGACGTTATAATATACCAGATTTTGTTTAGGATGTTTTACTGTTTTTTTTTAGTTTCATTACTTATGTTATTAGAGGTTGATGGCAAGGACAAAGCAACTCATAAGAGGAATCACTCTCAAAATGATTGAAGCTTTGCTTGTGCTAATTAAGAATTATTGGCTTCCAAAAAGGCCTTCAGGTGATGGGTAAATTGTAGCCCAAAACACATCATCCAAAACCTACAACACTTGCATCAGTATTCAGTTTGATATACCTTAACGGATTATATAAATTTGAAAAAATAAAAAAAAATTTTGTAATTCAAAAATTTCTTTTCCCTTGTAGTGAGAATGTGAACTGAGTGTTTTTAAATAGCAGAAGGTTCAGATCAAACACATACTGACTCACCTCCTCAGGGAGGAAATGTTGAGTCATTGTCTACAGCTGGAGAGATACAGTCCGACTACGCCAATTTCCTCCATCATGTAGAGGTGAGAGATCTTCCAACACTGTGAATTATTACCCATAACACATGCTATTTTCTTTAGAACAATCAGACACACTACAACTCTGTTGTGTATAATGAGTGCATGTGGGTTCGGATCTTGTAAGATCCATATCTACTAAGGTTTGGGTTAGGGTTAGGGTTACGGTTAGGGATAGTGAATCAGTCTCACTGGGACAGTTTGGGACATTTCGGAGGCTTTGTAACTCACTTCCAAATGCATTATGCTACTTCTAATACTACATCTCTTAAAGAGAAGAGACAGATAGAATGTACCTGAATGCACTGGGGTGTGAATTTAAAAAACTGTCCACAACCTGGAGCTATATGGTCACCCTAATCATGCCCCGTCCGTCCGTCTGTCTGCCCAACCTCACTCCACCCCAGTATCCCTCTCCTCACAGCAAGCTCTGTTAATGTCTCAATCTGTTCTGGAAAACACCAGTCAGGGTTTTACATTAGGGCTCTCCTTTTTACAGCTAGCAAGTGCTGAGGCAGGAACTCCACAAAGAGCAGGTTTTCAGAACAGGAGCCAAAAGGTAAATTGAATTAAGATAATCTGATTACGGAGGCATTTAAAGTCTCGGCATTCATGCAGCATACCAAGGATGGTGAGCTGGGGGGGGGGGTTCCACTTGCAAGTTAACATTAAAACCGCTACGCCAGTCATTTTGATGGTTTGAGGTTTTCAAATTGAAATGACTCTGCGTGTCTGAAAGTCATGCGGTTGTCCGTTTATGACTTTTCCTAAATACGTGTATTAAACACGGCGTTTCAAAGGCAGGATCACAAAAATAAGGAAGTTAGAATCCCGGCCACCTAGAACCGCCAAAGCTGTCATTTTGACCGCCTTTCACAACACATGTTTATGTTTTGAATATAACCTACAATAATCTATTTTATTTTATATACAAGCCTGTTGTTATCTCTACTGGACCTGCCAGCCATCAGAACTTCGGCTGAAACATTTTGATCAGGAAACTGTTGAAACTGGAGGTGCTGCACAATTCCGTTTGCCGCGATTATTTTGCGATCCATGAAAGGTTGTTCTTTTGGCAGCTCCTGGGACAGCCGTCCTCTTAAAACATCGGAGTGAGAAGCTGCTTCTCTGGGACGTGGTGAGACTCAGAGGGGAGTGTGGTTCATAAAACCGGCCCATCGGCGAGCATGGTCTTGAGGGATATGTAAAGTGCACCCTGCTAGGGACTGTGCTGAAGCCCTTGCACATTCAAGAATGTATTAATGCCATCCACTAAACTTTGCATGTATGAATTATGTTGCTTAGTTCTTATGCATTCACAGAGTAAAAATGAACACAACCAATAGATGAAGTAGACAATCTCCAATCCTTCAGATCTAACCACTAGACCACACTGCCTCACTCCCAGTCCTTCAGATCTAACCACTAGACCACACTGCCTCACTCCCAGTCCTTCAGAGCTAACCACTAGACCACACTGCCTAACTCCCAGTCCTTCAGATCTAACCACTAGGCCACACTGCGTCACTCCCAGTCCTTCAGACCTAACCACTAGACCACACTGCCTCCACCAGACCACAGTCCCCAGTTCCAATACTGGACCACACAGAAGTCTATTCCGGGTCAGCTCCTTTCAGCTCCTCCCAGCCGCCAGCCCACGGGGGGACGAGAGGACAGACAACAGCAGGTGTCCAAGACTTGGGACTTTGTTACTATGAGAGACGGAAATAGACTCACAATGGGTCCCAGTGGGATGATAATTCCTCTCCTATTTAAAGACACGGCACTAGTCGTCCTGGTGTCTGAACGCCCTGCCGTCATTAACTCCATAAATAGGGAATTTCTTCTGTTCTACTTTTTCCTTATTTTCTGTTAGCCGGAGAGCTGTCAGAGAAACTTGTTAAACAGCACATCTGCAGGAACACTGTAAACTAGTGTCTTTGTTATCTTGTAAAATAGATTTTATTTGCATTTGTGGTGTTGTTGCACTAATCTGAAGGATCTACAAAATGAGCCTTAAAGTGAGAGATTAGTAAGTATGACAATACATAGTGGCTGGGAGACTTCAGTTTCGCTTTGCAGCTTTTGCAGAGTGTTCTGTATGCATCCTCTGCAGTCTCGGAGAACTGACCCATATTCAGAGGGGTATACCCGATATTGATTAGGGATGTCCTAAATCGAGAGCCGTCCCGATTCAGATGACTATCCCAGGACCCAACCTGCCAAAGCCTATATCTGACTTCAGATAGGAATATGGAGAATGCTGAAATGCAGAATCTACGGTACATTAAACTGCAGCTTTTGGTTCACAGGGTCTCACAGTTTTGCAGTAGCGCAGAACAGATTACAAACCAAATTGATCAGAAAACCTAAGATGTAGGCAGTCAATACTTGCTTGAGCGGGGCCACTTAAAAATGATTGTCAGATGAATTCATACAAATATCTGAATCCAATATTTAGTCAGGTGGAAACCAAAGGCTGCAACACACATCATGCAATATTACATTTACAGAAACACTGGTATCATTAAAAACCATTCTAGTTCCAATCTGTGCTTACAGCAATATACATATACTGTACATAAAATGAGGTAATAAACTTTCTACATTCCTTAAAAAAAACATTATGCTTCCTTGCAGTCATCTTCTGCAAGGACTGAGCAGCATTGAGTCCTCGGTGCCTATTCACCCCCTAAGAGGAGGTCCCCCAGGAAGGATAAGGCACACTGCAGCTAGCTGCCTATGCTAAATCTGGGACTCCACCAGGCAAGGTCAGTCACCGGGAAAACCCTGGACAGGTGGTGAGAGGTTAAGGTTCAAATCAAACTAAGAAAAATGAACATGGGGATATTATATTATCAGCAGTCTGGGTGAAATATTAATTTGTAAGACGCCACCGCCTGATACAGCACTCATCAACTTCCACCACTGAAAACCAGGAAAAACCGCTAGAGGACTGACCGGACAACCCAGAAAAAGGAGGGCTCTCCAGGTGGTCAGGGCAGCTGGGAGAGAGGGCACTGGCAGCTGCTGCCTGTCTGATAACCCTGCTCCTGGCTGGACCATCTCAGGGGATGGGCATGGTCTACCATGGGACCTTTTCACAAAAGTTTAACTTTTTTAAAGATTGCTTTGATAAGAAACTTTGATACTGTATCTCTGAAACTTGAATGTTAATCTGCACGCGCCACACAGAACTATTCAACACACCCGGAGAACGCCTTGGGAGGTGGCTGCAGATCTTCTATTGGAATGCTTGAATGTAAAGCACTATATAGAGTTTCAAAGAGCAGTCTGGCCCTCCCAGAGCCCAGCCTACCAGTATAGCTCAGAGGAAGGTATGCAGTAATATAGTATACTATGAGGAGCTCTGTGTACGTCAATTGTAAGCTTCACCCTCCTCTCTTAGCCGGAGGAATGGGTCCCACAGGATTGTAAATCATTACATGGCAACACTTTGTAACAATCACAGTCGCTGTTGACTGCTGATCGGTTAATGCGAATGCGTTATTGAAGTACAGCTTTCAGGATTTTAAAAAGTCCAGCAGACCAGACATAAAAGCTATTCCAAAAAGCTTTACTTTACCGTATCTGCCCTGCAACAGTGCCAATGATTATTGCAAAACACCACAGTATTGGGGGGATTCTACTGCAAAGAATGGAGAGAGAAGAATTCCACAATTCTGATTCTAGAACCGTGTGGAGGCTGTTAGAATTCTTTCACTGCACTGATTCAGGCAGTTCCGATCCTATCCTTGTTCAAAAGTCCTCAGGAGTGTCTGGAGACGAAGCTGGGAGCTTGTGCTGATCAGTCCACTCATTACTGGACAGTCTAAGATTTCAGAAGCAATGAAGCATGGGTGTGTGGGGCTGTAATGGAAAATACCAGTCAGTAACCACAAGACACCCAGAATTAAAATCAGCCTTTTTTAAGATGAGTGGAAGCTGCAAACATGTAACTACACTACGAAATGAAATTAAAATGATAGCAGGCCATCGCCGTGTGGTTGACTATAAAGACATCCTGTTATATAAAAACACTATAGAAGCATTACCATTTTCTCTACAGCAAATCCATTCAACACGTCAAGATTGCAGTAATATTCCTATAGCAGAATTCCCTTTTTCCAACATGGAGCAACCTGCAACCGACTGATGATGAAATCATAGTGAACGATGGCAGCTATCCCAAAGGGGCCCAATGCCTAGAGCTATTGCTATAAAGCACTGGTGTTATTATTTCCTAGAGAAATGTTACATCTCTAAAAGTTTTATTTTATTCACACATTTGCCTAATATCAATGAACAGAACAGATGAAGACCGCAATAGCCTTTTTTTTGTATCTTACAATACTAAAGATGAACCCCAGTATAAGCCCTTACACTGCAGGCACTGCCCCTCTTCCACCCGCTGTGGGTCTCTACCAGCCTAACCTGCGCCAGGGAGAAAGGACAACACAAGGAGGAACCGTCTTATTTTGGTCTGAAGCTTGGTGTCGGATTAACATTCCTGTGCAGCACGCAAAACACACAGTGAAACAGAAGACAAGCGGACGGCCGTTCCTGAAGGAAAGGCATCGCGTCAGCCAGCACTGCATATTCCGAGCTCTGGGAGAGTGAACTAAAATATGACTTGCAATTGAATTCCAGTGAATATGAACACACATGAACAGTCTGGTTCCAAACCCATCGTTAATAGCACAGCCCCACAGAGCCTCACACTGCCTCACAGTCTCACAGCCTCACACAGCCTCTTAGTGCAAAGTGACAGCATTTGGGTTTGGCTTGCTTGGAAGCCCACAGGGACGACAGTCTCTGATCAGATAAGGCTCAGCACTTCTCCTCCAGTTATAAGATAATGGATAGCCTTAAAAGGCCAACTGCTGGGAATAAATTGTGATTGTGACAGTGCAGGGAGACGGCAGCTGTGGTGACATCCAGGGTGGGGCGGGGCGGTGGGTGGGTGGGAGGGGGGTACGCACTCCGACAGGGGTCGGTGTCCAGTTACACTGCGCTTTCCAAACCGAGTCACCAGACTGAAGCCCAGAATACAGAGAGAGAGCGCGAGGGAGAGAGAGAGAGCGAGAGAGAGAGAGAGAGAGAGAGAGAGAGAGAGAGAGAGAGAGAGAGAGAGAGAGAGAGAGCGAGAGAGAGAGAGAGAGCAGGAATCATACCAAGGACAACCAAGGGTAACCACCAACCCTCCATTCACAAGCAATGCATATGTAAATATCGAATAGGCTGACGAGTCGCATGTATTTGATCTTCGTTAATGTTCCGTGACGTTCTAAGATGTCATTTATAAATTAATGGATTGTAATCTGAAACCGTTGGCTTCATAATCACTCTGCAATCGCGTGACATCCGATTAGTCGACTACCACTTTCTGAGGTCGAAAACCACTTTTTTTAGTCGACTAGTCATCTATTTGGTGCTAGCGCTGCCCGTATTGGAATAATGCAAATACAATATTTAGGTTCAGATTCATAAAACCTTATCGAATTCCACCCCATGTCTCTCATTAAAGGTCTCTGCTGGGATCCAGAACAGCTGAGCTTTATACATCATTCCAGAGGAGGTGACAGCAAAGTGCAATTTAAACTCATGCATATATATATATATATATATATATATATATATATATACACGCATAGTAAATGCACAGAGATACACAATGAAAAAAAGGACTGGTACAAAAAAAAGTTTTCTAAAACATTTCTAAGTTCCCTGTAGTTTCTTTTTTTTCTGCTACAGTGCTCTGCGTTTCCCATTTCACTTCTAAATGTAACTGCAGTGTTTTTTGTCATAGTTATTACAACTATCGCTGTTGCAAAATACAGTTTTCAACATTCTTCCGGAACACTTGCTGCTGCTAGGATTCTGATCTGAATTCCACACCACTTCTCTTTTAAAAAGAAGCATTCATTTTGCACTCTCGCTGGTCTTTCTTAACTCCTGTTATTTAAAAAATAAATAAATAACAGCAGCAGCCACCAGTCGCATGTTACTGGAAACACCCTCAAAGTCATTCCTCTGCATGTCTTCCTCTCTGTGCTGCAGAGCGAGTCTGTATTTAGTGGAGTGCCCTTCATACCAGCAATGCAATACAAGCCATCACATTCTCTTTGTGTCAGGCTCTTACTTTGCTTACAAACAAACAAACAAACAAATAAATAAATAGCTGCAGGCAGTGAGGTGTGAAAGCGTCCCTTACCTGCTGTCCCCAGGACCAGCACAGCGAGGAAGCAGCAGAACGAGACTAGACCCTTCATGTTGGCTGCCAGGAGAACTCTGCTGCTCAGAGCAGCTATATATACACCGGGGGAAAGGTGGAAGGGTAAGGCAGAGGGAGGGAGTGAGGGAGGGCAGGACACAAGCCACACAGCCACAGGAAACAGATCCTGCTCTGCTAAAGACAAACCCTGGGTTTGCAGGAGGCCTTCTGCTTTACAAAAACAGTCAGTGGGTATGTATAACAAAGCACGAGAGTATCATTGTGGTATTCAGTGGTAAAAACACGGTAAAGCATGGCAGAAGTAAGCTGTTCCTGTGATGCTATGGTTCCGTGTTTAATTGGCACACTCTTCAATGTGTGACCAAGCAAACTGTGTAATACATACAATGAAAGCACGGTGAAACACAGGTGAGCGTTGTAAAGACCAGCAAGGTATGGTAAAGCATATTAAAAGACATGCTAAAGCAGCTTAAACCATGCTAAATGCATAGCATTAGATGCACGGTTGATTTAAGTGTTCTTCTGGTCTTGGCTGGTCTCGGGTTTCAGGTTAAATTTAACATCATTCCCCCCGACCTTTAACCCACGCCGAGCTCAGATTCACAGCAGATCCAGGGGGATTTTCACCAGTGAGCCCGATCCCTCCCTCTGCGCGGTCCTGCAGCTTACAGAGAGCAGAGAAGCGCTTTCCACAGGGAATCACCCAGCCGGAGCGCAGGGATGCTTTCATTAAAACAAGGGCTTACACGAAACGTGCTGTAAGGCAGGGGGCTATGAGCAGGTGAGGTGCCTTAACGAACATAGAGTGGAGAGTTCTCTTCATATAAAAGTACATTTGTGATTAGTGAAGTATGAGTCACTGTCCACTCCCCCCCCATTACACTTGCCCATGAAACAGAAACAAAGGTCTTCTTAGAATGCAGTTATTACACTCTGCACAGGAATCAAAAATAATATTAGAGTCAAATTGCTCATTGTTAAAGTACTTATACTGCAGATTCGATTTTATAAAGTCATCGCAGCTCCTTAAGGAATGTGTTTACCTGCATTACATTTTACTAGACTTTGCTTTAACTGTGGTATAGATGAGAAACAAGCTAACACTGAGCTCCGACTGCTGGAAGCTGAAGGGCGCAGTATCAGGGTTTAACTGTGGTATAGATGAGAAACAAGCTAACACTGAGCTCCGAGTGCTGGAAGCTGAAGGGCGCAGTATCAGGGTTTAACTGTGGTATAGATGAGAAACAAGCTAACACTGAGCTCCGAGTGCTGGAAGCTGAAGGGTGCAGTATCAGGGTTTAACTGTGGTATAGATGAGAAACAAGCTAACACTGAGCTCCGAGTGCTGGAAGCTGAAGGGTGCAGTATCAGGGTTTAACTGTGGTATAGATGAGAAACAAGCTAACACTGAGCTCCGAGTGCTGGAAGCTGAAGGGTGCAGTATCAGGGTTTAACTGTGGTATAGATGAGAAACAAGCTAACACTGAGCTCCGAGTGCTGGAAGCTGAAGGGCGCAGTATCAGGGTTTAACTGTGGTATAGATGAGAAACAAGCTAACACTGAGCTCCGAGTGCTGGAAGCTGAAGGGTGCAGTATCAGGGTTTAACTTATAAACTTTAACTTTATTTTCCCACCTGATCACCATACTGGTTGTGTCGCCCCCCCGTGGCCGTCGCAGGGCTGCTTGCATTCGATCCCAGCGGGGCCAGGTGCCAAATGCAGTAAAAGTAACTACATAATATGGCAACATGTCATAAATCATTCATTTATCACTTTCCTGTTTTAAAAAACGCAGTTAGCATGCTGTAAACCACAGAGTAACTGCACTGTGCTGCTGTGCACGGCTCATCCATCTCAGCACAGGTTTGGTGTAAGCTGTGAGTTGCTCCAGTGAAGACGACTCTTTTGTCTGAACATTACCAAGCTGCATGTCTGGAAAAGTAAATACCTGTTGCAATACATGCTGCACATTGAAGGATCCTATGACTTAAAGACTGCTGTATCTTTGTGTCTGATTTTGTGTCCCGGGGAAGGCATCTTGGGACAGTCTGGTGAGCCCCAGGACGGCTGGCAACGCTACAGCCCAGAGAAGCCAGCAGGGTGAGCACACATCCACTGCCAGAACATTAGCTCAGGATCAGATCGTGCTCCTTCGACCTCAACCCCCTCCTCAAAACACCACGCTGTGTCAGCTCAGCATGCTCCCCTTCAGCCAGGAGACCCCCAAACAGCACCGCCCCGTGCTGGGCACAGAGGGAGCATGGCAAAAACAAGCCTGTCCTGAAACAGATCCCTGAAGTGGAGATCACGCGATTGTCCTGCAGGTGTAACGATTGGGCTTTCTGGGCTGAGAGGATGATACTTTAAATCATCATTATTATCATTAAAGTCTCTGATTAAGTTTGAATCACACACGTTTGTATTGTGTTGCTTGCGCTTTCCAAGTCTTTTTATTGGTTTCAAGGACTCCCTTGTAAATGAGGCCTCGGTCTAAATGGGCAAATCTCCTGGTCAAATAAATAAAAACATCTCCAAAAACAATGAGAGGAACAGTGCAGTGGTAATAATAATAATGTTAAGGAGGTGGGTCGGGCAGGGCAGCTGCTGGGGTTGAAGTGACAGATATATATATCTGCTGTGCTCATGGCTGGGCTGCTATAAACAGCTCTCCCTGTTCTACTCTCAGCCTCTGACATCACGCTGTGCTTTGAGTGAAAACTAAAAACCACACGTTTCACTGGCACTGCCTCTCTGTGGCGAAGTTGTGAAGGGGCTGGAAGGCAGGGTGGCCTAGTGGTTAGGGCAGAGACTGGGAGGCAGTGTGGCCTAGTGGTTAGAGCTGTGGGACTGGGAGACAGTGTGGTCCAGTGGCTAGAGCTGAGGGACTAGGAGGCAGTGTGATCCAGTGGTTAGAGCTGAGGGACTGGGAGGCAGTGTGGTCTAGTGGTTAGAGCTAAGGGACTGGGAGGCTATGTGGTATAGTGGTTAGAGCCGAAGGACTAGGGGGGTTTTAACAGCGTTTTTCCCCATTTACAGTACCTCAACTTGTTATTAGAAAAGGAAATAGGTAGACTAGATTATTTGGAAAGGGGTACAGGGCCTAAAAAGTTTGAAAACTACTGCACCACAGAATACTTACCCCATCTGCTGGCGAAAAGCAGTATGTGCAAGGAGTTTTAAAAGTTCAGAGAGGATACTAAAAAAAAAAAAAGAGAGTAACTTCACTTCCAAAAAAACACAGGCGTCTAAAAAACAAAGTACAAACTTTATTGTCTTTCTTTACAAAGGCACACGCCTCGTTTTTTAAACAAAATATAATAGCTTCTCAACGACCACATGGGACTTATCCCGTTCAACAAAAAACAGAAAACAAAAAACGAAAATAAAAAAGTTCCGTAATACGGAAAAAGGAGAGAGAGAGAGAGGAGAGAGAGAGAACGAGAAAGAGAGAACGAGAACGAGAGAGAACGAGAAAGCAAACGAGAAAGAGAGAGAACGAGAACGAGAGAACGAGAAAGAGAATGAGAAAGAGAGAGAGAGAGAGAGACGCTAGACTACTCCAAATAAGAACTAGAGACTGATACTGACATGGGGGCATACACACTCACAGTAAGAACAGCTAATAATCATTAAAAAAAAATAAAATCACAAAAGTTAAGTGCTTAAAGTATTCATCCCATGCCAGTCCCCCCCCTCCATCCATCCCTCCCCAACCTTTGATATGTTTGTCGCCCCCCCCCCCACCCACCCACCCAGACACAAAACAACCAGCTTTCGATAGAGGAGATGTGTCTGCTAGCCCCCAGTCAAAATCATTTACATTCAAAAAGAAAGGATTCATGATTATATAGCCACGTTTAAATCCATATATGCAAATTAGCTTGAGTGCATTCTTTTTATAAACCTGTTCTATAGCATTATTTTAATGATAGAATAAAAAAATGCAAAGAGTGTACTATGACTACAGTTTGAAACAAGGCAGAGAGTGCGATTAGATGTGTGTGTGTGTGAGCTTCATTTACATGAGCACAGTATACATCTTTAGAAGTACTGGGGGGGCAAGCATGCATGGCTTGATTGCTTTTGCAGGGAAAAATAATAACAGTAATAATAATAATAATAATCATCATGTAGTTTATTACAAATTGCCGTACACGTACAGGGACATCAGTGTGTCAGTGTGTGTGTGTGCGTGTGATTGTGAGTGTACAGATGAATTGTCTGATACTTTGCACCAGTAACCAAACAAATATCTTAGCATCCCAAGATGATGTGGTGTAAACTTACAGCATATTAAAATGTGGGGCTTAATATTGATCAGGAACAAGCGTGTGTGCGCGCAGGTAGATACACACTGTAATACACAGCCCATGTTAATGGACTCATTAGCCCATTGTGTTTTACTTGTGGAATAGCTTATTCTGTGATGTTAATGCCCTCACAACACAAAAGCTTGTTGCATCAGAAAGCAGCACGACAGTCTTTCAGTTTTAAACTAACACAATCATCACGGCTTCAATAAAATGTAAACTTGGCTAAGTGCTGTTTTGTTTTTAAGTAGCATACAACACGTAGGGTATTTTAAGACGGGTCATTTGGATGAGATTTGAGTGGAAACCCTCAAAGTGTTTCTCGGGGTGTGTGTGTGTGTGTGTGTGTGTGTGTGTGTGTGTGTGTGTGTGTGTGTGTGTGTTAATCCAGTATGCACAACATATCCGTGAGGCACACCCAACGGACGTAACATTTCCTCTACCCAAAGCCTGAAAACGATTCCCTCACAGTGTCCAGCTGTGCAAAGCCTCCCCAGAACAAAAACAAATAAAAAGGGGGTTGGGTTAGGGTTTTGGGGAGGGGATTTTACATTTATATAAAAAAAAAAAAAAAAAAAAAATCCTTGCTTTAGTTTTGTACAGTATCGGTAAGGTCTGAAAAAAAGACCTATTTGCGTTGGGTTGCAAATTCAGCTGACACTCCGTGCCGAATGGCTCATCCCCCCGGCAGCGTCGCGATCAGCAGCAGCAGCGAGATCCTCCTCCTCCCATCAGGGCAGCTCCCTCATCCTCTCCCCCTCGCTGTCCGACGCCGTGTCCGAGTCGTGGCCGAGCTCTGAGAAAGCCCTGACTGGCGTGACGATCACCGCTCGCCGCTGCTCCTCGTCGCTGGGCTTCTCCTGTGTGCCCTCGATGTGCTGGATCGCCTGGGCAGAGGAAACAAATCAGCATCCGGGCACAACCTCGGAGAAACTACCAGCTGCAGGGTGAGAGGAGTGCTCACACTGTGCACAACGATTATAGAGAGAGGCACCATGACCCTACACACCCTGTATGAGCTTCTTAGAAATCCCAAACAGAACAGGATCAGTCAAGACATAAAGCATTGCGGCTGCTCTTTTTACTTACGAACTGGGAGAAGATGTAATAGAACACTGACGGGATTGGTTGACTTGTCTTTTGTGAAAGAAACGACAAGGATTACATTGAAAAAGATACAGATCTGTGTATCGCTAGGATACGTCCAGCCAAGGTAATCGGTTTCTTGCAGACACTTCTAGCCCTGTCTCCTAACACTATTTCACAGACGCTCCCTCCCTTTGCTCCCTACCTGCACGATGGTGTCCAGGTTCTGTCGTGATGTGGACACCGTGTTGATGACGGAGGTAGGCCCCATGGTTACCACGGTGACGTGATGCGCTGCTGGGGGCGGGGCTGGCACGATGACTGTGGCGTGGTGGGTGGGCTCAGGGGGGGAGGCTGGCAGCAACAGCTGAGAGGAGGAAAAAAACAGAAGGGAGGGGCCGTGTTACTGAACTGTCCAATGAACAGATTGAGAAGGTGGTAAGCTGCTGGGAACACAGAGCGAAAACAGGCTGTGATGTACAGCATGTACGTTCCATCCAACATAAATCAGTTCAAATTTATAAAATAAAAAGTATATAAAACTGATGAACGTTTATAGCAACAGAGCTGTGAAAGGCAAAGGGCAAGGACTTTTATTGCTGTTTATTAGTATTCTTTTTAAACTGAAATGTGCATTTTTCTTTTTTTTGTATTATTTACATGACTTTCATAAGCGCTGGTGTTGCTCTTTTATTAGCTTCGGTTAACCCTACTTCAACTGCAGCTTAATTAAAAGTGCTGTTACAGTGCCCTCTGTTGGACAACAGTGATAATACTAGTGCTACTCCATATCCTGGATTATTATTATTATTATTATTATTATATATATTTTTTTTAATAGCATTAGGGAATCCCACCTGGTATTCCGAAAGGCAATCCCAGGATAACCACAGATATGTGATTAATATAACCCCCCCCCCACACGCAATTCTACACTTTAATTATAGAACTCTAAACAGCCGACCGGAGCAGTTGTGTGAATATCAATTCAGTTCAAAAACACCTCCAGTCAAACTCCAGTGACAAGGTGAACTGAACTTGTGAGGCTGCTTTTAGCATGCAAGCGTTTTACAGTTCATCATGAATCCGCACTGTATTTTATTCCTAACACAGAGATGGAAATAAGACTCCCATTGCAAAGCACTTTGATCCACTCCTGGTTTTACTATGGGGTTTACAATCAGACCCACCTGAGCTCGTTACCTATACCCACTGCGTCTAATCAAGCTTGCATTAAAACCTGGACTGGGTGAACCTGCTATACACTGGGAGTCCTGATTCCAGCCCTGTCATGATCAGCAGAATTGCAGGCAGTGTGTTTGCTGGGGAGCTCTGCTGACCTGGCAGGTCTGTGCGGGCGGCTGTGTCTCTCTCTCCCTCTCCAGGCTCTCCAGCTCCTGCTCCAGCTGCACCTGCTGAGCGATCCCCTTCAGTTTCTCGGGGTACATGTGTGCCTCCAGAGTGCGTGCCTGTCGGGGAGGGGGGCAGAGTTCAGACTCGAGTCAGGACCCTGGAACCAGGAGACCCCTGAACCCCCACCCTTCAAGAGATACAGAAATCCCTCCCTCCCTCCCTCCATCCCCAGAGTCATCACTGAGAGAGATTTACTGCATAAACTACCCCCCAATGGTGCAGCTCACGCAATCTATTTTGCAGAAAGGAAAATAATAAAGCACTCCAGCAGGTGCACTCCTGCACAGAGCCGCAGAGGCACATCAGTCACTGTTGTCATGAGGATCTGTTTGGTATGTGTTTGTTAGAGAGAAACCTGTCCCACTCCTTGCTGCTCACCTGCTCTTCCAGCATCATCCTGACGGCACGCTCCTTATCCAGCTGCTGCCGGAGCTCGAGCATCTCCCGGCGCAGGTCCTCCGCCTTGTCATCCTCCAGGATGTCAGGGGAGCCGATTCCCTCGTCCTTCTCCTCGGCGCGTCTCCTCTTCGGGGACGAGCTGCCGAACTCCTGGGAGGAGGGGGGGGGGGGGTTAGAAACAGACCTGGCAGCAGTTCCAATTACAGCAGAAGTGCAATTAATCACGATCTGCACAACTCCAGTTGGAAAAGGCAACGTTAGCTAGTCAGTAATGTTAGCTAGTTGGGGCACCTGCTGCATATCATTTTTTTACCTGAGTGCTCCGATCGCAGATTCAATGTTTCCGTCTTGATTCCAGATTAAATTTCTCGTTTATCAACATTTCCTTTCTTGAACTTTTTTTTTTGTGTTGCTATTCGTGCTCACTGGATGGTGGTGTCAATTTAGCACTTTAAATGAATACCAACATTTAGCACAACGCGAGCCTTGTGGCAATAAATCACACGGGACAGCGCCAGACAGAGTCCAGACTACCCTCAACACCCCGAAAGCAGCAAGCCAGCGGGTACCTGGATGAAGCGCTTGAGCTGCGTGTTCTGCTGCAGCAGCCGAGTCTTTTCCTGCTCCAGTGAGAAGATGTACTCTGCTGTCTGCTGGAGAATGGCAGCCTGCAGGGGAGGAGAGATGTTTAAATGAACCACACTGCACACAGCTGGGAACTTTCAGGGAGCGAGGAGGTTTGGAAGAAGGGGGTAGACCATTACAATAACTGCATTCATTAAAGTACTACCCCCACCCCCCTCCCTCTGGTCCCTGAAGACACAGATTAAAATTCGGTATGCCAAAATGACTTCATAGATCAGCACATGCCAGCTCTGCTCTGCTGCGTTTCACATTGCACGGGTCTGATTACAGGAATGGAAGACTCCAATTGCATAGCAGTTTGATCCTTTGCTGGTTTCACTAGGAGTTTAGTAAGATAGACCTGAGCTCGTGGCTAGTCAAGCGAGCCTGCAGTAAAACCTGGAATGGGTGGAAACTGCTTATGCAAGAATTCTTATTCCCAGTCGCTGGATATCAGCAAGAGACACACAACACAGGCAGGCAGGCTGTGCTGTGACGGACCCAGGCGATCGCATCATCATCATCATCATCCCTGCCTCCTCTCATCACAAGACAGGCCAAGCCCTCGGGTTAAGGACTGCTGCTGGCTTCCATGAGAAAGCACACAAAGCCTCCTTTTAAACTGCCCGTCCGGCCCGGTGTCTCTGCTGGTACAGACTCACCTTGCTGAGCTTCTCCCCGTCAGTGTGTGGGATCAGTGTTTTCAGGGACTGGAATCCTGCGTTGATGCTCTGCATGCGCCGGCGCTCGTTGCTGTTGGCGATCTCGCGTCGGATGCGCCGTTCCTGGTCCCGCTGGGTCTCTGGCGTCAGGGGGATGTTGGCCAGGCTGCAAGAGGAACACAGAGTCACCATGCGTCAGAACCACGGCCACGCCAAACAAGAGAAGGCAGTTTAAACACCAGGAGCACAGCCATCAGTGGTTATTGATTGTACCTTATGGGATTTTAATACACACACACACACACACACACACACACACACCCCCATTTAAAAGAAAGCCTATTCACATTTGTTTTCCATTCGCGTGTATTTATTACAATCCGTTTTGATGGATTCCACAACGTTTTTTATGCATGAAAACACTGCTTCGCTGACCGTCAGACCCGCAAGTGTACTACAGACTTTTGTGAACATGTAAGTTACAAACACAGCTGCCGCTGAATTGAACAAAACCACAACCACCAAGCCCCAATCGAACAAACAAACACCCCATCTTGTATGGTGCGGCAGAAGGACTCCCAGTGCAGCCTCGCTTTAATGGAGCTTCACAGATGTGGGTCTATTCACCGGAGTCTCTACCTGAAACCATTGTAAAGCTGGCTAAAGCACAGGGTTTAAGAGACCAGCTGTGAATCACACAATAAGGCTTTCAGCCCACGTCCTTTAAACCACAGTCCTGTGGCTCTGCCGTGTTGCACTATCAGGGCCTTTCAACAGCAATTACAGACGAACACTCAACACAGAGGGAAGAGGAAGAAGTGAAAACTGAACGCCGCTGGAAAGCAGGTTCTCACTGGGGGCTACTGTGGAGGAAGCAATCGCACCTCAGGACAGAACGTCAAACACACCAGGAACGTAGCGCCTGCTCTGCGGGCATCACAGCCACTGCTCAGCTGCAACAGGGAACAGTTTAACAGCATCACCAGGGACTTCCTTTGGAGCAAGACCCTGGGGATTGCAGAGTGAGGACTGGGAGAGAAAGGCTTTTCATCTCAGCTGCTAAAACAGAGGCACCGTGTGTGGCAAATGATGCTTCTGCTCGGGGGACAACTTATTTATTGAAGCTTGAACCCTACAAAATCTGGATTAGCTAGGTGGACGTCGACAGATAACAGGAACTGCAAAGCGCATCTCTTACTGGAAGTGCAGGCCTCATACACAGAACCCCCTTCTCCAACAATCCCACTTCTTCAGCTTTTTAAACACTGCAGGCCTGTTCTGCATGCTTCAAAAAGCACCAAGCCCATCTGCTAAGGTTTAGTACATGCACCTTGGGACTGGCCGATTATTACTGAAGACTGTAAACAGACTCTAAAACACAACACACTGCTCTTAGGACAGATGAATAAACACTGAACAGTGATAATGTTCCTAGTGTTAATAAGAGGTAAGAGAATGAATGGACAGTTCAGGCTTTTAAACTTGCACCGCAGTGCATGCTGGTACTGTTTACCTGTCTCAGGTACCTTTCACAGTAGGACTGCACTGAGAATGCATTGGGGTGTGAGTTGAAAAGGCTGAGCTGTCCCATCAGAGTACATGGAGTCATATCAATTAACCCTCATCAGGAGTGACCATCTGAATTGTGAACAGGGGCTGAACAGCATCATCTGAATTGTGAACAGGGGCTGAACAGAATCATCTGAATTGTGAACAGGGGCTGAACAGAATCATCTGAATTGTGAACAGGGGCTGAACAGAATCATCTGTAGAATGAAGCTGGCCAGTGTAACTGCAATGCATGGGGGCAGTGCGAGTGACTGCAGCACTGGGGGCTCTGCCTGCATGTCAGTGTGCCCCACAGCCCGCTTGGGAGCTGCTGCTGTGGTATTTTATGCAAGTGCAAGAAAAGCCACAAAGACAATGTGTGGGGTCTAGAAAAAGTCAAGCCAAGTTAGCATAAAAGGATCAGACATCTAAGGCTGGTTTCACAGACCCTGTTTAGCACTAATCTTGGACTGTCTAATGCTACTTCAGCTAAAACAGTCCAAGATTAGTTCTAATCAGGGCATGGGAACTCAGTTTATAAAGATGTGACAGCAAATAAAAAGAGCAAAGTCAAGGTAAAAGGAGCAGATGCATGTAAATGTGATCCTATATACAGTATAATCAAGCCCATTTTGAATGCCAGTAAACTAAGAGGAGTTCACACACTGTACAAGCTTCCAGAGCTGCGTGTGGGGAGGGATGCAAGTGAGTTTAAAGTAAATAGCCTGTAAATAGTGGATGAAACTTGCTGGGCTTGCACTCAGGCATGTGAAAGGTGTAGGGGGAGTGTGAGAAAGTGCATTGGGTGGCATTGCCCAGGCTCCTGAGAGCTACACCAGAATTCCTCTGAAGATGTTTTGAGTTATTATAACTTATCTCCAGCCCTTCCGCAGCTGGCTGGCTTCAAAAACAAACAGAGAGGAATGATATGTAGTGACCAGGCTGTGTCTGCAGGTTTTGTGTACGACAAGTAATTCGTTATATACAAGCCAACATTCACAAGAAATATGGCATGTCCACCTAACAAAAATAAATCAAAAGTTCAAGTCTGGCAGCCAGAGGCCATGAAACTGCTGTTGGGTTGTATTAGTCAATTATTGTACAACAAAGAATCTTAATTACACGGTTTTAAAACGGAATACATACACACACACTAACTTTGACACAGACTATGGGAGAGGACGGTAAACTCCCCCAACGATAGCACAGCGGCCTTTCATACATTCAGTACCGCCTTACTTTAAATCGTGTGAATTGAATTTTTGAAACACACAATGAAACACGTAATTTGTCACAAAAAAAACTACAATTAAATAACAAAAAAAAAACGCAAACGCGAACATGCGCTTCCACATGGTGTGTACCCGTTATTTCGCTTAATGACGTAATGTTTTAACCAAGTTATAAATTAATACAGTAAAGTGAACCAAGTCTTTCATCGCCAGCAGTTTGAATGCTCAGTGCACGAAAGAAAGTGTTGCAGCGTGCTCACTGCGAACCAAACTACAAATCCCGGGGTTCTCTGCGGCTTTTACTTACGACGGACTACATTTCCCAGTCAGTTTAAAAGCACCCCCCTCTCTCCGTCTATCCCTCCGCCTCCCTCTCCTCGGAAAGGGATGCAGACACAGAGACAGGCCCGTCTCAAACACGCACACACCCCTTTTATTAAAGAGTACTTAATAAATCTTTGCCGAAAGGCGAGGTGCTAAAACCCGAGCCGATTCGCACTCTCAAAACGAGCATAGCCCCTTTCCTTTGAAGCGAGACCCGACATCTGGCGCAGTTCAAATAATTCACTCGGACCACCGTGAGCCTCTGCGCCATTACGAACAATGCGATCCAGCTTCGCATATGCAGGCAGCATGGCTGAGGGGGCAATTATCACACAGCCGCAAGTCAACGCGGGACTAGCACTGTAAAAACAATGGGAAATATGCCAAACAGACCGTAATGCTACCAATAACATCGTGCTTCTTCCCCGCCGTTCATTACCCAGCAAGATGTGTGCAAAATATCTAACAAAAAAAAACACCACACAACAAGCATGGCCGCAAACAGCCACAATACCCGACTCCCTACACCTCGCAAAATAAGCTCCCAAACCGACAGAAACTCAACGGATGTCCGGCTCAAACACCCCGCTTTCAAAAGAGGGGACCCAGATACAGCACCACAAATGCAAATACGCTTATCTGACAGGCGGAGCGTTGCAAAATATTCTATAAGCTTAACACAAACAACCAGCCCCATAAAGCAAGCAGCGTGGCTGTGCAGCAGGCGAAGCACGTGGGTTAGGTTTGCTAGACACATTTTTTTTTTATCAATTTCACCCTGAAATTAAC
The DNA here is from genome assembly GCF_902713425.1 of Acipenser ruthenus. Classification (NCBI taxonomy): domain Eukaryota; kingdom Metazoa; phylum Chordata; class Actinopteri; order Acipenseriformes; family Acipenseridae; genus Acipenser; species Acipenser ruthenus. Next base: position 870,541 of record NC_081210.1, read on the forward strand.
AAAGTAAGGATAACGCAGCGTGCGCAGCCCCAATAAACACCCTACTGCCGAGCGCCCAATTAATGCAATTAAACACCTCGGGGCGACTCCTCCAGACCCACACCTCCCAAAAGTAATCCACAACATAACAACCACACGCCTGCACACGACACACACACAAAAAATAAAAATAAAACAGAAATCACGGATCAAGCGTGCAACTCCGAGCAAGCGGGTGTGATACAGTGTTATTAATGCGGGTCATTATAACGTTAACGTTCTCATTCATCAATACGTAATAAACAGCAGGTACACACCTACAGAGCCCCCCGATGACTTCTTTCTCCGTTTTTCTGAAATGCTGTAAAGACGACAGCTTCTGACTCGGTACCATGAAGTACTCCATGCTTTCGTCTCCAGTTTCGATTCCGCTGTTAGCTCCCTTAATGTTCCTCCACGATTCCACGCTGCTTTGTTCTTTTTTTTTTATATATTGGTGTTGCAAGCCCCCCGTATCGTGTGCACGAGTTGTAATGTTATTCGTGCTCTCAGCTGATGGGGTTTCCTCTGTGCGTGTGTGTGGCGCTCTCTCTCTCCCTGTCCGTACGTGTGCGTGTGTGTACTTTCTGCAGCTGATCAGATGTCTCATACAAGGCGGGAAACAGCTGCTAAGAATCACTCAGCACTGCCTAACCCTCCTTCCGCAGAGTAAGGAATTGCATGTAAACAAAGGACTATTTAAACAGACAAAAAACAAAATAGACTCGTTGGGGAAAAGGGCTAAAGCGAGGGCTGCTCCTAATGTATTTAATGTGAAATTACGGTGCAGGCGGAGTTGCGGAAGACTGGGGCGGTTTGCACTAGACTAGGGACAAAATGTGAATGGGGATGGTTCGTGTGTGTGTGTGTGTGTGTGTGTGTGCTTGTGAATGCGAGCGAGGGAGTGCGTGTGTTTTTCAGTTCATTCGCCTTCATTCGCCACTATGAAGTGATCCGGCCTCATCAGCTGACGAGTTGGCAAGCATAGCAAAAAACAGCAACAATTCAGAGAGAAAAAAAATAGGGGAGGGAGAAAAAGAGAGAGTGACATTGAAACAGCTGAACTTGTACACCATTTTAGGGATGAGGAAATACTGAGAGAGAGAGAGAGAGAGAGAGAGAGAGAGAGAGAGAGAGCTCTGCACAGGCTTGCTGCGCACCGCCCTCACTGCTAGTGTTGGTATACCGCATAGCAAGAACACAAAATGGGAGCGATGAGTCAAGCAACGCTCCAGGAAACGTGCGAGAGAGGTTACAACGTGCACGCACGACAACCTAAACACGCACAAACCAATATATCATTACAGACTGCAATTATCGCTAGAAGCAGGACATTAAATTGAGTTACACAATACTCAAAAAAAAAAAAACATAATTGTAGTCTGTCAACAATACTAGTACATTTTGAAAGCTATTTTTTGTGTTACAGTGTTGGTATCCCATGATAGTGGACGGTATATCGGCAGGGTTTTGTGACCAGCCAAGATGATGGGGGTCATTACCGTATCTAGTAATTACAAAGCTGCTGCTGGTCCACAGACAGCAACTGAGGCTCACTTCATTGTTTTTACATTTGATACCAAATCCGTGGTCATTACCCTGAAAAATAATTCAAGAGGTGCTGGCCTAACTAACAACACACTATTTTCACTGTGCACATTTTACAAACTGTGAAAAACGCTAGCTGATTGAAAATCTATTGAAAGAGTGAGGCTTGTCGTTTGCTTTACTGCCAACCTTATCGTGATGAAATGAAAGTTAAATATAGCATTTAAGATTAGGTATATGCTGGTATTAAGATTTCTACATTCTTATCCATTTTACATGTCACCCACCCGCATCCTACCACGGGGACAGCAATGAAAAAAACTATTATTTCCTTTATCTCGGGTTAAATAGAAACAATACATTAAAACAGATGAATAGCAATACAAATAAGTGAGTAACCATACCACGAATACAGCCAGGCCAAGCCATTACATAACATACAGCAGGAGGGATCAATATGTCACTGAGGTCGGAGGTCTCACATGTGGAGTCAGACCACCCCTGATCTGGACAATGCAGACGCCAGCACCCTTCCTCTGTTCCCAGCAACAACAAACAGCCCAGCAGCATACTGACTGCATTGAAAGAGACAGTAAGGGACTGCAGGTGAATCACAAGACAATTACAATAAGGTCACTTCATCCTGGCCTTTCACTGTGTCTGATGTGCAAAACCATGCTCTCGGTCACAAACTGGGGAAGATTATTCACTCGGTAACATAGCAACGTTATATTAGACAGCCGACGTGGCATCAAACGCACACCCTGTCTGACTAAAACTCCTAGACTTCGTTGAAACTGCAAGAAACTCAAGGTGCTGTGTAATGCTGTGGTGAATCTCTGCACTATATTTGGACCTGTCTCACTGTGCCGGTTAAAATGCAGAAGGATGTTAGGCAACTTTCCCCCCAAGCTCCCCAGAGTGAAAGCACATTTGGATGATAAATTCTGCAATTAAACCTCTAAGGAGGTAAACGGATATTTTTAAAATCCAATTGCACTGTATCAAGGCACTGTTGCTTGTGATAGTAGGTTGTGTAATGGTTAGAACTCTAGCCTTTCATCTTTGGATTGATTCTGACCTGGTAACTACTAACTGCTACCAACCAGATAAAAACCAGCCTAACCACCAGTCCTAAACAACTGGAAACCAGCTAAATATGTAAGGGAGTCACTCCTAGGGCTTGCTACAGTGCATTGACTGCTCCAGTCCTGGTTTGTTACAGGATGTGTTGGACTGTTGTCTCCTGTGCCTCAACGACAGCGCACCCTAGTGGCTGTAAATGGTGAGATGAGTGTTTGCACCCATTATACTGGGCGGGTTGTGGGACAGAAAAGATATGGGTGCTATAATAATAATAATAATAATAATAATAATAATAATAATAATAATAATCTGCATACAAGGAATAAGGCCATCAATGGAAAAAGAAACAAACTTTGCTACAGTGGAAACAGAATTTGATGTGGGCTTGGCTAAATTGCATTTTGAACGAACTCATGGCACTTGAACTCACTAATCAAAAGAAAGAATATGACACGAGTTAGGGCAAGTTTTATATTCTAGTTTAACCAATAAATATGCACATACAGTACAGTACAAAGCACCCAAGCTACAAATATTATTTTACTTAGTAACGTCACAATTAACTGTTTTTGCAAGGTAAGATATTTTGCACCATAATTGTGCTTTTTACTTTAATAAATTATTTGTGGTTTGTTATTAAGTAGAAGTGGGTTTATGCCTATTACATTTTCAACCTTAAATACAAAAAAAAACTTTTGATTAGTTTTCTCAGTATGCATTAACTTGCAAACATAACTCAATGTGTAATAGCTTTAGCTACAATACCCATTTGAAACCTAATTCATAAACTATATATGCGTGATTTATCTTAAATTCTGGCTCTATACAGTGCGATATAACACGTGAAAAAAAAACAACGTTTTGACAAGAAATATACACATTAAAAGACACATTTTAAATTGAAAGGCTTCGCAGAAAAATCTTGGCATTGCGATTTGCAGCATGTTAGCTAGTACAGACTACTCTATAACCTTTGTTCTTACTGAAGTCATTGTATTTAGTATTTTGCCCTTAATTGTACTGTAATTATTGATATGTATTTTTGTATACAACTGTAAGTCGACCTGGGTAAGGGCGTCTGCTAAGAAATAAATAAATAAATACATAAATAAATAATAATAACAAAAAAGGCAATACAATGCACACACTGACTCGGCCATTTAGGAAAATGTGGCCGAGCTCTCGGCGTTAAAAGAATCCAGGAAGCACGACAAGGGCAAAACACAGACACGGCCCGGTTTTCATTAAAAATAAAATGTCCTAGCGGTGCTTTGCAAAACAAACCCAGGCCTGGTCTGAGGGGCGAATGGGCGGAGCTGCACACATGCGCTGAGCTGGCAGGGTCCGGGGCTGGTCTTCGAGGAAAGGGAGACACGGCGGGCTGACTGACTCCGGTCGGGGCTTGTCTAAATCAGACAGCCGCTTCGAAACCTCCCCATCGCCCGTCTCTGTGCGCACTCGCGGAGGAACCCAGGGGCGACGGTCGGAACTGGGAAAGACTGCAGAGGCACCCCCTCCCCTCCTTCATCCTCCTCCCTCTCTCCTCTGAGGCCCCCCCGCGACCACCATCGCCACTAAGCGATGCACTTTTTATATTCCAAATCTTTCTTTTTCTTCTTCATTATTTTTATTTAAAGAATGCAAGGTTACTCTTGTAATTCTGAACGGGTTTCTGAATGCGCAAGGACGTGCATATTCCTTGGAAACTGACAGATGGCAACAACCTTTTTTTAAAGAATCCATTGCATCAATTTTTTTAAAGTATTTACTAAAAAAAAAAAAAAAAAAAAAAAAACAGATGGTTTTCAACGCGATTTTCTACTCTTTACCACCTTAACTCACCAAATCAGACAGTTTTTTAAAACGGCGAAGGGAGCGACCGCTAAAAAATAATTTTAAAAAGCTCGTTTGCAGCAAAAGAGGGGAAAAAAAAAAGTTTACCCCCAAAAACAGGAGATTACGACCATTCAGCGAGACCCGGGCATTCCAAAGGTAACGTTGACATTTCACATGCTTCTGCAGAGTACGCCAGGCGTGCAGACTTTACAATAATATTAATGTACGTTCTTTGCTTTTATATTGTATTGTTGTTGTTGTTGCATTAGTTGAGATGTGGCATCGTTCGGGGTTTGGAGAATGCGTGACCTAGTTTCTCGAAGATGATCAAGAGACACTTCCATCTAGTGCCTTGTGTTCCTCACGCTGTTGTACGTGCCTCTACAGGCACTGTATTTATAATGCTTTTGGCACTGTATTTGCTACCCGGATTCTTTAAAGCCCGTCTCTCCGTTGTTATTAATATCCAATAAGTGAGGTTTATACTATTGTGTACCTAGCAGTGGGCAAAACCCGTCAGTTAGTTCACACTCATTTTACAGCAAGAGTTATTTATAGTGTTAGTGAATTAATTTGGGGTGCTTGTGTTGTTAAGTCACAGGAAGCTGTCACCCTGCTCTGTTGGGACTGTGAATGCTGGATAATGCAAACTAACTGAACCGTCAACAACAATGTGCTACAGTAACAGGGATATCCCGACACATGCGATGGTTCGAACCTTGTGTGATGGTAATAAAATCAAATTGTCATTCATGATAGACTGTTTTGTTAAACTGACAAACTTGATTGAGATAGGCGGAGAGCATGTGCAGTGTTCATAAGTCAGATTCATCCAACCACGTCTCGTGAGTGAATTTTCTGTCCACGTTGCTCTCCGGTGCACGTTAGGCAGTGTGGAGGTTGTGTGTGTTGGGCTACTCACCAGTGTTCTGTGCCAGGCTACAAACTAAAGCTGAACACCTCTGTGCTAATCTCTGTTTGAAATTGCTTAGGCTGGTAATGAAAACCTGGAATGACTCAAACCGCTATGCAGTGGGAGTCAGTGTGGCTGAGCTGCATTCTTCTTTTGGTAGTTTAGCAGCCGAGCCCGATTTAAAAGTCACTGCTGGTAAACAAACAAGAAACGCGTCCTCAGATAACCCTGGGCTTTGTAAAACAGTCAGGTATCTAATGACCTTGTTTATTGCTGGTCGATTGTTAGCACTAACTAGCAGCAGAAGCTGCTTTCCGCAGCTCCAGAGCTCTCTGGGAGAGTCCCCCGCGTGGCGTGCTTCGACGGTGGGGGCCGCCGGACTCCTCCTGCTCTAATTCCTGTCGGAGGTGGCCGATGGCTAGGTGAGCCGATGTCTGGGTCGTGGGCTGAGGGAGTCGGGAGGGGGGGGGGGGGGGTGAAAGGCTTCTCAGCTGAACACACAGACGGAGAGGAGGAAAGAGAGAGGGGGAGAGAGCCTGCTGTATTGACCTTGTCCCAGTGCCAGGAGGCTGGCTGGAACACTTGCCCAGAAGAAACAGACTCCCAGTCTGCACTCTTAACAGAGAGACTGAGAGGCATGGCGCCCAGGGGCTGCCTGCTCCCCCTCTGCAGTTGGGGGGGTCGGGTTCAAGCAGCTCAGCAATGAGCAGTAAGAGTCAGGTGGAGAATCGAAGAGAGGTTGTTGACAGTGGTCAAATGTCTGCCGGGCTGGAGGTATTGGGTTTGAGTAGCTCAGTTACGGTACCTCTATCTCAATCGTGTAACAATCATCTTGCAACCCCTTTTAAACACTCATAGACTGGGAAATCTGAAAATAGCGAGTTGTAACATCTTGGAAACTCTGAGGAATGTCCTATTTTGGTGGTGACCCTCCTGTCGGCCAAATATGAGCAAAATCCTAAAACAGAGCGGTTGAAGGCTTTCTCAGATTGGGGCGTTCTCTATATTCACTCTGCAGACCTCTCAGCTATTGCTTTCTGTACAGTGTGGAGTGCGTCACTGACTGCTGTGAATCCCTGGCACGCCATGGAAATGAGGCGTGCATTGGCAGCCAATTCAGTTCTGCTTAGTGGAGAATAGGCACTGCGGCCTTGTGCCCAGAACAGAGGCACTGCGAGGAAGTGAGTCCGGTGTCTTAGAGATGAGGCACTGGGAGGCAGTGAGACCTGTGTCTTAGAGATGAGGGACTGGGAGGCAGTGAGACCTGTGTCTTAGAGATGAGGAACTGGGAGGCAGTGAGACCTGTGTCTTAGAGATGAGGGACTGGGAGGCAGTGAGACCTGTGTCTTAGAGATGAGGCACTGGGAGGCAGTGAGACCTGTGTCTTAGAGATGAGGGACTGGAAGGCAGTGAGATCTGGGGTTTAGAGCTGAGAGTCTGGGTGGCTGTATGGCTTAGTGAGTTTTGCTGAGGGACAAAAAGGCAGTGTGGCACAGTGGTTATAGTTGAGACTAGGAGGCAGTGTGGCACAGTGGTTAGACCAGAGGACTGCGAGGTAGCGATCTGGGACTGGGAGAAGAATAGCAAGTGTTGCCAAGATCTCGAAGGAAGTACGGCCTTGTGGTTAGAGTTTGAGAGACTCTGCGGCAGAAGTATTCCTCTCCACCCTTGTACCGGAAATCCTGCGATACCTACTGCATCTGCAGGACATATGGCTCTTAAACAAGGACTTGGCTGCATTGAAAGAGTCGCTGCCCCTGCTGTAGTGTTGTGCTTCAACACAGAGAGTAAAGAAATTCAGTCCGTCAGCAGCTGCGTTTCACTCTTATCTTTCAAGCCACGTCAGGAATAACAGAAAGGATTAAGCAGGTTGAAACTCCCCAGCCGTAATTAAGTGGTGGAAACCGATTTGGGAGTGGTGGAGGAGGAGGAGGAGGAGGAGGGGAGGGGAGGGGAGGGGAGGGGAGGGGAGGGGAGGGGGGGGGGGGGGTGGAAATTTCCTCAGAGATTGCTGGCCAGACAGCCGTGGTTGCAGGGGGTTTGGCGTGCCAGAGCAGAGGAAGTGGTCGCTGATGCATCAGATCAGCAGCTCCGAGGAACTCGAGCGTTGCCTCCTTAAATCCCCCCTCCCGAATGGGCCGACTCCCCAGCAGTGGGTCAGGTAGCGCTCGGTTACAGCAAGGCCATGAGAGTGCCGCTCTCCCTTTCTCTGCTCTCGGACGCAGAATTCCTCAGCGTCTGAGAGTGCTGGCTCCATGCCACCGGCAGCACGGTAAGCTAGCCTGATTGCCAGCTAGGGACAGCACTCCTTCTGATGTTTCTTTTTTCTTTTTTTTTCCTTTCTCCTGGCCAACGCAAGTCTAACAGGTGTGAGTCTTGTCTTTCTCTTTGCCTGCCTGCCTTGTCTACCTTTGGGGTTATATTTTGAATCTGATTCAGTTAGGCAACCAACTCTGAGCTCCCATTTTGTGTTGTTTGTTCTCACAGAAAATAGTAAAGGTTTGGAGGCTTGCTGTACATTCCTCGGGTAGCAGGCAAGAGAGGGAAATTGAGAGATGATAATTACTGTGGAGGAGAAATAGACAGATAGATACAAAATTGAAAACAAACATTACTGCATGGGGGAGTCCCAACCGCACAGATTGACATGGCAACAGAGAGGAGGAAGGGTTAGGGAGAGAGAGAGAGAGAGTGTGTGTGTGTGTGAAATGGAGAAGCAGGAGGAGAAGGAGGAGAGGCTGTTGTGTGCAGAGGCCCATCCCTAGCTGAGTGGAAATTGAGGTTTCCTGTCTCAGATCCCTCTGCCTTTTAAGCAGGGAAGCAGGGAAAGAATCAGTTTATTTAGGGGGGACGGGGGACGTCTGCCAAGACTGAGGTTAAGGGCAGCCCTGTGAGCAGTCAGGGAGGCAGAGCCAGAGGGGCCAGCACTAGGACTGTGGACACTGCTCTGTGTGTGTGTGTGTGTGTGTGTGTGTGTGCGGGTGCGGGTGCGGGTGTTAATTCGCGGTCAGCCCGCGTCGTCTGTAAGTTTTACGCTAGTTCACCGCTTTCCGTTATTTCACAGTTTGAATGTTTTGATCCTCAAGTCAGATAGTGAAATAAAGAAGCAAGCGCGTGACTCTCAATACCTTGTACTATAGGATGCCCTAAGCAAGCTTCATCACAGCTGGGCGAACGGTCCTCCTGTAAGACATGTTGTGTAAATACCTTGCAGGGGTCGGGGGATATAAGAAGTCATTTATAAGAAGGAATTGCGTGACTCGCCCACAGCCTGACGAAAACAGAAAGCCTAGACTGCTGTACTCTGAGGGTCATGCCATCAGCTGCAGATTATAAGAATCACGCCCCACCAAATAACAGCTTCGGGTGGAAACTACTATTCACAGCTATGTATATTCCAATGAAGGGCAGGGAACAGGTTGAATTCCACTGCAGATCAAAACATGCAACCATGCGTGTACAAACTCATGCTCAGGGCTCGACACTTCCTAGCGTTTCACTTGTTTTTTACTCACTGTTGTTTAAAGGAGAAAATAAACTTTTTTTTTTGTTTTGTTATTATTTTAATTATTTTAAGCACCAGCTTCAAGCACGGACGGGAAAAAAATGAAAGAACCCCCAAACCTGCCTCAGCTACAGTAAAGTGGTTCAGTCCTGCTGAAACACTTTGAAACACTGAATGGCAAAACATTAGGTGAACATATTCCCCATGCTGCACTGCAATGACACCTGGCTCTTAAAGGCTAGATCTGTGCTTGCAAACTGAGATTCTCTGTTACAGGATGTGCATGCACAACAGGAGTCCCAGGCTTCCTTCACTGCCACCTGAGCTACTTAGATCTCTGGTGGTGGGCAGTCGTGTACTGACATGCCTCAATTTTAATAACATGCTTCCATTGAGAAAACAGTTAAGCAAATCCTGCCTGACGGCACACACTTTTTATTCAGCTCCACTGGCTAATCCATCGCTGCCGCTTGTTCAAAGAGGCCCCGTCACAGGCATTGTAGAAGGGTGCTCCTGTGAGACAGAGCCTTCAAAGGAAGCAGTCCTGTCCTTGCTCACGGAGCAGTGAAATCAGTCCCTGGGTAGGCAGTTCCAAGTATGATCCAGTCCAGACATTCTTGCAAAGTTTGTGTTTCAATAAAATATTTCGTCGCTTAATGATTAAAGGAGTGCCAGGCGGTGATCAAGGGCAGGGTGGGGTATTTAAAACAGAGTCGTTGTCCATTGATAGAGGCCCTTTGGAACGTTCAGTGGGGATTTTGCACCGGTGTTTTTCTCAAAGCCCTGACAAGTGAAGTGGTTCTCTTATGTGAGCAAGTTTGGGGTTGCCAGCCGTGCTGCAGTGGAGTGCTACTCAACACAAGAATACAACCTGACTTCTGAAAAAAAACATGCGGTGTCCTGCTGAGGGGGGAGAAGAGAAGACAGAGAGAGAGAGGAAGTGTGGGTGTGTTTGAATAGTGCTGAGGGATTTGGAACAGTACAGAGAGGGGCCTCTCTCGGGGGGGGGGGGGTGGGGGGGGGGGTGCTGCTCTGTGAACTCTCCCAGCAGGGGGTCACGGCAGCTCCCCCGCAGAGACAGTGCAACATTCCACATTCTCATTGCTGACACTGACACTGGTCTGTACCAACGCAGAGCTTTCCCAGGAAAGGGAGGGAGGGTCTGATTCATTCCAGCTGCACCATTGTTTGCATAGGTCTACCTTTAGCTGTACTGTAGGTCCCGGCATTCTTCTGCAGGGAGCTGCGTGCAGGTGCCATGCGTTTCATGTGCGATGCTGGGTTTGCAGTTTAAAAAAAACCCTAAGAATGATATAATCGAGGAACTAAAATTAGGTTTGATATGAAACGTTTTGGCACCTGCACGCAGCTACCTGTAAAAGAACTGCTGCCGGCATGCCTACCATGTGAAAACGGATGCACCTTCATTTTAAAGTGTTTGTTTCTTCGAGGGGCGGGTCGGGCGGGGGAGGATGGAACAGTACGTGTTTTTGTTCCATCCAGGTCCTCAATTAAAAAAAGCAAGCTCGGTGTCAGTGCTCCCAGTGCTCCCAGTTACCCAGCACAGGGGAAGAGGTGAATCTCAGTGGGGAGAACACAAGCCTCCGTTGTTAGTGTGTGGACCTTGAAGGCAAGGCTAGGGTTGACACCTTTAATTAATAAACAGCGTCCCTGGTAATTATTATCACAGGGCTTCAGACAAGCCCAGCACCCAGTCCTGGGTTTCACAGATACCTGCAATTAAGTATATTATTGAAACGCCAGGAGTCTGATGGTAAATAATGTGTACCTTCCTTATACTTCTCACAACTCTTTTTAGTAAACCTAAAACTCAGGTGTGACTTCAGTAACAAGGTGATGAGAAGTACAATCAGATTTACCAGGTGCTCGCTGGGCTGCAGTGTGGAAGGCAGTGGGTTTGAGTAGCTCAGTGGTTAGAGTGCTGGGCTGCAGTGTGGATGGCTGTGTGTTTGAGTAGCTCAGTGGTTAGAGTCCTGATCGATTATCAGACTGTCATGCTGTCCACACTGTAAATAGCTCAAAAGCGTCTTTTAAGGCCTGTGTGACACACTCAGGAACGCCGAAGCTCGTCTCTGAGTTGTCTGATCTCAGATGCCAGGTCATGCTCAAAATCGCTCGTCACGAACAATCTGCTCAGTGGCTCCGATACAAATCATTCTGGATCAATTGCTTGAACAGAGCCTGGCTCGCTGAATGCGCGCGCGTGTGCGTGTGCGTGTGTGTTCACAGGGTCTGAAGAGTTGATTTCCGGAGTTGGGCAGGGCTTGTGGGGGGTGTACCATCTGGTTTACATTTGAGAAATTCCTTTGAGTGAGTGCAAAGGTCTGTGAGGTGGGGCTGGGACTGGGCTGTGAGTGAGTTTGTGTGTGTTTGTGTGTCTGTGTGTTTGTTTGTATATCTGTGTGCTTGTATGTGTGAGTTTGTATTCTGTGAAGGAATAGGAATTTACACTTGCGTGCGGTGGACGCAGGTCTCACCAGATGTACTTTTTCTTGAACTTTATTTTTGTATTCGCAGCACAGTCGTGGCAGGGGATGCAAGTTGCTAGCATTCTTCATCCATTAAGCATAGATTAGCAGCCTTCACGTCAGCCGCCCTGCCTGTAACAGTCTGTGTGTCTTCTGCAGCTGGGCTGTCTGGGCTCCCTGCCAGGCGTGTCTGTGTGTAGCGCCTGCGGAGCTGCCCGTCGCCGAGGCGATGCTGTCCCTAGACGAGCCCCTGGACCTGAAGCTGACCCTGTCGAATGTGCGGGGGGCGAGAGGGGACCCCCCTACGGACTCGCACAGCGCCCGGCGGTGCCAGCTCAAGATGGCCCCGGACGGAAGCGCGGTGATCATACCAGCATTACCCTCCTCCCCGCGCACAGGTGAGGGGATTGTAATACTCCTCCGTCTGTCTGTCGGCTGCCCGTTCAGATAACAGAACCCCTGACCCGCTACAGGGATAGAAATAGGACAAGCTCAGGTGTGTCTTATTAAACTCACAGTAAAACCAGGAATGGATCAAACTGCTGTGCAACAGGAGTCTTATTTCCACCCCCAGGTCAGTCCACACTGCCCCGCTCTCAGTCCCAGGAGAAGCCTGAACCCCGAAACACAGCCACCCCCGCGATGGGGCCCAGCCTGTCCCCGGCCCCCGGCCCCGCGGAGCTGTCTGAAGGGAACGGGGCGTCGCCCAGCTTCAGCAGGGTGAGTACGAGGCGCAGCGAGCATGCCGTTAGCCCAGACGTTTGTTACAGTTTTGCCTTCTGTTTCAGTGTTTTGATGTAATGGATAACAAATACGTGTGGAGTGAAGAGAGCGTTCTGCAAGACAGGGCCTGACGTTCATTATATTCACACAGTTTCACACGGATGTTGCCTTTTTGTTTTTTGATCAAGGTGTTCCCTCTCTGTATCATTTTCGTTATACTTTTAGGTCATGTTTCTGTATGATTTTGTCATGGTCAATACATGTCAAGTTTTTACGGGTGCAGGAATGGTGTCAGCCCTAGGGTTTGATTCATCCAAGATTATCAGAGAATTCATGCAAATAACTACAATGAGAGGTTATGTGCTGCTCCACCCCGCTTCACACAAGTGTTTGTCCTTGTAGGATTCTCCACCAATCCGGTACTTTGAGGGCGGGGCCAGTTCCCAGGCTTTCCAGTTCTTTCTGCCTATTGGTACAGGTGGTGGGCTCCACCTACCATCCTCCATGTTCATTGGCCCTCCGAAAGAGAAGCCCGCCTCCCCGGAACTCACCGCCGACGAGCAGCTGGCCTGCCGCTGGGTCAAGGTGAGTGAAATAAAGAGCGTGATACTGTGGGAGTGAGTGTGCGAGAGAGCTGTTAATTGCACAGCCCACCTATGTGACATGCCCCTGCAGTGCTTTAGTTACAGCATGTGCGATGTGGAGAATGCAATTAAATAAAGTGCACTTTAAAAAGGAACAAAGCAGCACTGACCAATCCTGTAATTACAGAAGCACTGCATGAAAATGGGTTTAAAAAAAACCCAAACTGTTTTATACTAGCGAGCGCCTCCAAGTCTGCAGTGTCCCTGTATGTCAAACGTGGACGCTCACAGTGTCCAGTATATCGGAGGGGATGCAGATTTGGAACCCTAATGGACGTCAATGGCAAGTTCCACTTGTCATAGAGGATATTATTTTGCTTACAGTGTGCAAGCTGCATACTGAATTTGTTGTTTTGATTGTGGAGTGTTCTTGTAAAGCACAGTGACCATGCAGAGCTGCAGTAGCTCACCCAGGTGTCCTGTCCTGCCCTTTCACCTCTGATCCTTCCTCTTCGCAGTGCAACCTGCTCTTCGATTCGCTGCAGGACCTGGTTGACCACGTGAACGATTTCCACGTCAAGCCTGAAAAGGATTGTGGGTACTGCTGTCACTGGGAGGGCTGTGCCAGGAGGGGGCGTGGCTTCAATGCCAGGTAGGAATCCTCTCAGCAGGCACTGCTTTCAGTTCCAAGTGTCTCTCTGTCTCCCTGATGCAGCTCTGTTAGTCTGTCTGTCTCCCTGATGCAGCTCTATTAGTCTCTGTGTCTCCCTGATGCAGCTCTGTTGGTCTCTGTGTCTCCCTGATGCAGCTCTGTTGATCTCTGTGGCTCCCTGATGCAGCTCTGTTGGTCTCTGTGTCTCCCTGATGCAGCTCTGTTGGTCTCTGTGTCTCCCTGATGCAGCTCTGTTGATCTCTGTGGCTCCCTGATGCAGCTCTGTTGGTCTCTGTGTCTCCCTGATGCAGCTCTGTTGGTCTCTGTGTCTCCCTGATGCAGCTCTGTTGATCTCTGTGGCTCCCTGATGCAGCTCTGTTGGTCTCTGTGTCTCCCTGATGCAGCTCTGTTGGTCTCTGTGGCTTCCTGATGCAACTCTGTTGGTCTCTGTGTCTCCCTGATGCAGCTCTGTTGGTCTCTGTGTCTCCCTGATGCAGCTCTGTTGATCTCTGTGGCTCCCTGATGCAGCTCTGTTGGTCTCTGTGTCTCCCTGATGCAGCTCTGTTGGTCTCTGTGTCTCCCTGATGCAGCTCTGTTGGTCTCTGTGTCTCCCTGATGCAGCTCTGTTGATCTCTGTGGCTCCCTGATGCAGCTCTGTTGGTCTCTGTGTCTCCCTGATGCAGCTCTGTTGGTCTCTGTGGCTTCCTGATGCAACTCTGTTGGTCTCTGTGTCTCCCTGATGCAGCTCTGTTGGTCTCTGTGTCTCCCTGATGCAGCTCTGTTGATCTCTGTGGCTCCCTGATGCAGCTCTGTTGGTCTCTGTGTCTCCCTGATGCAGCTCTGTTGGTCTCTGTGTCTCCCTGATGCAGCTCTGTTGATCTCTGTGGCTCCCTGATGCAGCTCTGTTGGTCTCTGTGTCTCCCTGATGCAACTCTGTTGGTCTCTGTGTCTCCCTGATGCAGCTCTGTTGGTCTCTGTGGCTTCCTGATGCAACTCTGTTGGTCTCTGTGTCTCCCTGATGCAGCTCTGTTGGTCTCTGTCTCCCTCCTGCAGGTACAAGATGCTGATCCACATCCGCACCCACACCAATGAGAAGCCGCACCGCTGCCCCACCTGCAACAAGAGCTTCTCACGACTCGAGAACCTCAAGATCCACAACCGCTCGCACACAGGTCAGTGTCGGGGCAGCCCAGCTGCAGGGCCGCTCACAGTAAAAGCATAGCAAAGTGCAACAGAGCACAGTCAAAGCATGGTAAAGCATATTAATAAACATGGCAAACCAGATAAACTATGGTAACCATGGAAAAAGCATGGGATAAAACTGCAAAAATAGCACGCAAAAATGCCCTGGTAAACTTGTATAAGGGTTATTCGGGAGACTGCACAGACCTGAACAGTCTGATTTGTTGAACCGTTCCACCATCCTTTTCTGGATCGTGTTCCTCTTGTCCGGTCTGCTCAGTGAGCAGCTCCACAAACCCGCTCCTGTTCACTGAACTACAGTAACATGTCTGGGTCTGTGCGTCTCACTAGATGACACCCTTATCACTTATCCAAGTCTTTAATTCCTTTCAGTTTCTTGAAGCTGTGTTTCTCTTCCTGTTCCTTTTCCAGGGGAGAAGCCGTACATCTGCCCGTACGAGGGCTGCAACAAGCGCTACTCCAACTCCAGCGACCGCTTCAAGCACACGCGCACGCACTACGTCGACAAGCCCTACTACTGCAAGATGGCGGGGTGCCTGAAGCGCTACACCGACCCCAGCTCCCTGCGCAAGCACATCAAGGCACACGGGCACCACGTGATGCACGAGCAGCAGGGGGCGCTGCGGCAGGGGGGCAGGGGGGCGGAGGGTCCCTACGTCAGCGGGACGCACATCATCATCCCCAGCCCGGCCGCCCTCTTCGGCAGCCACGCCCTTCAGGGACTGGGCCGCTCCCTGCCTCTCCCGCTGAGCGCCCGGCCCCTGGACCTCAGCACGCTGGCCTGCGCGGGCTTGGGGTCCCCCTCCCTGGGCGCCCTGGCCAACCCAGTCCTCTCCCTCAACAGTACTCCAATCGGCCTGGCCAAATCGCCCATGGTGTCTTCCGGCTTCTCCGCTAGTGGTCTGGGGCTGCCCCTGGTTTCCTTGGTGACCGGGGGGTTCTCACAAAAAAGCGGGGTGCCGTTCGGGAAGCACTCCAAACTGGCCAGCTCCAAGCCCGCCAGCAAGCTGAGACCCAGAGGGGAAGACCTTGGGGGCATACCTGGGACTGTCCTGAATCTCTCCACCGGGGCAGGCGCTCTCTCCAGCCCTGAGTCGCTAACCCAGGGCTGGGTGGTCATTCCTTCTGGCTCAGTTGTCCTCAAACCGGCCGTTGTAAACTAATCCACATTCCTGGGGGGGTGGGGGGTGGCTTGGAGGGCAATCAGTAGATGTCAGGATGTAAAGGGGTCGCTCATCCTGAAGCTCAGAGCTCAGATAACATTTCCTTTCCTCTATACAGATTTCTTAAAGACAACGGTGGACAGTACCACGTGATGGCATTACTTTTCTCTTGTGCAACAGGGAGGACCGTGGTTTTGCTTTGTGCGTTTTTAGGGGCAGCTTGGCAGAAACAGCTCAGTTACAATAGCTCTAAGCTCCTCTCTCTTTGGACTGGCGGTCATGCTGTCCATGGAATTCGGTCACCTGGTCATCCCATCGGCTCTTCTGCATTTCTGATTTACATGCAATCACACCGAACATTCACCCGGAACACTTAAGTCGCACGTTTTGAGTTGGTTTTTTAAAGATATTTACCGTGGATAGATCCACAGAGATCTATGAGATCTGGCATGTCTGGTTTAAGCCTGTTTACCTGTATTGGAAAGTGGCTGCCAGTTTGACCCCAGTTCTTTGAAGTTGTGCCTTTTGAATCCTGCCCTGTCCTGTGCAATTTGTAGAAATGCTAATAACATTGAGCCCGGTGCAATCTGTACACATACTGATAAAATAAATAAATAAAATAGAACCTAAACACATATCTGCTTAAATTGGCTCAAACAAGCGGACGAGGTGGGAAATTTCCACCATGGGACGTTAATTCAGTAAAATGACTTGCCGTGGCCAGACACCAACCCCAGGGGGAGCCAGGGACCAGGTCATTCTGAGAGAGTTGAGCCGCTTTAGGAAGCACCTGTGTTGAGGGCAGGATCCCATCCCAGGTGTTCCCTAAGTGGGCTTCTGAATCTACCAATTCTCCTCCCTGCTGCAGCACAGTGACCAGCCTCTCCCTGCTCTCTCCTGCTGTAACGAAGGCACTTCAGAAACACAGGGATCATTCCCCAAGGACATTTCAATTCATTTTTTTTTTTTTTTAAGACGAGACATTTTCTCATGTCGACGTTGCTTTTTTTTTTCGGTGTGGCCATACCGCCAGCCGCGTGTTGTAAAAGCCTAATGCGTGCTGCTGGGAAACCAGCCCCCACTGGGACTTGTCACGTTTGCAGGACAAGGCGGACTGGCAGGGCAGGTAGCTCACTTCCGCTGCTTAGCTTGGCTCAGCTCCTCGGGGAGGAGACGTTCAGCAGACACGCTGCCGGCTTTCCTTGGAAACAGAGACGAGCGCTCAGCACAGAACAGCGCAGATACAGGGTTGCTGCTGGAGGGAGAGAACCATCACCGGAGTGGATAGAGCCAGGCACCACAGCACTGGAACAAGCTTCTAGGAGCACCGACAGCACTGCAGCGCAGCCTTGAAACAAGTGGTCACATGGAGCAGGTAATGCACCAACAGTGAATGCATTTCCAGAACTGTGACTTTAAAAAAAAAAAAAAAAAAAAAAAATTGGTGCCGTTGACAATCTTGAGTAAAGAGAATCATGCCCTGCATGACTTCATCTCCAACCCATACTGGAATAACGAGGCACAAGTCTGTTTTTACTTTCAGAGTTTAGAGTAGGAATGCAGTCTTGGTGTGGTGTCATCCTCGATGACCACTTGCCCCCACTGCCCCACCCCTCCTCTGAAACCCCTGGTCCTCCATCCTTCCACGCTTCAGACTGCAGCGCTAAACCCCACCAGCTTGTCAGCCCAGGACGGCTGAAGCAGCTTCCATCTCTGCTCAGAAGAAGCCTGCCGCTTCCTGTAAATCAGGCTGTGACTCAAAGCGTGATTCATGCAATGGGATCCGAGACAGGACAGTAAACAGGGCTGGTGCTGCTCCATAGACCCCCACACAGTGCTGTCCAGCGCACTGTAGTGGAGCGAGCCAAGGTTGACACGGACCCGCCCTGGGTCCAATCTTTAAATATAATTATAATTATAATAATAATAATAATAATAATAATAATAATAATAATAATAATAATAATAATAATAATAATAATAATAATAATAAGCTGTTTGACCTATTAACCCTTTGAGCACTCACCTGCACTTTCAACAAGCAACCTACACCCCCTCCCTCCTACTCATTTGCAACGATAGTCTTCATCAGGAGGGTCTTGTGAATGGAAGGTCGTGGTTTGTAACTCAGTGTCTGCACGGCGTTTCCTTGTGCCCAGTATTTTAACTGTAGTTGAAAGTAATCGTTTCCATCAATGGAGCTTTCAGTTTCTTTTTTTTTCTTGGGACTGCGTCCCACATAGCGATCTTTGTTCTATTCTGTGATTTTGTTATTCTATATATTATTATCGCAGTATGTTTAAGCTTTCTTTGCTGCTCCTTGACTGTAGATTTGCGGCGGAATGATTATTTTCCTTCACTTCCCCGTGCCGTCGATGCTGCTGGTCAGTAAAAACCAGTCTAAGTGTTAAAAGAACAGTGTTAAAATAAAGGAGAAAAAACCGATAACTCTCATCTCAAAAAATACTTTTATTGGTTAAAAAAACATTTAAAGAACGACTTAGCATTGCCTTCATCCTGCTCGACGCTGTCATAAACCAAAAAGCAACGTTCTGAATGCTTCTTTTAACCAGTTTTTTTTTGTGATATGCGAGTTGCAGGGTTTCCTTTCCTTGATTTGGATATTGTGTTTCACCCTACGCACAACAGCTTCTTTTCGATCCTCGTGTTACTGCCGAAAGCAAAGCCAGCTTGAGACTCACCGGTCCAGAACTGTGCAGTTAATGCAGGAACCACGGAGGCGGCTGCATGCAGATAAGACTAGCAATCTCGCTGCCCTTCGACCAGTACCTCACTTTGCCATGACCTCCCTGCAAATACCAACAACCGTTCAGATTCGTAGCTTCTCGCTCCCCATCCTGAATACTCCAGGCAAGTACGTTTGTGAACTACAGCTTTCTTTTATTTTTTAGTATTAATAAATGAATTAATTAGCCACCACAGTACGCATTAAAAAGGGATGCCTTGGTTTGAAGTGTAAATATGCTATGGCAGTGCACAAAGGGTTAATATTAGACGAAGGCCTGGGAAAGGGCCAGTATCAGATTGTTTTTTTTGTTTATTTTTGCACATCAAGATATTTTTTAATATCAGTATTTTTAATGGTTCGAAGTGCCTTATATTATAATTAAAATGTAGAGGATATACAGTATATATATATATATATATATATATATATATATATAAAATAAAATAAAAAACTATATATATATATATTTTTGTGGCTCCAGTACTGAAGTCACATGTTGCAGAATTTTAGTTGTAAAAGTCTTAATTGGTACAACATAGCAGTGTGCTCCTGTTTTAGAGGGTGTTAACTATGTCAAAAAAAAGTTGAATAAAGTTGCATTTGATAACTGCCCTGTGTCTGACTTTACCTGCAACTTCAGTCACTGATGCTCAGGAAGTACTGTGTGGTCTTTTCTGTGCCGGCTGTATAAGGCAGCCTATATAAACCACACTGTAATGACTACACCAGCTAAGACAGACTAACTAAAGGGGTCATTTCATGAGACACACAGACGCGCACATGTATTTAATATCCCTTCAGTCATGGTTTTTTAATTAGATTTTTAGAAAAAAACTGTGTGAACTCTATAGAGATGTTTGAGATGTTTCCCTGCCAAAACTTTGTAAAAAAACAAAACCCTATGCATTTTAAAATAGGTACATAGACAGTGAAGTGAACATGATGCAATTAAGCACGCAGTGACTGATAGGGAAGTGAACAGCTTTGGCTGTGTGAACTTCATCAAGACAGGAAGGAAGCGTGCTGAGCAGCTGCACCAGGACACCAATAAGAAAACAACACAGTACCAGGGATGGAAAGAAAGACTCCTACTGCATAGCTGTTTTACCCAATCCAGGTTTTACTACTACCAGCTTGATTAGCCAGGGTGTACGGGTAACAAGCTCAGGTGTGTCTTATTAAACTCATCTTGAAAACCTGGAATGGATCAAAACTGCTATGCAAAGGGAGTTGATTTCCATCCCTGCAGTAATGAAAGACCCCAGACCACACCAGCGCAGCTAGACACAGTTACGTACTGAAAAGGGATTTTATTTTGGAGATATAATTTACAGGGGAGGGGAGGGTGCTGCCTGCGCTCAGGTCTCGGGGTGCTGCTGTGTTTTACTCCGTGTCTGGGAGCTCTGGTCCTGCTTCTCAATCTCCAGCTCCTCATCCAGCCGCTCCTTGGCACGCACCACCTGGGGAGACAATCACAGACAGACACAGCCATCAAGACCCCACTGCAGCAAGGCCAGCCTCGTCTCACTCGCGTCCAGGGAAAACTAAAAGAAAGCCAAGTGATGTTTCTTCTCGTGCCTTCTTCAGTGCACTGTTTAGTTTCTTATAGTTCTACCTTAGCATTGTGATTGAGCATTCTGAAGTTAGAATGACTGAAGTTTAGCATTGTGATTGAGCATTCTGAAGTTAGAATGACTGAAGTTTAGCATTGTGATTGAGCATTCTGAAGTTAGAATGACTGAAGTTTAGCATTGTGATTGAGCATTCTGAAGTTATGAATGACTCTGAAGTTTAGCATTGTGATTGAGCATTCTGAAGTTATGAATGACTGAAGTTTAGCATTGTGATTGAGCATTCTGAAGTTATGAATGACTCTCTGAAGTTTAGCATTGTGATTGAGCATTCTGAAGTTAGAATGACTGAAGTTTAGCATTGTGATTGAGCATTCTGAAGTTATGAATGACTCTCTGAGGTTTAGCATTGTGATTGAGCATTCTGAAGTTATGAATGACTCTCTGAAGTTTAGCATTGTGATTGAGCATTCTGAAGTTATGAATGACTCTCTGAAGTTTAGCATTGTGATTGAGCATTCTGAAGTTATGAATGACTCTCTGAAGTTTAGCATTGTGATTGAGCATTCTGAAGTTATGAATGACTCTCTGAAGTTTAGCATTGTGATTGAGCATTCTGAAGTTATGAATGACTCTCTGAAGTTTAGCATTGTGATTGAGCATTCTGAAGTTATGAATGACTCTCTGAAGTTTAGCATTGTGATTGAGCATTCTGAAGTTAGAATGACTGAAGTTTAGCATTGTGATTGAGCATTCTGAAGTTATGAATGACTCTCTGAAGTTTAGCATTGTGATTGAGCATTCTGAAGTTATGAATGACTCTCTGAAGTTTAGCATTGTGATTGAGCATTCTGAAGTTATGAATGACTCTCTGAAGTTTAGCACCGAGTATGAGAACAGCACATAAAGCACAGCTCACCTTTGACTGCAAATATAGAGACCCACCAACCAATTTGTCATTAACTTTAAACAAGTGCTCGTAGTTCTGTAAGAAAAAAACAAAACAAAAAAAAGAAAATCAATTAGGATTGGACTGCATGCATAATTGCGCCAGGTTTAGTTTCCCTAGCTCTGTATCTATTTTATAATGCACACACATTATGCTGTTTCAAAGTTTTGGCAGGGCAACTTCTCAAACCCCAGAGTTCACACAAACTGTTAAAAAATGTAATGAAAACAATCCTGACTGAATGGGATTTAAACAATCTAAAATAGAGAGCTGTTTGAAAGATGACTTCAAGATGAACACTGGAAACGCTGTAAGACTACACAAAACTGGTATTACATTGGAATACAGAAATGAAAAGAGTGACATGAAGTAAAAACTTAAGGCAAGGTTCTGCCTCTCCAGAGAGCGGGAGGGGAGGCTCTGCCTCTCCAGAGAGCGGGAGGGGAGGCTCTGCCTCTCCAGAGAGCGGGAGGGGAGGCTCTGCCTCTCCAGAGAGCGGGAGGGGAGGCTCTGCCTCTCCAGAGAGCGGGAGGGGAGGCTCTGCCTCTCCAGAGAGCGGGAGGGGAGGCTCTGCCTCTCCAGAGAGCGGGAGGGGAAGCTCTGCCTCTCCAGAGAGCGGGAGGGGAGGCTCTGCCTCTCCAGAGAGCGGGAGGGGAGGCTCTGCCTCTCCAGGGAGCGGGAGGGGAGGCTCTGCCTCTCCAGGGAGCGGGAGGGGAGGCTCTGCCTCTCCAAGGAGCGGGAGGGGAGGCTCTGCCTCTCCAAGGAGCGGGAGGGGAAGCTCTGCCTCTCCAGAGAGCGGGAGGGGGGGCTCTGCCTCTCCAGGGAGCGGGAGGGGAGGCTCTGCCTCTCCAGGGAGCGGGAGGGGAGGCTCTGCCTCTCCAGGGAGCGGGAGGGGAGGCTCTGCCTCTCCAGGGAGCGGGAGGGGAAGCTCTGCCTCTCCAGGGAGCGGGAGGGGAAGCTCTGCCTCTCCAGAGAGCGGGAGGGGAGGCTCTGCCTCTCCAGAGAGCGGGAGGGGAGGCTCTGCCTCTCCAGAGAGCGGGAGGGGAGGCTCTGCCTCTCCAGGGAGCGGGAGGGGAGGCTCTGCCTCTCCAGGGAGCGGGAGGGGAAGCTCTGCCTCTCCAGAGAGCGGGAGGGGAAGCTCTGCCTCTCCAGAGAGCGGGAGGGGAGGCTCTGCCTCTCCAGAGAGCGGGAGGGGAGGCTCTGCCTCTCCAGGGAGAGGGAGGGGAGGCTCTGCCTCTCCAGGGAGAGGGAGGGGAGGCTCTGCCTCTCCAGGGAGCGGGAGGGGAGGCTCTCCAGAGAGCGGGAGGGGAGGCTCTGCCTCTCCAGGGAGCGGGAGGGGAGGCTCTGCCTCTCCAGGGAGCGGGAGGGGAGGCTCTGCCTCTCCAGGGAGCGGGAGGGGAAGCTGTGCCTCTCCAGGGAGCGGGAGGGGAGGCTCTGCCTCTCCAGGGAGCGGGAGGGGAGGCTCTGCCTCTCCAGGGAGCGGGAGGGGAGGCTGCGTTTGACCTGCAGTATACAGAGCAGAGCTCAGCGCCCGGCGCACCTTCTGAATTTCCTCCGGAGAGAGTGTGGAGACGTTGAGGACTTGCTGGGCCTCCTGTAGCGTCATGCCGGAGATGCTGGAAGCAGCTGCAGACTGCTGACCAGCCCGGCCTCGTGCATCGGCCGCGGCTCTACTGGCTGGAAGAGGAGAGGAGAGGAGGGGGTTAAAACCAGAGATTGTCCAAGACACCCGGAACTATGAGAACCATAAGGCTAAAGGAACAGATACACACGCAAGCACAGACATGCAGGCAGACAGACTCTCAGTTTAACAAATATTATCATTGACAGATGGTACTTTCAGGCTAAACGAATAAGTTTTAAAATGGCATTAACTTTATTAATAATAATAATAATAATAATAATAATAATAATAATAATAACACATTTTTAAAAAAGGAGTAGCTTTAAGAATAGTATTTTACTGCTGTTCTAAAAACAAAAGCACCACATGGATTTTGAATGATGTGACACTACAGTGCAGGAGCTCCAGTGTCTAGCGGGCTGGACCCTGATTCACTGACCGGCGAATTCCTGCCTCAGCGCCTTCGCGAACGCCCTCCCGATCACCTGCGCCCCCATCACCACGATCTGAGCCAGGTACTTCGCCTGGTGGGAGGAGAGCGGGTTCAAGGGTAATAATGGTACTCACGATACAGACAGAAACAACCACACATCACAGTACGAGAAAGGAGAGTGACTGCATCTCTCAAAGACACCGCAGGAGAGTCGCGACGATGAGGAGTCTCTCTTTTTTTTTACTATTAGATAAACTAGACTCTGAAAGACGCATTCATTCTTGTCGAAACAGAACTACCATCTAAACAATTAAAGTTTAAAAAACACACACAGACTGGGTCTGTGACGCACACCTAACCTAGATTCAAAATACTGCACGCAGACCTTTGTCAACGCGTTAAATGTCATCAATTTAATTGACACCTCGTCTAACTGCTAAACGATATCGTATTTCTTTACAATACTGTACATTTCGCAGCATGCCTGACTCACCATGCTTCGTTGTCTTTGTATTTGTATGTAACTCTCTCCTCCTCACATGTACCACATCAGCGATCTGTCAAGGTCACCCCGAGGTCAGGGGTCAAGGGGCGGTGGGGAACCACAGAGTTTAAAAAAAAAAAATGTAGATCCTACAAGCCACTAATTTTTTCAGTTTTCGCCCTCTGCTGGAGGGTAGTCAAAATTACATCCGTTCTGAATCTTAACTTGAATGACGTGTCGAGAGGGTGCAGCACGCCCTCTTGCGGTTCAATGGGATATTGACACGTTCTGCAGTGTTTTAATATGAAAATTGAGCGGGTGGACTGATAGAAATCTGTGTAGCGGAGGAATTTGGAATCAATGACTTGAAACACTCTTGTCATCGTCATTCTCAGTGCTAATAATAAGATGCTAAGTGCTTATTGTGCAGTTTTTTCTTTACAGTACTTGCAAGAATCGTCTAGCATCTAGAAGCTCTTAAATTAATGACGAAAGTTTCATCAGTCTTTTCTTTGTATTGGTTATAAACCATCTGAATGCCCTATGGTTGTAAATCAGAATGCAAAAACACACTCCAAACACAGTTCATTTAAATGTATTTTTTATTATTAATTAAGGCAACATTCCCAGTAAAACGCTACTTTAGAGATGCGTTAGTTATGTATATATTTTTTTAAAAAAAAGGAAAGAGAAAAAATAATTGAAATGGAATGCTGTTGATCTCAGTGCAGTATGAGATGAATGGCAGTGACAGGTCCAGGACACCAGGGGGCAGCAGTGTGAGATGAATGGCAATGACAGGACTCCTGACAGCTGGTCAAACAGCAGCCAGGCTTGCCCCTGTGAGCCCGAGACCCTTCCAGTCACTACGGGGGAGGGATTCCAGTTTGAAACTCCAGGCAGGCAGTGGGGGGAGGGGTTCAGGAGGTACTGGGTGGTTTCCAACAGTGCAATGGCATTCCCAGATCGCTACGGTCACACTGACTGCTCCTCGTGGACCTGGTCCTTCTAGTCATCCTGGAACAGAAACAGAAAGACGGATCAGCAGCCACAGCCGATTTCAGGACTGAACCCCGCCTGCAGCCCGCCAGGAACCTTCCCTGACCCGAATGCTACGAGCTCTGGCTTCTCTGTGTCTGAGGACAGGGAGGGGTCGGGGTAAAGGGAGGGTGTGAGAGCTGGCAGACAGGGTTCAGAGGTGACCTGCCCTGGGCAGAGCTGGCAATCCTCTCTGTATGTGACAGTGCTGAGCTGCAGTGAGTGGGGTTAGCGTGCTGTGATTGGCTAGCTTGCTGCAGTGAGTGGGGTTAGCGTGCTGTGATTGGCTAGCTTGCTGCAGTGAGTGGGGTTAGCGTGCTGTGATTGGCTAGCTTGCTGCAGTGAGTGGGGTTAGCGTGCTGTGATTGGCTAGCTTGCTGCAGTGAGTGGGGTTAGCGTGCTGTGATTGGCTAGCTTGCTGCAGTGAGTGGGGTTAGCGTGCTGTGATTGGCAAGTGTGCTGCAGTGAGTGGGGTTAGCGTGCTGTGATTGGAAGGCATGCTGCAGTGAGTGGGGTTAGCGTGCTGTGATTGGCTAGCTTGCTGCAGTGAGTGGGGTTAGCGTGCTGTGATTGGCAAGTGTGCTGCAGTGAGTGGGGTTAGCGTGCTGTGATTGGAAGGCATGCTGCAGTGAGTGGGGTTAGCGTGCTGTGATTGGCAAGTGTGCTGCAGTGAGTGGGGTTAGCGTGCTGTGATTGGCTAGCTTGCTGCAGTGAGTGGGGTTAGCGTGCTGTGATTGGCAAGTGTGCTGCAGTGAGTGGGGTTAGCGTGCTGTGATTGGAAGGCATGCTGCAGTGAGTGGGGTTAGCGTGCTGTGATTGGCAAGTGTGCTGCAGTGAGTGGGGTTAGCGTGCTGTGATTGGCTAGCTTGCTGCAGTGAGTGGGGATAACGTGCTGTGATTGGCTAGCTTGCTGCAGTGAGTGGGGTTAGCGTGCTGTGATTGGCTAGCTTGCTGCAGTGAGTGGGGTTAGCGTGCTGTGATTGGCTAGCTTGCTGCAGTGAGTGGGGTTAGCGTGCTGTGATTGGCTAGCTTGCTGCAGTGAGTGGGGTTAGCGTGCTGTGATTGGAAGGCATGCTGCAGTGAGTGGGGTTAGCGTGCTGTGATTGGCTAGCTTGCTGCAGTGAGTGGGGTTAGCGTGCTGTGATTGGAAGGCATGCTGCAGTGAGTGGGGTTAGCGTGCTGTGATTGGAAGGCATGCTGCAGTGAGTGGGGTTAGCGTGCTGTGATTGGAAGGCATGCTGCAGTGAGTGGGGTTAGCGTGCTGTGATTGGCTAGCTTGCTGCAGTGAGTGGGGTTAGCGTGCTGTGATTGGCTAGCTTGCTGCAGTGAGTGGGGTTAGCGTGCTGTGATTGGCTAGCTTGCTGCAGTGAGTGGGGTTAGCGTGCTGTGATTGGAAGGCATGCTGCAGTGAGTGGGGTTAGCGTGCTGTGATTGGAAGGCATGCTGCAGTGAGTGGGGTTAGCGTGCTGTGATTGGCTAGCTTGCTGCAGTGAGTGGGGTTAGCGTGCTGTGATTGGCTAGCTTGCTGCAGTGAGTGGGGTTAGCGTGCTGTGATTGGCTAGCTTGCTGCAGTGAGTGGGGTTAGCGTGCTGTGATTGGCAGGAGTGCTGTGATTGGCAGGCGGGCTGTGAGTCGGACAGCGTGGAGGGGGGCCTCACCCATTCGTCATCGTCTACGCCCTCAAAGGACTCCTGTGGCAGAGGGTCCTCACGGTTGCCCAGCTTCGCCACCATTGCGCTCAGCAGCTACAGAGACACAGAGAGGCACCTTACATGTAACGTATAATACTACCAGACTGAACAGGGACACACAGGGACACACAGAGACACAGACACACAGAGACACCTTACATGTAACGTATAATACTACCAGACTGAACAGGGACACAGTGAGACACACAGAGACACAGAGATACACAGAGACACCTTACATGTAACGTATAATACTACCAGACTGAACAGGGACACAGTGAGACACAGGGGCACACTGACCAGCGAGACAGTGAGACAGAGAGGCTCCTAACACAGGGGACCAACAGACTCTGGGGCAGTCATCACAAAGACAGGCTGAGATACAGTACAAGCAGAGGAAGCTGTGAAGACACACGAGACAGCGAGACACGCAGACATACTTACAAAGAGGACATGGGAAGCAGACGTGAAAGAAACAACAGAAGGCCTGCCCGTGACATCACGGGCTGTGGGGAGGGGGCGGGGGGGTTACCTCATCTTTCTTCTGCTCATCACTCTTCTCCTCCAGGTACACAGACGACGGGGCGTACTTCCTGACTGGAGCTTCCTTCGGGGCCTCGCTCACTGACACACACACACACACACACACACGTTACTTACACAGGCATTCGCAAATGCAGAGCTCGCAAATCTGAACTTACACTGTAGCTGTTAAATGATTGTTTTAGAGCTAAGACATTCTCAAACGGATGAGAAGACATTGACATGTTGTAGCACGGTGCAGCTATACAATAGTAACAGCATAGCAGTGTGATAGAGAGGTATGGTAAACCATGGTAAGCTATGGTAGATGCACAGTATACAGTAACCATGGGAAAAGCCTGAGGGAAACCTGCAAGAAATGTACTGTGGTGAGCTTCTCTAAGAGCCACACAGCCACACCTCCCCTTGCTGCACGGTTACACCAGAGCACACAGTGTGGGGGTCTCTCTCTCTGTGTCGTACCGGGGGTCATGCCTTTGGGCTGCAGGCTGATCTTGCGGTGCTGCCCGTTGGATCCGGAGAGCCAGGCTGAGGCGGAGAGAGCCGGCTCCCACCACACTGCTGTCTCAGGGAACAGATCATCCTGGAAGTACTCCTTCTGCAGGGAGAGAGAGACCGGGAGAGACCAGGGCGTCTGAAATCCATCCTCATAGCACACATTCACAACACAAGCCTTCAGCATGTGGAGATAGGGGTTATCATTTCAATAGGATGGTTTGTCTTCATTAACTTACGATTGATTATTTACACCCTCTGCCACACTGATGAAGACATCAGCTGATGTCGACTTGACTTTTCACTTAGCTTCACCTAGCAGACCTTATTCTACCCAAGTCAGGGCCTTCTACAATCCCAAATACAGTCACCTTCCACCAGATAATTTTTGCTTTAACAAGAGGTGCCATTTATATGCTGCAGTAATTGTATTTCTTGTTAAGTTATGATAAAATAATCTATGGCTTGCTGTGATTGGCTATTTAATCCAAATCATCACTAAAACACGATTTTGTTTTACTGAATGGAAAAAAAAAACACCAATTAAACATCTAAAACAAATAAGAAACAACTTCAAACTTCAGTCAGGCCACTGGATTAAGTGTGTCGGTTGTTTCTTTCTGCTTTGGTGAGTTTATTGGTTGCGTTTGTCCCTTCTGAACTGCAGTAGCTTTGAGAATGCAGCCCTGTGGGTTGCACAGCAGTCCCGGGTTGCTGTGTGTGTGTGGAGGCTCAGCGGACGGCAGCGGGCTGCTCTCATACCTTCACTCGCGGGGCTCGGAAGACGACGGGCTCGATGGAGGTCTTGCTCAGTCGCAGCGCCTTGGCGAACTCCACCTCCCGCACGTCACACTCCAGCTTGGGCAGGAAGGAGAAGGCCTGCAGACAGAGGAAGCAGTCAGAGAGGCAGGAAGAATGCTTTACTAATGCAATGCGATTCTCACTCCGGGAAGCTCCTGGCTATAGCATGCTGTATCTGTAATGAATGCTTTACTAATGTAATGCAATTCAGTTCCAATCAGTTTCATGGTACAAAACCAAAGCAGTCTTTGTCCATTACAGTGTGCGGATCTGGAGTGGAGGGCCAGGTCCCTAGACCCTGCTCTGAAATGTTCTGCGTAGACGAGGGGCTGACAGGAGTGCATTGTGGGTACCTTGTGAGGGTCACTGGAGTTGAAGCTGCTGCACTCCAGGAAGTGGGGCGACTCCGGGGTGATCTCGTAGACATACACTCTGGTGTCGCCCTAAAACACCACAAACACATCGGAAATCAATCACGTACACGTGCATGTATAACATCAATAAGATTGATAAGAACAGGATGATTTCCAGTGAAACCCTGTCGCATTGTTAAGCAGGGAGACTGCTGGTTACCTTGCCAGTGAGGAAGGCCGTGCTGGTGTCTTCATCGTAGAAGGGGATGAGAGTGGAGGGGGAGACGTCCGTGCTGACTGTGGCCAGGGGTCCGGAGGAGAGCGAGCCCACTGCGTACAGATAGATCTGCCGCTCGCTACGGCTGCGGGGCAAAAACGAGAGATGAGAGACCAGCAACAACTGATATCACAGACACCGACTGCTCTCAGTGCAGTCAAAACTGTAACAACACTGCAACAACACTGCAATCACCATGTGTCTCACCCTTAGGTACAGGAGCAAACTGGAGTTTGGGAGCCAGCAGCCATTGCAGAAAGTTTAATGCCGTAAGAGGCAGAGTGAACAGCACAGGTTAGACTACAGCACAGGCTGTCCGGTTTAAGAAGTGAGGAGTGAGGGAGGGAGGGAGGGAGGGAGGGAGTGGTCGGCCCCTACCTGTCAAAGCCAGACACCAGCAGGTATTTCCCCGCACAGACCCACACCAGTCGGGCTCCACGAGCCCCCTCAGGACCCGGACCCTCCTAGTGAGGGGAGAGAGAGAGAGAGAGAGAGAGACAGGGTTAGAGAGTCCATACACACATTCAATATGAACCTGAACTGACACTGTAAAGAGAATTTACGTTATACACCCCAAAGCTAAGTGTCGTGTTACACAATAGTCATTTATTATTTTCTTGTAACATTTTAGTTAACACTGGGGTTATTGTGATGATCACTGGATTATAATTAATAATCTTTTATAACATATATATATATATACACATTATCATGGATCGATGATAAATAATCAATCCTTAAACCCAGATCTGTGACATGCCCCACAAGCCCTGGGATCCTGTCCTCACTGACAGTCCTGGCCCAGTCTCTGGTACCTGGGTCGGCTCGGTCGACTTGCGGGGGTCGTAGATCCGGACCTTCCTGTCCTTGCTGACCGTCGCCAGGAACTGACCGTCCGGGCTCCAGGCTAGACTGAAGATCTGCAGAGAGAGAGCGAGAGAGAGAGAGAGAGAGAGAGTTGAGATACCTGCTATACAGACACGTTCATTACCTGATGAGATGCCTGCTATACAGACACGTTCATTACCTGATGAGATGCCTGCTATACAGACACGTTCATTACCTGATGAGATGCCTGCTATACAGACACGTTCATTACCTGATGAGATGCCTGCTATACAGACACGTTCATTACCTGATGAGATACCTGCTATACAGACACGTTCATTACCTGATGAGATGCCTGCTATACAGACACGTTCATTACCTGATGAGATACCTGCTATACAGACACGTTCATTACCTGATGAGATGCCTGCTATACAGACACGTTCATTACCTGATGAGATACCTGCTATACAGACACGTTCATTACCTGATGAGATGCCTGCTATACAGACACGTTCATTACCTGATGAGATACCTGCTATACAGACACGTTCATTACCTGATGAGATACCTGCTATACAGACACGTTCATTACCTGATGAGATACCTGCTATACAGACACGTTCATTACCTGATGAGATGCCTGCTATACAGACACGTTCATTACCTGATGAGATACCTGCTATACAGACACGTTCATTACCTGATGAGATGCCTGCTATACAGACACGTTCATTACCTGATGAGATACCTGCTATACAGACACGTTCATTACCTGATGAGATACCTGCTATACAGACACGTTCATTACCTGATGAGATACCTGCTATACAGACACGTTCATTACCTGATGAGATGCCTGCTATACAGACACGTTCATTACCTGATGAGATGCCTGCTATACAGACACGTTCATTACCTGATGAGATGCCTGCTATACAGACACGTTCATTACCTGATGAGATACCTGCTATACAGACACGTTCATTACCTGATGAGATGCCTGCTATACAGACACGTTCATTACCTGATGAGATACCTGCTATACAGACACGTTCATTACCTGATGAGATACCTGCTATACAGACACGTTCATTACCTGATGAGATACCTGCTATACAGACACGTTCATTACCTGATGAGATACCTGCTATACAGACACGTTCATTACCTGATGAGATGCCTGCTATACAGACACGTTCATTACCTGATGAGATACCTGCTATACAGACACGTTCATTACCTGATGAGATACCTGCTATACAGACACGTTCATTACCTGATGAGATACCTGCTATACAGACACGTTCATTACCTGATGAGATACCTGCTATACAGACACGTTCATTACCTGATGAGATACCTGCTATACAGACACGTTCATTACCTGATGAGATACCTGCTATACAGACACGTTCATTACCTGATGAGATGCCTGCTATACAGACACGTTCATTACCTGATGAGATGCCTGCTATACAGACACGTTCATTACCTGATGAGATACCTGCTATACAGACACGTTCATTACCTGATGAGATGCCTGCTATACAGACACGTTCATTACCTGATGAGATACCTGCTATACAGACACGTTCATTACCTGATGAGATGCCTGCTATACAGACACGTTCATTACCTGATGAGATGCCTGCTATACAGACACGTTCATTACCTGATGAGATACCTGCTATACAGACACGTTCATTACCTGATGAGATGCCTGCTATACAGACACGTTCATTACCTGATGAGATACCTGCTATACAGACACGTTCATTACCTGATGAGATACCTGCTATACAGACACGTTCATTACCTGATGAGATACCTGCTATACAGACACGTTCATTACCTGATGAGATGCCTGCTATACAGACACGTTCATTACCTGATGAGATGCCTGCTATACAGACACGTTCATTACCTGATGAGATACCTGCTATACAGACACGTTCATTACCTGATGAGATACCTGCTATACAGACACGTTCATTACCTGATGAGATGCCTGCTATACAGACACGTTCATTACCTGATGAGATACCTGCTATACAGACACGTTCATTACCTGATGAGATGCCTGCTATACAGACACGTTCATTACCTGATGAGATGCCTGCTATACAGACACGTTCATTACCTGATGAGATACCTGCTATACAGACACGTTCATTACCTGATGAGATACCTGCTATACAGACACGTTCATTACCTGATGAGATACCTGCTATACAGACACGTTCATTACCTGATGAGATGCCTGCTATACAGACACGTTCATTACCTGATGAGATACCTGCTATACAGACACGTTCATTACCTGATGAGATGCCTGCTATACAGACACGTTCATTACCTGATGAGATGCCTGCTATACAGACACGTTCATTACCTGATGAGATACCTGCTATACAGACACGTTCATTACCTGATGAGATGCCTGCTATACAGACACGTTCATTACCTGATGAGATACCTGCTATACAGACACGTTCATTACCTGATGAGATACCTGCTATACAGACACGTTCATTACCTGATGAGATACCTGCTATACAGACACGTTCATTACCTGATGAGATGCCTGCTATACAGACACGTTCATTACCTGATGAGATACCTGCTATACAGACACGTTCATTACCTGATGAGATACCTGCTATACAGACACGTTCATTACCTGATGAGATGCCTGCTATACAGACACGTTCATTACCTGATGAGATACCTGCTATACAGACACGTTCATTACCTGATGAGATACCTGCTATACAGACACGTTCATTACCTGATGAGATGCCTGCTATACAGACACGTTCATTACCTGATGAGATACCTGCTATACAGACACGTTCATTACCTGATGAGATGCCTGCTATACAGACACGTTCATTACCTGATGAGATACCTGCTATACAGACACGTTCATTACCTGATGAGATGCCTGCTATACAGACACGTTCATTACCTGATGAGATGCCTGCTATACAGACACGTTCATTACCTGATGAGATGCCTGCTATACAGACACGTTCATTACCTGATGAGATGCCTGCTATACAGACACGTTCATTACCTGATGAGATACCTGCTATACAGACACGTTCATTACCTGATGAGATGCCTGCTATACAGACACGTTCATTACCTGATGAGATACCTGCTATACAGACACGTTCATTACCTGATGAGATGCCTGCTATACAGACACGTTCATTACCTGATGAGATACCTGCTATACAGACACGTTCATTACCTGATGAGATGCCTGCTATACAGACACGTTCATTACCTGATGAGATACCTGCTATACAGACACATTCATTACCTGATGAGATACCTGCTATACAGACACGTTCATTACCTGATGAGATGCCTGCTATACAGACACGTTCATTACCTGATGAGATGCCTGCTATACAGACACGTTCATTACCTGATGAGATGCCTGCTATACAGACACGTTCATTACCTGATGAGATGCCTGCTATACAGACACGTTCATTACCTGATGAGATACCTGCTATACAGACACGTTCATTACCTGATGAGATGCCTGCTATACAGACACGTTCATTACCTGATGAGATACCTGCTATACAGACACGTTCATTACCTGATGAGATGCCTGCTATACAGACACGTTCATTACCTGATGAGATACCTGCTATACAGACACGTTCATTACCTGATGAGATACCTGCTATACAGACACGTTCATTACCTGATGAGATACCTGCTATACAGACACGTTCATTACCTGATGAGATGCCTGCTATACAGACACGTTCATTACCTGATGAGATACCTGCTATACAGACACATTCATTACCTGATGAGATACCTGCTATACAGACACGTTCATTACCTGATGAGATACCTGCTATACAGACACGTTCATTACCTGATGAGATACCTGCTATACAGACACGTTCATTACCTGATGAGATGCCTGCTATACAGACACGTTCATTACCTGATGAGATACCTGCTATACAGACACGTTCATTACCTGATGAGATGCCTGCTATACAGACACGTTCATTACCTGATGAGATACCTGCTATACAGACACGTTCATTACCTGATGAGATACCTGCTATACAGACACGTTCATTACCTGATGAGATACCTGCTATACAGACACGTTCATTACCTGATGAGATGCCTGCTATACAGACACGTTCATTACCTGATGAGATACCTGCTATACAGACACGTTCATTACCTGATGAGATACCTGCTATACAGACACGTTCATTACCTGATGAGATACCCGCTATACAGACACGTTCATTACCTGATGAGATACCTGCTATACAGACACGTTCATTACCTGATGAGATACCTGCTATACAGACACGTTCATTACCTGATGAGATGCCTGCTATACAGACACGTTCATTACCTGATGAGATGCCTGCTATACAGACACGTTCATTACCTGATGAGATACCTGCTATACAGACACGTTCATTACCTGATGAGATACCTGCTATACAGACACGTTCATTACCTGATGAGATACCTGCTATACAGACACGTTCATTACCTGATGAGATACCTGCTATACAGACACGTTCATTACCTGATGAGATGCCTGCTATACAGACACGTTCATTACCTGATGAGATGCCTGCTATACAGACACGTTCATTACCTGATGAGATGCCTGCTATACAGACACGTTCATTACCTGATGAGATACCTGCTATACAGACACGTTCATTACCTGATGAGATGCCTGCTATACAGACACGTTCATTACCTGATGAGATGCCTGCTATACAGACACGTTCATTACCTGATGAGATACCTGCTATACAGACACGTTCATTACCTGATGAGATACCTGCTATACAGACACGTTCATTACCTGATGAGATACCTGCTATACAGACACGTTCATTACCTGATGAGATGCCTGCTATACAGACACGTTCATTACCTGATGAGATACCTGCTATACAGACACGTTCATTACCTGATGAGATGCCTGCTATACAGACACGTTCATTACCTGATGAGATGCCTGCTATACAGACACGTTCATTACCTGATGAGATACCTGCTATACAGACACGTTCATTACCTGATGAGATGCCTGCTATACAGACACGTTCATTACCTGATGAGATGCCTGCTATACAGACACGTTCATTACCTGATGAGATGCCTGCTATACAGACACGTTCATTACCTGATGAGATACCTGCTATACAGACACGTTCATTACCTGATGAGATGCCTGCTATACAGACACGTTCATTACCTGATGAGATACCTGCTATACAGACACGTTCATTACCTGATGAGATGCCTGCTATACAGACACGTTCATTACCTGATGAGATACCTGCTATACAGACACGTTCATTACCTGATGAGATGCCTGCTATACAGACACGTTCATTACCTGATGAGATACCTGCTATACAGACACGTTCATTACCTGATGAGATACCTGCTATACAGACACGTTCATTACCTGATGAGATGCCTGCTATACAGACACGTTCATTACCTGATGAGATGCCTGCTATACAGACACGTTCATTACCTGATGAGATACCTGCTATACAGACACGTTCATTACCTGATGAGATGCCTGCTATACAGACACGTTCATTACCTGATGAGATACCTGCTATACAGACACGTTCATTACCTGATGAGATGCCTGCTATACAGACACGTTCATTACCTGATGAGATACCTGCTATACAGACACGTTCATTACCTGATGAGATGCCTGCTATACAGACACGTTCATTACCTGATGAGATACCTGCTATACAGACACGTTCATTACCTGATGAGATGCCTGCTATACAGACACGTTCATTACCTGATGAGATGCCTGCTATACAGACACGTTCATTACCTGATGAGATGCCTGCTATACAGACACGTTCATTACCTGATGAGATACCTGCTATACAGACACGTTCATTACCTGATGAGATACCTGCTATACAGACACGTTCATTACCTGATGAGATACCTGCTATAC
This sequence comes from Acipenser ruthenus, assembly GCF_902713425.1. Taxonomy (NCBI): domain Eukaryota; kingdom Metazoa; phylum Chordata; class Actinopteri; order Acipenseriformes; family Acipenseridae; genus Acipenser; species Acipenser ruthenus. Next base: position 906,113 of record NC_081210.1, read on the forward strand.
AGACACGTTCATTACCTGATGAGATACCTGCTATACAGACACGTTCATTACCTGATGAGATACCTGCTATACAGACACGTTCATTACCTGATGAGATACCTGCTATACAGACACGTTCATTACCTGATGAGATACCTGCTATACAGACACGTTCATTACCTGATGAGATACCTGCTATACAGACACGTTCATTACCTGATGAGATACCTGCTATACAGACACGTTCATTACCTGATGAGATACCTGCTATACAGACACGTTCATTACCTGATGAGATGCCTGCTATACAGACACGTTCATTACCTGATGAGATACCTGCTATACAGACACGTTCATTACCTGATGAGATACCTGCTATACAGGCACGTTCATTACCTGATGAGATACCTGCTATACAGACACGTTCATTACCTGATGAGATGCCTGCTATACAGACACGTTCATTACCTGATGAGATGCCTGCTATACAGACACGTTCATTACCTGATGAGATGCCTGCTATACAGACACGTTCATTACCTGATGAGATACCTGCTATACAGACACGTTCATTACCTGATGAGATACCTGCTATACAGACACGTTCATTACCTGATGAGATACCTGCTATACAGACACGTTCATTACCTGATGAGATACCTGCTATACAGACACGTTCATTACCTGATGAGATACCTGCTATACAGACACGTTCATTACCTGATGAGATGCCTGCTATACAGACACATTCATTACCTGATGAGATACCTGCTATACAGACACGTTCATTACCTGATGAGATGCCTGCTATACAGACACGTTCATTACCTGATGAGATGCCTGCTATACAGACACGTTCATTACCTGATGAGATGCCTGCTATACAGACACGTTCATTACCTGATGAGATGCCTGCTATACAGACACGTTCATTACCTGGTCCTGGTGACCGTGCAGCACCCTGACCTCCCGGCCAGACCCCAGGTCCCAGAGCCGCACGGTCAGGTCATACGAGGAGGAGGCGATGATCCCGGAGGCCAGCGGGTGAAACTTGACTGAGTAAATCTTCTCTGTGTGCCCTGGAACACAAAGCAGTGTGAGCTCAGGAGCTCAGCTCTCAGCTCTCAGGCTCTCAGCTCTTAGCCTCTCAGATCTCAACTCTCAGCTCTCAGGCTCTCAGCCTCTCAGTCTTTCAGCTCTCAGGCTCTCAGCTCAGCTCTCAGCCTCTGAAGTTCTCTGCCTCTCAGGCTCTCAGCTCTCTGCCTATCAGGCTCTCAGCTCTCAGCCTCTCTGCCTCTCAGCTCTCAGCTCTCAGGCTCTCGCACACAATCACACTGCAGTAAACACTGTGTACGCAGTCTAGGCCGTACCCTGCAGGATGCACTGCGGCTCAGAGATGGTCTCCTTCAGACCTCCTTCAGGAACGAGCCACACTCGGATCTTAGCATCCTCCCCAGCTGGAAAGAGATAGAGAGGAGAGAGAGAAGAGTGAGTGAGAAGAGGGAGAGAGAGAGAGAGAGTGAGAGAGAGAGAGAGAGAGACAGTTTGAAATGTCTCCAGAGTCCAGAGTGGTTTGAGGAAACACAACTCCTGCATTTGACAACATAGACGTTATGAATTTGCTGTTATTGCACTATATATGTATACATTCATTTGGAGAGAATTGCAGGGCTGTAGTGTGACCGTGCATGGCTTTCCCTTTCTTCAGCATTCTTCAACACCCAAGCAATCCTTAACTATGTGCTTTTTAAAAGAAACAGTCAAACATCAACAATGGAATAAAGCAATAAACAGCCTACACCCTACATTACCCAGCGTCCAGCCGTCCTGAGACCTGTGGAGAGTACCTGGCAGAACAAGCTCAGTCCACTCAACGGTAATAACCAGCTGTTTTCACTTTGACTCTAACTGCCTCTCGGTTGATCTGGAAGCAGCACTATTGAAAGCTGAGTCCCGCAGGCTTCTGGGGACTTACCCACTGCCAGGCGCCGGGGCTCGAAGGGGTCCCAAGAGAAGTCTGCCACAGCCACTCCGTTCTGGATGGTGGGGATGGCAGAGTCGGGAAGCCGGCCAGGCTGGGAGAGCTGCGGAGAGACCAGAGAACCGGTGAGACGTCCCTGCACACAGATCCACAGGAGAGGAAACAAGACTCCTATTGCATAGCAGTGTAATCCATTCCAGGTTTTAATACGAACACTGATCAGCCTCAGTGTGTGTAGGTAACAAGCTCAGGTGTGTCTGATTAAACTTGTAGTAAAACCAGGAACGGATTAAACTGCTATGTGGTAGGAGTCTTATTTCCATCCCTGTAGATGGACTTTGGGTTACAGTATATTGGTGGTAACTGTAGGATATTTATACAGACCAGGGATATAATACAAGTTTGATCAGCCCCAGTGTGTCCAGGTAACAAGCTCAGGTGTGTCTGATTAAACTCGTAGTGAAACCTGCAATGGGAGTCTTATTCCCATACCTCGAGCACGGCGATCTGCCCCCCCGCGCTGGCCAGCGGCACGGCCACGCGCTTGCTGTTCACACAGAAGCCATCGCACTCCCCGGGCGTGGTCAGGTTCAGCCCCTTCAGGTTGGTGATGTGAGTGTCTCTGTGCAGGACCAGGCTTTGAGTGTGACGGAGCTTTGAGCTGGGGCCTGGGAGAGGGGAGAGAGAGGGGGAAGAGGGGGGAGAGAGGAGGGAGGGGAGAGGTATAGAAAGAAGGAGGGGGAAACAGAGAAGGGACGATGAGAGGGGAAAAAGAGGTAGAGTGAGGGGAGAGAGTTGGAAAAAGAGGGGGACAGAGAGGGGAAACAGTAGAGCGAGAAAGAGAGAAGAGAGGGACAGAAATAGGTGAGTGAGAACAGGTTTACTTTTATTTATTTATTAAAAAAATGAATTATTTGAATGAATATTCTACGGCGCTGGACTACCCTGTCCGTGTAGCAGTGAGTGGACAGGCTCAAGGCTCAGGAATCAAGGCTTACCCAGGATGTTCTGCAGGGAGCGCTGGCTACAGCTGGTGCCGAGGCCGCTGGACGGCTCGCTGGGGGTGGAGGGAGACTGGACCAGGCTGGAGGGAGTGGTGGGACTGGTCAGCGAGCTGCTGGACGAGGAGTGGCCGCTGGCATCCTCCTGGACGAGAGGGGAGCGTGGAAACCAACAAATCACGAACGGCACGAGGGGTGTTGCGTTCTTAAAATCCAACAGTACACCCCGCCCTCCTCACCTCTTTCCTATTCTTTTCTATTGGCAGTTCTTTCTTTGTCGGCTGATTGGTTGGCTCCGGCTTGGCCCCTCCCATGGAGCAGGGGATGACAGCGGAGGAGAAGCTCCTGATTGGTCGCTTGGCTGGGTCGAGGCTCACTTTCTTAACCTGCAGAGAAAGACCAGGAGCGTGAGGTTGGAGGGGGCCGGAGGGGGCCGGTCCGGTCCAGGGGCACAGCACAGACACCAAGGGGACAGGGAGTCCCTGTGCTGAAAGTCTCGGAGCCGACCCAGCACCCATTCAGAGGACCTCCTTTAACGCCACCTGCTCTTTGTCTCCTGCACAGTCTGTTTGAACACCTGGGGTGGATGTCTAATCTTTGGTGCTGCAGCAACGGGTACTGCATGAAGTGAACATTACCCTGGATCAGCAGCTGTCTGCTCTTTACCTCCAAGGATTCAGAAAAGCAACATGATACAAAACCGCTGATACAAAACTGAACAGAAGTACAGTGAAAAAGGCGCTGGCTGCAACGTCTGTCTACCTGACTTACAGTTTCACCTTCTATTCTGATTGATCGCTTTGAAGTTATGTATTCAACAGCCACCGAGCGCAGGTGTATTTGAAAGGCTTCCCCACGACCCCCCCGTACCTGTTTGTTTCCCCCGCTCCACCACTCCTCTGCGGGCAGGGCAGGGCTGTCTCCAGGGGTGTCTGGATAGAGGTCTCCGTGGAAATCCTGCCCTGACTGAAACACAGACGAGAGGGTTTCAATCCAACAAGACAGCTCTCAGGCTCAAGAAACTTTTTATTCGAATTCTCCAGTCATTCTAATTATGAAAGTCTAACATTACCTAAAAACACATGGGGTCCTGGATGACCAGGCTTGTATTTTTCCATGTTAGCCGCTAAAGAATCACAAGCTGTATCTTGTTTTAAATATAGAACGCTGAATATTCCGGCATAGAGCATTCAATTATTTCCAAGCGTCCGTTAGATTCATTAGCGTTCACCAAGACTCGATAACAAGCCAGCTCTCGCATCACCTGGGCAGTGACGGTCCCCGGCTCACCTTGCGTGGCACGCTGTAGCTGACAGGCACGATGAAGCTGTCGGTCAGCTGCAGGACTCGCACCACCTCACAGGAAGTGACATCAACAGCCAGCTTGGGTACCATGGCGATGCCCCGGGTCGCTGCCTCAGTCAGGCACTGGCTCACTGTACAAGGGTGGGTATTGGGAATCATTCCGGGAGACACAGCAGAGGGTTAGGGGTGCACTTACACAACTAGAGGAAATCTGCACGTGTGTTATTAAAGGGCTGGAACTAAGTTTACAATAAAGTAATTATACTTACTCTTATAAACGCCTTAGTAACATGTTCTTATAACACTTCTTATAACACAGTGTATATAAAAACAGCCCTACCTTGTGAGAGGACAGGCTGGGAGGCAGTCACCTCGAAGCAGTGCATGACGCAGTCACCCTGAGGAAGCAAAGCCAGCACAGAGTGAGAGCAGGGAGACGCTGGGCGGGTACATCAGAGCTCACACTGACTGTCTATTGAAGACCCTTCCTGCAGCGTGCACTCACCATTCCAGCCAGAACCAGCAGACCTGTGTCCGGATCAAAGAGAGGAATCAGAGTCCTGGGAGAGAGGGAGAGAGAGAAGGAGGGATGAGACGAGAGGGAGAGAGAAAACCTGCACCATTTAAAAAAAAAAAAACCTGGACAAGAACCAAGGTGGGATAAAAAGCATTGAACTAAACACAAGACACCAATGGACCACTGGCCACCTGTCAGCTTCACACTGCTTTGTAATTCCTTGGTGTCTATTTACAACACTGTACTGCTGCCTTGCGATACAGAGCCACCACTAGAGTGCAGAGTAGGAGCGCGGGAGGCCAGCTGAGTGAAATGACAAGCGAGTGCTGATGGAATGGCAACGTGTTCCACCTGCGGCCGGGTTTATCTTGGCACTTTACCAGCTGACAACTAACCGGGAACTAACATTGTCCCCGCTGCCAAGCTCCACGTCCAGGCTGAGGAGAGACAGGCTGCTGACTGCACTTCCAGCGGGACTGGCACATTATTTCTTTTTTTTTTTTCTTTTATTTTTTTTAAATAAATTTTAAAATCATTTTTGCCAATCGTTTTTTTTATTATTTTCTCCCAATTTGGAATGGCCAATTATTATTTGAAGTTCAGCTCACCGCTACCACCCCTGCGCTGACTCGGGAGGGCGAAGACGAACACACACTGTCCTCCGAAGCGTGTGTCGTCAGCCGACCGCTTTTTTTAACACTGCAGACTCACCATGCAGCCACCCAAGAGCTACAGCGTCGGAGGACAACGCAGCTCTCGGGCAGCTTACAGGCAAGCCCGCAGGCGCCCGGCCAGACTACAGGGGTCGCTGGTGCGCAATGAGCCGAGGACACCCTGGCCGACCTAACCCTCCCTCCCCCCGGGTGGTGCTCGGCCAATTGTGCGCCGCCCCCTGGGAGCTCCCGTCCACGGTCGGCTGTGGAATAGCCTGGACTCGAACTCGCGACGTCCAGGCTATAGAGCGCATCCTGCACTCCACGCGGAGCACCTTTACTGGATGTGCCGCTCCGGAGCCCCCCTGGCACATTATTTCTAACCTGCAAAAATGTCATCATTTTTTTTACCACATATACTTCTGCAAGTTCAATAAGAAGTGCATGCATGCAGCAAGACAAATACCCTCAAATACCCTCAAATACCCTCTGCACATCCCGACTCATTAGAAAGGTTTCCGGGCCACCTTTGTAATTCTTAGCAGTTCAGCATAAACTCATTGCTAAAAACCCGTGATGGTACCCACAGCTGTCCAGATCTATTCTCTGATTAGCTGAGTCGCCAAGCTCCCTGAAATCCTTCATTATCTCCATCTCGGACCCCCTCTCTCTTTAATGCTGGGAAGCCACGCTTTGTTAGCGCTCCGTGTTCCCATGTAACACATTTCCACGGGGACCTATCAACGAATCCACTGCACACCTCCTCTCCGCCAGCCCATTCCCACACTCTCTCCCACTCTCCCAGCTGACCTGGTGAGACTGGACCTAGTCCCCAGGGCTGCATATATCTCTCTCACACACATCAACATAGCCAGCTACCTAGACCTTTTAAAATATCTATAAACAGTTTCCATAAATGTGGGTGAGTTGTCCAACACCACATACAGTAAGGCCCTGAAGCAAAAGCAAAGGCAATCTCATTTAGGGGAGACGTGCAAGTGCCACTGGGGAGACCTGTAAACTAATTTCACTTGGTACCGTGAGCTGCATTCAAACCCAGGCCGTAAGAGGCTGTAGAATAAGACTACAGCACCACCTCGTCACGGTTTTAGACAATTACTTCTGACGACCCCCACAGATGTCTTCCCCAGCGCTCCCAGCAGTTCGCTTGCCCCTCGCAGCTGTGCAGAGCTGGAGCATTGGGGTGGAGGGAGCTTTCCTGTGGCAGCTGTTTCCAAAGAGCAAATCAGATCCTGTATTATTATTATTATTATTATTATTATTATTATTATTATTATTATTATTATTATTATTATTATTATTATTATTATTATTATTATTATTATTGTCATTATTAGCTGGGGTTTATTCAGCTCTGTTTCCATGCTGAGGTATGGACACAACTTCTCTTTAAGCTCTGTAAGCTCTCTCAAGCAGAAGAAAATCCAGTGTTAAAAATCAAACAGATGGAAGCCATTTGATACAACACTGCACTGAGCAACACAAAGAGATACGTGATGCGGAGAGACTGTAATAAACAGAACAAATGCATTCGCTATACATAGAAATATACCATATATACATATATATATATTATATATATATACACTCAGTATATATGTATATATAGACACACACACACAGTAGATGCTGCTTATTAACAACCTCACAGTTCCCAGCAAAAAGTTGTCATTAACCGAAAGTTGCCAATAAGCGAAAAGTTTTCAAGTGTATTTATATGGAACAACGATATATACTCTAGTTGTACAAATATGGCACTGAAATACATGTGTTTGAAATGTTAGTGTTAAAAAATGAACATGAGAAACACCAAATACCCAAACATAGAACTGTTTACTTCACGCGTGTGTAAAACAAACAAACAGGGAGTCGTCTTAAACAGCACTACACAACGATGTGCTACAATTGTCCTTACAATGAGTAAAGCAAACGTAAAAAAATATGTGTTGTGCTCACAATCAATTCTAAAGAGCACACTTTTAAAATAAGAAATTGTCCAACGTTGTCTGCTTTTTACAATATACCACCTCCCCTTAATCCATCTCAATTATGCGTGCAGCTAACTAGCCAGTTTCAAAGCCACGATTTTGCCTCAGTCCGCCAGAAATACGCAGTTGCGAAGTCAGTGTGTTATAAAAGCTGCATGAGTATGTGCTTACATCATGTGAGTGCGCTCTGTAGCACTGGCAACTAGTAATAAAGCTGTCAATAAGCGACATATATAAAGGCTAGTGCATTCGCCCACTGTGCCACCGAGACCCAGTGATTCGCACACCTGCACAAACCCTCTTTAATAAGCAGCTAATAATCCCCGTTAATGAAGCGGAGAGCACAGACACACTGACAGCTAAATGAAGCCGGGAGAATGTCAAGGGAGATTAAAGGAGGGCTGATGTAAAAGAAATACAGGGACACAGAGCGTGATGAAAACTGGGTTAGAAAACAAAACACACAAGCGAGCGAGCGAGCAGGGGCCGGGCGGAGACTCCGGTTCGAATCCCGTTGAGCCTGGCAATCTCACTAAAAAAAAAAGGGCTTCCCACAGTACCAGCATAGCAAAGTGTAATTAAGCATAGTAGAAGCATGGTAAAGCCCAGAGAGCTATTGTAAAGCATATTAGAAACACATGGCAAAACATGGTTGGCGTCCCTCTAGGACAGTAAAGTAAGACACGCTATGCAGCATTACTCTGTCCAGCACTCTCAGAACCTCATTACAGTGTGAATTCACAGGGCCAGCTCTGCTGTGGGAATGGAGCAGCACAGGGCAATAAAGGGTCTGCTTTTTAAGAAGTGAAGAGAAGGGTCCCGCTCTGCCCCTGTTCTCAACAGTGACTGCGATTGAGGAAGCTGTAGAGCAGAGAGTGTGAGAACCAGCTCCAGCCCTGCCCAGCCCTCTAATAAACCACTTCCCTGTCACAGCCCTGTAATATACAGCTCAGGGGCCTGTCTCGGGTACCTAGCTGTACTGGCTACAATATTACTGACTCCTCCGTTTGGAACATTAGCACGCAGGTTACAGTGCCTTTGAATTTCTGTTATCTTGTCAGAGGTGTATCTTTTAATTTTATAACTGTGATATCGATACTTTGTTCACAGAGAGACCTGTGCAATTCCCTTTGCGGTTCAGTGAAGAAACCTATTTGAGCTCAGGTACTTTGTGCTACGCTCTGTAAGGTCGTCTGTGGGGCACGCCGCGTATTCACAGGCAGGCACATTAGAGCGCAGGGTTCATTAAAAGACAGCCCCCTCTTTACTATCAGGAAGAGTTACTGGATTTATTTGTTCTTCCACACTTGAGAAACGGGCTCCGTTTCATGTGGTCCCCTGGAAACAACCCAACTTGCCCATGAAACAGAAAGGTCAGCCACAGCTAAGCTATACTAGAAAGCAACGGCAGGGATATTCTGGAATTACAAGTATTAAATAGCGAGCGTCTGGTGATTAGCAGCTCAGTGGTTAGAGTGCTGGACTGCAGCAGCGCAAGACAAAAACGAAATGCTGTAAAGCCTGGTCAGATTTATTAGGGTGTTACAGAGCTGCAGCCCAGAAACTGGAGGGGTTAGCAGGGAATGGGCCCCCCCTTCCCTCCCCACCCACGAGGAAAGCCAACCAGAAAGCAGACGGCGGTCAGGGGATCTGAAATCACCTGCTGCCTCATCTCCTCGTAAAGCACTGGGAGTGCTCGTAAAGAAGTACTACCATTTCACAGTGTGTTTAGCACTCAGCGTGGAAAACGAGATCTGACATGAGCAGTTCACTGTCCTGAGCTGGAGGTGAGCTGGGGAGCCTTAGAAAAAACTAGACTGTGGATACACTGCGTTCTCCTGGTAGCTTTCCTGTGGGTCACATGGTCTGAGTGGAGGGAGACTGAATGATAAAAGCATACAGTGATGCGTTACCAGGAAGATGCAGCAACTTGTCATCTGCAGTGTGGGCTTGGAAACATCTGCATATTCCATATTAAAGAATAAGGACCCAGCAAATAACTTAAGATCTGAAGAAGAGGTGGACAAGAGATGGCATTGCATTTGGTTTGTGCTCCTCTAAGGGGAAAGACAGGACAGGACAGGGCAGGGCAGGTGAGGACAGGACAGGACAGGACGACCCCCTTTTATCCACTTCAAAGTGAACCTGACCCCACGGAGGAAGTGGACTGATCCACCTCCTGGGGAGAGGGGGGGTGTCTGTGTCTGGCGCTGCAGTGACAGAGATTACAGGACGGGGTTACAACAGCCTCACCTGTTCACTCTGTCTAATACCCAATCCAGCTGTCAGACAGCTTTCTCCTTCACCAGCAGGGCAGCCTCCCTGTCTCTTTGATCCGTCACAGTTTAAAGGACGTGTTAGCTATAGGTCCTGTCATACAGTCCACATGCACCGATAGTGCCTGCCGTCTCGCTTGCAGGCTGACTGTGTCCTGGTTCCAGAGAAATCGCGTGATCTTGTGACCTTTCAACTCCGCTGGCTCCACCAGCTTCTATAAGACAGAGCTGCCCACCTTGCGTGATCCTCAGCCCCTCACCCCCACCCCCGGAGCCTGACCGAACTGTCCCTGCATTCCTCTGTTATCTCTACCCCCTACAGGGCGCTGACACAGGGGGAAAGATTGATGACTGACAAAGCAGAGAGGGAGGGAAGGCTAGAGCACTCAATCCTCTGAACGCTTGTATTCTGTGCTTATAAATCACTCCCACAGATACGAGAGCTTTGCATTAAGCTCTAATAAATACCAGGCAGATTCTTCTCTGATGTAAACGAGCAGTGGGTGGAAGGCATCCTGTCTGAGATTAACTGAAGGACGACGGGATCCCTTTGCTCCAGATAGGTTGATAAAAACACACATTAACGTTACACAGACTCTGACAAGCCCACTGAAACTGAGCTTGACTGCTTGGAATTTCTGCTGCTTCCTAGAATTAAACCAGTCCGGTAACTGGTTCTGTACTAAACAGTACCCAGGCAGTTCTGCAAACATACAATGCTAACACAACCTGCTGAAATACTGAAGAATAAGCACACCCTAAATTAAAACAAAAACAAATTGCATTTCATTTTTAGCAGTACAGGGTACTGCCCAGACTGGCCTTGTCCCGTGGTTTGAAGGGAGGACTGGGAGTCAACAGGTGATCCCTGTGTTTGTGATCCAGGCCAAAGGCACGCTCCGCTGGGGAGACGATGCAGTCTACTAGGCGGGATACCCTGGGTAAGCGTTTAGAATAACATCGACACTTCCTAACAGTAATGAAGGGAGCTGTGTTGCAACTCTCCCATAAAGAGAGCAGTCGTGGGTTAAGTTCACATCTCCAGTGAAGTTCAGTCCCTCTTGTTGTGTCCAGTGGTGTTTAGTGTAACGCAAGAGTGATTCGTCACGCTCACGCTGAACTCAGATCGGAGATTTGCTCCATGTATGGCTTGTAACAAAACGCTTAGGTTCAGTTTTTGTTTGTTGTTTTTTTTTTTTTAATTAATTCATGCAAAGTTTCTCATACTTTTCCTATAATTTGCCATCTGTGATCAAGTAGATTTGCTAACCTTATATTACAATGCTTTCACTATGCGTGACAATAATCTATTATGCTTTTTACCATGGTAGAAAGAAAGAAAGAAAGAAAGAAAGAAAGAAAGAAAGAAAGAAAGAAAGAAAGAGAGAACAAGAAACAGAAAGAGAAAGAAAAAGAAAGGAGATAGAAAGACAGACAAAGCAATTAAGTTAGAAAGACAGACAGACAGAAGGCGCTCCCTCCAATCCTCACTCAGTTCTGGGAGCAGAGGGGGGGCTCCAGGCTTTATTCCTCCCTGGGGAGCTGCTCCTCTGCTCTCTCTGCACCGGCCCCTGCATTCCCAGACTGAGCCTGGGGCTCTGGAGGAACAATCTCACTGGCCCCCTGCTCCAGGCTCTCTGCACACTTTCCACACTGTGACTCGGACGCAGGGACATGCTGTGCGGTTCTCATCTCCAGAACCAGTCTCTCCTCACCTGCCCCCATCAACTCACAACCCAATGCATTCTGGTATGTTTTACCTGTCTCAGGTACCATTCTTTTAAGAGACGCAGGACTACGCTTACCAGAATGCACTGGGGTGTGAGTTGAAAAGCCTGAACTGTCCCAAACTGTCCCAGTGAACATGGAGCCATATGGTCACCTTATATATAATATATAAACAAAAAAGAGTGAACATTGTAAAAACACTTCATTATGTGAAGTGTACATTTACTGTACAGTAAGTTAACACTGATTTCTTCAAGAGTTCCTTCACACACAGTATTTTTTTTGGTTACCATGAGAGTGTCAATTCCTCTCAACCCTGGGTGGATCCCACCCTGCTCAAGCCCCTCTCCGTTCCTCAACACCTCCCTCGATCTCGACTCACACTCGTCAATGTATTTCCCATACAGATCCACACCCCCTTCAAACCTCTTAACCCGGGGCCAGAACTCTGTAGACCCCAGTCCTCACTGTTTCCCACAGGCTGTCTGTGCCTGGGACTGGGCTGTGGGAAATACTCCAGGCCTAGGCTCTGTAGGCCCCATGCTGGGAAAACTCTCTCTCTCTCAAGCCCAGTTAGCACCCAAACTCCCCCCAACCAACCAGCTACATAAACAAACACACACAGGGGGGACCCTGTCTGACATGAAGGCAAAACATTACTACTATTAGTATTATCATTATTATTTCAGAATATCGTTAGAAAAGATTCCAGATGATGACGGGGGCTACGGAATAATTAAAGGAGGTCCAGCTTGTATAACTTGTGTTTTTTAAATGTTGTTTTAGGTTTAGTCAGAAACAGCTCAGTAATGTAGATGCCTTAAACCAGATAGACAAAAACAGGCTTCGCAAAGTAACGAGTGCATTATGAATATATTTCGCTGTTGTGCTTTTTGTTTCCTGCACGCTCTGTCTGCAACTTAAACAGCTACACCCCCACAGTCCTACTCCACAGCGTCATACCTGCTGTTAGAGAAGCAGCTTCCCAGCACTGAACGTGAGAGATAATGAGGAGATGTGTGAGGCGCTGGCTCTGGTTCACAAGGTAATAACGTGAGTAGCAATGCAGCGTGCAGCCGGGTTGAGTGCTAACAAGCTGGAAACTCAGGCAGGTGGTCTGGGAGGCTGCGCTGATTGTGTGGGTCTATTAAAACCTTAAGTGCATTTAAACTCTGTTACACGAACCAGAGAGCTTTCCCAGGGTGTCCCGGGGGTGGGGGGGCTACAGAATTCCCACCAAACTTCTCCCCTCCCCTCCCCTCCCCTCACGCACACGGCTCAGAGCAGCGAGGCACTGCAACCCCAAGGAACTCAACTTCCACCAGCTGGATCTCCTTGCTATCTGATATACAGCTCCCCAAAGAGACAGCACCCCCCCCCACAGACAGCAGCACAGAACAGTGAATATACTCGCTATATATCTGCATAGCGAGGCAGGGTCTCACAGAACAGAACAGTGTATATACTCGCTATATATCTGCATAGCGAGGCAGGGTCTCACAGAACAGAACAGTGTATATACTCACTATATATCTGCATAGCGAGGCAGAATCTTACCCTTATACAGGTTTACTGTATTAAAAGCATAGGAAACTGTAAAAGAGCTGAGTGAAAGCACAGCTAAATGCTGTAAAGCCCACAGAGTGATAAAGCATATTACAAATACAAACCGTAGTAAGCTATGGCAAATGCATAGTGGGAAAAGCATGGGAAAACTGAAAAATGACAGACTTCTGACGTTTCTCGATCGACCATGCTGTCTAGAAATCCAAGAGCAGTTAGCAGTTAGCAACCACAATCAAGGGCAAACATTCAATACTGAGCACATTGTAAGAATAAAATACAATGCTGTGTGTTGTATTAACGGGACAGTGCTGACCGACCAAGCCGTCCTTTACTTGTCAAGTTATGATAGAGAGTACTACCTGCTGACCTGCAGCCAAGGTCACCCAGCGCAGCACATGGGTTTGACAATGCAGGCTCTGTCCTAGCCCTTGGAAGGCCAGTAGGCAGCATGGAGCTTTCTCTCTCTCTCTGAGCGCTAAGCCCAGCTGATACAATTCTAATTAAAGCCTTCACACAAGATTCGCCAGACAGACATCCAAGATAAACCCTCAGCAGTGGAAGGAATGCGGTTATCCAACTCGAAAATGATAAAGCAAACATCGCTGATGGATTTCTGACTAACTTTTTTTTTTTTTTTTTGGCACAAGGACCAATTTGTTCCCGAAGAACTATCTATAAACATTATTAAATAAAAAAAAAAAAACAGAGAAATGCTGAAGTCCAGAAATTATTACTCGCAAATATATTTTAAAAAAAAAATCACAAGCCTAAAAATCAAAGTGATTGCAGTATAAACCTCAGTATTTCTGTAGCTTGGGCCTATTCAAACTCATTCCAGCACAAGCAGCTGTTAAGGGTAACTATGGTAATGTTGCTGGCGGGAGCCAGGCCTGAACCGCCTGACTCACGCCTGACCCCTAGCAAGCGTTTTAAACACTGTATCAGCCCCGTTTGCGCAGGTAGCAAAACAGTGATTATACTTTTTTTTCCTTGCCTCACACCAGGGGGCAGCATTCTCCATTGCTGTAAAGAATAATGAGGTATGGTAAATCTTGCTAATAAAAATGGCAAACCAGGGTAAACTATGGTAATTGCACAGTGTAACCATGGAAACAGCATGGAAAAAACTGCAAAAATACCGTGTGGGAGGGAGAGAGAGCGAGAGAGAGGGAGAGAGGGAGGGAGAGAGACAGGGAGAGGGAGGGAGGGAGGGAGAGGGAGAGAGACAGGGAGAGGGAGGGAGGGAGAGGGAGAGAGAGAGCGAGAGAGAGGGAGAGGGATGGACGGAGGGAGGGAGAGGGATGGAGGGAGAGGGAGAGAGCGCGAGAGAGAGAGACAGGGAGAGGGACGGAGGGAGGGATGGAGAGGGAGAGAGAGAGCAAGAGAGAGGGGGAGGGAGAGCGAGAGAGGGAGAGAGAGAGACAGGGAGAGGGACAGAGAGAGGGAGGGAGGGAGAGGGAGAGAGAGCGAGAGAGAGGGAGAGAGAGAGAGAGAGACAGGGAGAGGGATGGAGGGAGGGAGGGAGAGAGAGAGAGAGAGAGAAAGAGTCAGCCCAACCTTGAGTGTTCTGATAAGCCAGTCTGTGTGCAAACAAGCTGAGAGGACAGGGCGCACAGCAGCAGTGCAGCGGTACAGCAGCAGATCCCTGTTACCTTATGAGCTTTAACAAGGCCTGGGAGAACAGAGTGCTGTCTGTGTGCACGGTACTCTGGGACTGATTCATCTGTCTGCTATTGCACCCCCCGGGGGGGCACAGCTCCAAAAACATGGAAAAAAAATCTAAGAGTGGTTTCTTCTGGGAACTTTGTTATTGCACAAACCGATCGAGTCAGGAAAGTAAATCTGCTGATCTGTAGTGTACAGTAACTGGGACGCGATGCATGTTTACATACCGAGTCACAGTCAGTCACTATTAGGAGTAAGAGCTATTTCCGCTCGCTGGGAAGGTCAGGACTAGATCACTTATTCAAGAAAGTTGACGAAATCCCAAGGCACATTCCCCTGCGTGTGATGCAAAGCCACACAACATATAGCTTTGCAAAACTGACAGCGATATGCCACTCAGGAATCTCAGGAGTCTCTGACGCTACAGTATAACTATCTATCCACACTACCTCGCACTGTCTCTCTGTGAACTGCTTCACAGAAACATGGCAGGCGAAGGCATCGAACAATAGGCCAAAATTTATCTTGACTAATTTTTTTTGTTCTTGGTTTTTATGATCATGATTGAGCGTTTCCAGTTCTGGTCGTTATCCATGCTGCTGCATTACTGTACCCTGAGCAGATAAGAGGGCACTCCTGAATATCTAGCAGGCTGACATCCCAGTCTGGCAGTGCTGAATGGGTCGGGATAACCTGGAATGTCCTGACGGCTCCAGGGCAGCTGGAAGGATGCAGTCGAGGATACAGCGTGGAACTGGTCCTGAGACTGTTAGAACTTTGTAAACCTTCAAATGAAGCGGATCAAATCAAACAAGGTTCTGCAAAACATTATTCTATTAAAAACTATTTATAGAAGTGCGTGCCAATGAAAAGATTACGACAGGTCAGCAGAACTAGTAGGAGGGTCTGGCGACAGAAGAAGGAAAGCTCTACAGACGTGTGGAAGGAAGCTGTTGCAGAGATAGTAAGAATCTAGCAGGCAGGACCAAGGGTGTGAGCTTCTCGTTTTACCCAGATGCTCGAATCAGGACACTGACACACAGAACGAGTTTACTGAAGGTCTTGAACTTCAGTGTGTCACTGTGCGTGTGCGTGAGTGAGTGTGTGTCTGTGTGTACGTGCAGGGACTCTGCTTACAAACCAACGTGCTGCTTTTTCTGTTTTATTATTATTATTTTTGTATTTATTTAACGGAGCTCCTGCCATGAATCAGCTGTTCTCAGGCTTTTTCAAATCCTATTATAACACACAGTGCATTGCTGAAAGGAAAGTTCACAGGAGTTTATGGCCAGCAGAAGTACTGTAAATCTGTTGCTCTTTTACCAAGTGAGATCTACTGTCAGCAAAACGCTGCTTCCCCACTGTCCTTTCAAACCTGACAACCACAGCTATATTCTGCAGATCTATTGGGAAACAACAGGCTGCTCTGAATTGTGCAACAACACTCACTTACCCTCTCCCACCCACTGTGGGAAGGACACGCATTCTCATTTAGTAGATTTTGCAGTATCTGTGCAAATCCTCACAGGTTTATGCACTGGGTTACTGCAGTGTGCAGTCTGTATATTTACAGCATAAATATTTACTATAGTTAATGATTATGATGCATCTTAAATATATCATAATTAAGTTTCATATATTTGTCTATTTTAAGGTTCATTTAAATTATCATCTTAAATACAACTGGATTTCGCGGGAAAAGTTTTGCGACACAAACAGCAAAGGGTTAAACTACACTTCCAAGCGTTTCTCTCGCTCGGCCCCGCCTCTTTTAGAAGGTACAGAAACGTCTCATCCAATCAGAACACACAGACGGAATTTGGAGCCCTTCTATCCACGCCCAGTGCTGCCGCCCCTCTCTTCCAATCTTAAAGTTGTCCACTCACCCGACTCACTAGAACAGTGTTCTCAGGTCCCGTCCCAAGTTATTACACCGCAGCCGGGGAGCCGTCCGACTACTACTACGTTACGCTTTGCATAACAATCCAAAAACGGGGGAAAGCCGTCTGCAAACGAGAATCAGCCCCGACTGGGAAAGAGACGTGCAGGTCTCTGAACGTTAATCATGAACTAAGCAGGGATTTGAAAACAGCCCTTTTTTCTCTCTAAAAAACAAAACAAAAAAAGTTTTAAAAGACGATTATAAAAACAAAAAGAGTGGAAACATCGGCAGCACAAGCTCCGGGCATCCCCGTTATCAGCTGCCTGTACCGGTAAGTGTCGTCTCCTCAGGTGCTTACTGTACCCTGCTGAATGAATGAAGAATATATATATATATATATATATATATATATATATATATATATATATATATATATATATATATATATATATATATATAGCGCTACAGTATTAAATAGTATTATTATTATGTGTGAGGTACTGTTGCATTTGTATTGCTGTACTCACGTGTGCGTGTGCGTGTGCGTGTGCGTGTTTGTTCTGGTGACTGTAACACAAGTTTTGCAATCCAAAAACTACAAAAAACGTTCTTTTTTTTAAAGCGAGCGGCAGTTTTAATACTGAGGCGATGATAAAGTCCTGTGGCATCTGTGCATCTATACATACAAGTTAACAACACGATGCTGTGATCTCAAGCGACCGCGACACAGGACACACCGATCACTCGAGTTCTGGTAGAATTAACTAGCAGAGTTCTGCTCCAGCACTCTTAAATTACACCCAACTGAACTAAGCATATTCACGACAGCATTTGGTGAAATACAGTAGTTAATGAAAGTGGAATTCTCCAAACACAGAAACTTACTATACAGCATTTTACTTTGCTTTAGATACCGTATTCATGTTAATAATAATACTAATAAACATTATTATTAATAATAACAGTAATACTAATAAACTAATGTAGTTAAGAACCATAAAATAATGATATTTACTTGTACTGGGATACACTGTATCGTATGTATATATTGGATTCTTAATTTCCATATATATATATATAGTTTATAGTATCATATCGAAGCTATACGTTTCATATCAGAATTGTTTTATAAAAAACGTCTGTGTTTAAGTATACTTTTTTTTTCCCTGCATCTGCAACCAAAATATAAATAGCTGGCAATTTCCGAACTAAAAAATAATCTTGGGCAAAATAAAAAATGAAAAGTCGATGTGCCACTCTCACCGCAGGCATCCATGCGGCTGTACTGCCTGTATTTATTTCCACGCGAAATAATACACTTTAATAACGAACTTCGGGTACCCTGGAGTGTCCGTGACGCGTACAAACGCACGGGACAGTACGAACTGCCAACTTGTGGGAGAGAGGGAGAGGCGCCCAACTGCGAATTCACTTTTTTTTTTTTTTTTTAAAGGCATTTTTTCTGACTGACTCACACGGGACAAAAGGCGATTTTATTATTTAGCTGTAGTCTGTTTCATAATTGAGTCAATTACAGTAAGGTCGTTAATTTCAATCATAACTAGAATACAAACACACGTGTTGTGTTGGTGCAGTAGCTGTGTGGTCGCTCAACCAAAGAAAACTGACACAGAATCTGTCACAGCGCACCCCTCCGATGTTTTAGGTGCAGATTTGAGCTAATGTATTTGCCTGGATGAGTGTATCCTGCTGTTTGTTTGTATCACCCGGCTGTTACCCAGATAGTGGCTGATATTCGTCTGATGATAAATGGGACCTGGCCGGGTGTCTACCCTCAAGCAGGATTAATGCTGGGCGTCATTTCTCCAAAATGCTTTGTTTATTTATTTAAATACATACATTTGAGCTTTCCATAACAAACTAAAAAAAAAGTGATTTTTTTTTTTATTTTTTATAAATATAACTTGTCAAGTCAAGCTTACATTTGCATCACAGAAAAGTATTTCTTGAATAAACTATGGGGTTTCTGTGCATTTATCCGATAATCCGTGCAGCATTCTTTTGTTCAGGAGTTCAGTCCTCTATCTGCTGCACAGTACTGCTAATCTCTCTCTCTAGAGTAGGAATACATCTCTCTGGCATGCAAAAGCTAAATAAAGCACCCTATTATTATAATGAAAGTAATTAAAACAAAAGGTGTGAGTTCAGCTGTCAGGAGAAGCACTTACACTAAGTGTTTAGTGTGGTAGGGAGGGGTGGAATAATTTAATTTACATTCCAAAAAAAAAAAAAAAATGAATTGAAAGGCCAGTCTTTTAGAACACACCTAACACACGTAAAACCACTTACCATGCCATGGTAACAACACCAAACCAGAGACACGAAGAGCACAAAACTCTTCTCTTTTACTACAAAACAAAAACCAACTCATGTGTTTTTTTTCACTTCATGATTTCCTTCCAAATTCGTTTTTTTTCCCTTTATAGTCCAAAAAGATTTAATATCCTTGAAGAGCAGTTTTTAAACATACCTGTGAAGGAAATGTCTGAGCAGCTTGTTTTATAATATAGCTGGAAGCACAGAGAGAGCCGAGCAGGAATTCTGTGCCTTGCTGTTTGGCAGCCTGGGTAGGACGCCTGGACATTGCTAAAGTCTGGACAGGAATTTCATTGCGGCTCAGAGGTGTAAAAATGTTCCTGTCTAGCCTGCATCCAGCCCCTTAGTGCAAACTGCTCCCCTCTGCAGCTTTGGGGTGACTGGTCCAACATCAGGACAGGCTAGGGACTAGGTGGAAGGGAATGGATCAGCCATTTAGCGCTGATTAAGGGTCAGGGGTGAATACCTGCTGGCTGCCAGTCTCCAGCTCTGATCCCCAAGAACATAAGAACATAAGAAAGTTCACGTCTTTAGGGTCATACAGTGCATAGAAATCATGCTACCACAATGCAAGAGCAAGGCAGGCATGGTTCATTTCAATGTGTGAGGGAGCCGTTATTTAAGGAGAGTAGTACATTGCATTGATTCCTTGTTCAGCTGCAAAAGAAAACAAGACGTTTCTGTCGTCTGGCAGCCAAACCCCAACCTGACTGCAGGATAGTGACATTTAGAAAAGTCAGATCTGGAGAGAGACAGCGAGCGAGAGCGCGAGAGAGCAGGGCAGGAGGAAGAACACAGAAAAAAAAAGCAAACATTCCATTTCGGCTACCGCAGCAATTTAATTAAAAAGCTGAAGTGCCGGCCTGATTTTCTGTGAACGGTGGAAATGAGCAAACAGCCAGAAGATTAACTCTTGAGTTCTAACTGCACCCCTCCCCTCTCCCTCTGAACATCCCTGGGCTAAGCCCAGAGGTCAGGTAATAAGTGCTTGGGTCACGCCACCATGGAAACTAAATAGGGGGGTCCAAAAGGCCTAAGTCAGACAGCTAATAATTCCTGAAACGAGTCAAGTAGTGAAAAGAAATTGGTAAGCTGAAGTGTGTGTGTGGGGCGAGGGGCGGGGGTGCTGAAACTACAGTCAGGATTACCCAGTGTTTTGGTGTTTGAACTGTCACAGAACTTCATGTCCCATGCAAGTTCTTTTCAGTGCTTCAGAATAGACCCGTCCCTCAGTGTGACAGTGTGGCTCACAGACCCAACAGGTGAATTCATGTCGTTTGCGCTTTGCCTGGTGCACTTGAATGAGGGAGCTAATCCAGTCCTTTGTTAACCTCCACACCTTTGACGCAATGCCTCTCGGCTAAACAGCAATCAAAAGCTCACTCGCTGATCAGCTCAGTAAATTAGGAACTTCAATAAACCCGCAGAGGAAAGCTGTATCCCCCGTAACAACACAAATGCATTAAGAATCTCTCCAGTTTGGAAGCGGTAATGATGGCCCGGGTGCAGTGCTGCCTGTTTGCTTGCTCTGCAGCAGGAGAGCAGTGCTGCTCAAGCAGGTGGGACTAATTGAGTTAACTACTTTCTACCACAGTGAGCAGGGCTGGCTGATCGTTGCCCTGCTCACAGGCTATGCGTGGTCTTTTAACCCTTCCGCTGGGCGCTGCCTCTCAGACACTACATGAACACAGCACTGGCACGCAGTGTCAATCGCTAGTGCATGTAAAGCATGTGATGAATGTGGATGTGGTCAGGTTTTACGCTTACCTTTCTGCTACACAAACATTATTAAATCAGTGAGTTATCAGTTTATCAATGACTTCATAAAGTATTTGTAATGATTGAGGAGTGTCTGGCTGGCTCCTGATTCTCCTTGGATAGACAGCGCTTTGCTGGTTCTGAATACTCTGTACTATATATAGTATATATACAGTATCATTCACATGTGACTGTCCGCTCAGTATAATGATGATCAGGGCCATGTCGTTCCAGTTTGAGTGTTCTGCTGGCAGAGGCTGCATTGGTGCGGGGAGGAGGACTGTTAGAGACTGTTATAAAGCAGAGAGCCTCAACTGTGTAACACCCGCGCTAGAGCAGAGACAGCTTTAGCATCAGGCTGGAATGCTTCATACCCAAGACAGCATTAGCACAGAGAGCCTTTGAATGAGGCGTACACTTCCACTGCAGAACAATGCTGAGGACTGAGAAAGGGGTATGAACCATATGACTGTGTGAGAGAAAAGAGGCTTAGCGGTTCGGAAATTAGCGTTCAAAACTAGATTTACATAAATCGAAGGGAATATTTGCTTGTGGAAACAAAGTCTGCATACAAAAAAACGTTGGGTTAATGCTGAGTGTTGAAATAAACGAGATTAGGGTCAGTTCTAGGGATTCATTTGTTTTGTGATTATATGTGATTACCCTTACAAGAAGCCAGCCTGTTTCCTCAGTCTCTACTGTTCCTAGTAAGCCTGTCCTGTGTGAAGAGGTGAGGCGGTGTTTGTGTTAGTGGAGCTGGGTGTTTGGCTGTGTCTTGCAGTCAATGAAGCAGAGAGAATGCCTTCCTAATCCAGCCCTGTCACAAACTCAAACACAAACAGAGCTGAGCTGTCCGAGTCACACCCATTACTAATCATGACATTTACCACAGAGGGTGATAATTAGGGAGGCTGAAATTTCTCCGAGCCATTAGACCTTAGTTAGCTAATCTTTATAAAACAAAACACAGCTGAAAATGAACTCCCAAGATTCACTACAAAGTCCATCCATGTTACTTATTAGTAACAAAACTGCAGTACTCTTCCAATGCTACCCCCTGGAATAACAGCGCTGGCACACGTGGTTAAACTGCGGCAGGGAATAGGGACCCTTCTGTCTTCAATACATTCACCAGGTCCACCAAGCCCAGTAAGTGGATTGCGATACACGTCGTGTTACGGGTTACTGTACGTGATAACAGATAACGTTTCACATCTTTAAAATCAATTGTGGATTGAACAGGAAGCCGGTATAGTGACTTCAAAACTGCGATGCGGGTTCAGTTTGGAACAAGTCGGGACACGTGCCTCAGCTCTTGAACCTGACGGTAACCTGTTTGTCAAGCACTGTGATCAGTGTGACTGATGTCTAAACCGTGAACCGCAAGTCACGTAGCATTTACAGCAGACTGATTTACTGTGATTCTGCTCAATGCACTGATGCAGGCACTAGCAGAAATGTTTCTCCACTTGATCAAAACCTGTAAGATACTCCGGTGAAAAACAAACCAACCAAAACCTTTTTTTTTTTACAAAACCAGATACAACTAGAATATTGTTAAGAAGCACACCAGCTTACTGAAAGTCTTGAAAAAGGGAGAAGGTAGCTGGCAGCTGTGCATTCATTCATGACCTGTCAGAGGGGATTATGGGGTCAGACATCATGCTGGCCATTGCCAGGAGGTGGACACCTGGAGTCTTAACGTGAGAAATCAGGAGAGAGCAGGGGACCCCGAATCTACAAGACAGGGCGCGCAGTGCACTCTACCTAGTCACAGGGGACTGCAGTCACTGTGTGCAACGCAGGACCTCCCAGGGGTTCAGCACAGCGTGCCACATCAAGCCCTTGGAATCATTTCTGTCACTCTTTGATATATTTTATAAGAGCTGCAGGCATTCTAAAGTAGCTGTTTGCAGTAAACCTTTGGAGTGAATGAAGTGTCCTGCCATCGCACTCCCGACTAGAGATAGTATTCTTTTAGATTACATATCGACCTTGCCAAGATAAGAGAAGGTGCCAGCTTATACAAAAACATTACCCAAGAAACGTATACAATTCCCTCGACTTCCGACTACAGAACCAAAACCCTCAACTTTTTCTTCGAATTATTATTATAATAATAATAATAATAATCCACTGCAGATGTAACTATTGTGGTTAATGTCTTGAAAATAAGAAAAGGAAAATAAAAGTCACATTCCATTTCTCTATTGTTTTTGGAAAGCTTACTCTGTCCTTGAACCTGACCACAAATAGCTACATTTCAGAATGCGGTAAAAACAGCCTTTTAATCTTAAATTATAATTAGGGAAATTGTGCCTTGTGATCAGGACCTTGAGGATGTGGGGGTACTGGGTCTGGGTCTACTCTCCATAAAAACACAGCACTGGGGTCGAGAGGGCTGTAATCCAACACACATACACAGATCTCCAGAACCCTGGGCATCCCTGTGTGGAACACAGCAAGACTCTCAGTAACCTCTGCTGTGAGTCCAGGCACTGTTAAAACCCAACGACGAATCACTACAGCGTTGCTGCCTGTATGTGTGGGTGGCTCGTGCGGCTGTCAGCTCCCAGTCTCCCAGTGGAGACTGAGAGGACACAGGATTGTTAACCCCAGGAAGCTCTGTACGAGTTCCCTAAAGGTTATCCCTATTGTAACTACAGTTTAGTTTTCTAAAACCCTGCAATTGAATCCTAAAGGCAGTGTAGCCTAGTGGTTTAACCCAGACTTGAACTCCGATCTGGAGTGGTGACAGACAGGCTGTTTAACCCAGTCTCTGAGACTATCTGCATGTGAACTGGGGAATAGTTGTAACAGCTCTGCCCTTTGATTTCCCTTTCAAACCAGCGTCTCTCCCTTTCTCTTTCTCATTCATGTCAGAGGGCTTGCTTTCTTGTTTTGTTCCCCCCCCCCCCAGGATTTTTTTGGATCTTGTTATTTTTAATTTTGACATCTTGTTAACAGATGACTCAAAACCACTACAAAGTTGCAGAAGGATCAAACACAAACAGCAAGAGTTTTATTAATTGTCTAGGGTTCTTTTAATAAAATTAAAAAACAATATTTCACAGGCGGCTTTCTGGGGGCCTGCGTCATGACCCACCCCCCTCTAGTCAATGACTGCTAGCCGCTCTTCACTCGGCCTTAATAAATATTTACTCAAAGGGTTAGATAATTGCCGTTCTGGAGTTCCAGATTCTGTAACGCAGTCCAAAAGCCGCAGGAAGCTGTTTGTGTGCCCTGTTTCAGACTTCAAAAGCAGTTGAACCAGCAAACCTATACATGTAGCTATTCTAATGGTGAGGAGTGTTTTTCCTCTGTCTGTCGGTCTGTCAGTATGCCAGGAGTCCCGGTCTTGACTCTCGGACTCACTGCTGCCCTTTCAGAGGCTGCCAGCTGCTGAAGCGATGCTACAGAACAAGTTGAGTTTCCCAAGCACAGGGATGAAAGGGCTCCTGTGGCTGAGAGTATGTGAGCCCGCACGTGAGCGCCAGGGCTATAAACAGAGAGAGGGGCACCACAGCTGTTTGAAGAGGAAGCAGATGAAATTAGGCAGCTTTTTCTTTTTTTTTTATTGTGGGGAGGCCCGCTTTTTATTTAAAGCCGGGGCGTTGAATTCCTCCACTGCAGACAGCTGGGATGGAAACAAGTGAAGACAGTGGAACAAGGGAACCGAATGTGGTCTTCAGTGACATGTGGTCTTTATATGAAGTTGCCCTGATTTAGGAAAAATACCCCAAGTCACGTCAAGTAAGGAAAGGTGAAAATGTTGCTGTGAAGTCTCCTGCGCTGCCGACAACTGGGATCAGCAGACCGTCACTCCTGTGGAACTCACCGACCTGTCACACCTACAACCGGCCTTGCTTGCATGACTCGCTTTAGCTACACTGAATCACTGCAGGGATCTCAGTTACAAACATACCTGCTGAATCACTGCAGGGATCTCAGTTACAAACACACCTGCTGATCAGTCAGTACACAACGCCGTCTGTTTTTCGTGGAGCAAGCCTTTTTGCTAAAAGGTTGTAAAAGTAGAAATATACAGCCCAGAGACATTCAATCATGTTGGTAGGCCTATGCATAAAAAATCAATGAAAAGTTTTTCTAAGAAAAGATATCTCGTATAGATTTGATAAAAACGACAAGCCCCAGCATCGCTTATCCACACGTCATTATAAAAAAAAATCTGCACTGAAACTCTGAAGGCACAATCAACATTCATACCAGCAACCGGATTGCAGCGTGATTCCTTTACTGAAGCACTAATGCTGCTACTGTTTCCCAAACAATAGTGCAAAGAAAACAGTTCAGTCTTTTAAAGTTATACCACCAATCTAATTCAATGATCAACGTCAATTAAATCAATTAAACGTCAGCATCAATTAAATGCACCTTAACAAACTGCAAAAAACAGACCCAACGGCCTGCCTTTTTAAAAAAAAATAAACACAAAAAAGTGAATAGTTAATTGTAAGTATTAAAATTCTAATAGAACACATAAACCTAAAAAAAATCAAAACATTTTGAACTTTTATCGTCAATCTCCTCGTCTCTCACTCCTAAGTCCACTCGCATGGTCGTGCACAATGTGTTATTTTATTGGGAAAAACTGTCTTACATCGTTTGTGCGCACTGCAGTGGGTACGCTGCAAAAGTTGTGGACAGGGATCATTTGTTCAATTAAATACTTTTGTGATTAGATTATTCATTTTTGATGAAGTAATGAAGTTATTCTTTTTTTAAATATAAAGCCCAAAAAAACGTGAGACCTCTTGAAAAGTAGCAACCCGCAACTCCTAAATATTTCAGTGTGTGTGTGTGTGTGTGTGTGTGTGTGTGTGTGTGTGTGTGTGTGTCTGATAAATGTAACTAATGCAAGCCCCAGCCCCCAACACACTGCTCAAGCGAGTTCAGGAAACTCGACCCATGCTCTTCTGAAGATGAAGTCCCCAGTGGGGGGATTAAGGCTTAAGGCAATAAAGGAGCACAGAGCTCTGTACATAACTAAGCTCACACACTGGGTTGTTACTGTCCCTGGAGAATGTGCTGCCGGCATGCACGTGCAGTCCAGGAGAGACAGGTTGTCTCTGCTTCAACAGAGTGCCATTCATTTCAGAAGAGGCTCTGTGGACAAACAGAACAATGCCGCCCAATCCCACCCTCCCGCCTCTTGCTTTTATTAGCTGCCATGAAGTTTAATCTCCTCAGTTGCGCCTGGGTTGCTTGCTTTAGACCACTCTGCATCAAGACCTTTCAGATGTTTTTTCGGGCCGGTGATTTAAGCTAAATCTCCTGGTAATGGGGGCAAGGCGGTCAGGGGGACAGGTCTTAGAGGGAGGGGACGGGGACTGAGCAGAAACAAGCTCAGCTTTGACAGGAACGAGGGGGTCCCCTCTCAGGCTCCAGTGCGTCCGAACCGCGTCCACCAGCTCTTCGGGTGCCAGGGGGGAGGATGGAGCGGGAGGCAGTTTTTGTCTTTGATCTTTTCTTAGGTCTCAGTCCCTGTGCCTGATTGCATTAGCTCTAGGCTTTACCAAAATGAGTGCACTGATGTTGCATTTCCGTCAGAGTTTGAAGCCAAAAAAAAAAACATAACAGCCAGAATTGGCAGTGCCTTTCTTAACTTGTGAGGAGTCCCGCAGCCTGTCTGTGAAAAGGGCAGCACTGATTGAACAGTGAAATCCACTTGAACCCACCTCGGTTCAAATCCAATTCAAAAGAAGCCAGTTACATCACAGGGCCCCCTGATGGCACTGCGTGCGCCAATAGAAAAAGGGGCCAACCTGAATGTCACATTGGCCTCTGGTTTGATGATGCAACTTCAACGCACCTTTTCTTTTCTGCTGGCAGAACTGGCTACTGTATTCTCCAAGCTGTAAACTCACACGTGTTTTGTAGATCTGGAAACCTTCACTGGTAGTTAATACAAGAGCGACTGATAGTAAAAAGTAGGAAAGGGTTAATTTTATACTGGCGCTGGGCCTGTGTGTGCTGTGGAAGGAGGTGGGGTTGTTTGACTTGAAAAGTCAGAAACGGTTCTAAAAGCATGAAAAACCGGTTCGGTACGAGACGTGCTCGAGAGCACGATGAGCAATCTCCAAGAATGAGGAAACAGCAGGCTTGCGACACCAACATAACGAGTCCCCACAGACAGCACGGCTACCAGGGCGTCGAGACAGCTAGTCAAGCATCCTCGGTCCTAGTGAAACAGTTCTCTGATCAAAAACTCAACCACCAAGGAAGTGCAAACTTATCAAGCTGTCACTTGCAATATCCTTTTAGATCCCATGCTATTTTAAAATATCACTGCGCTCTCAAAGTACTGCTGGTATCCATTTGCCTCTGATGGTTCTGTCTGCTGAGTTCAAACCCAATTCAAAGAAGCCAGTTTTAGCTATAGCACATGGCCACTGACAGCACTGTGTGCACTGCTAATCCTACCAATGGGGAATGAACAGCCAGATTCTTTTTCTGGTCTTTTCAAGTGAAAGCTCGCTAGAATGGTGCATAAGGGTTAAATCAAACGAAAGAGAGAATCACACGTCGCACAATAGCTTTCCTTTTCTGTGCAAGGCTGCTATCTGGATGCAATCTGATGCTTGCCGAAGGGGCTCAGGGGTCCCTGCCTTGTGCCAGGTAGCGAGCGCAAGCCAGCAATTATAAACAGACTGTGCCTCTCTGCAGTTAGCAGGGCAGGGTGCAGAGAAGAGGGGGCAGAACCAACCCAAAGCTTCCCTACTGTAGCTACCGACAGGGACAGCTTCCTGACGCAGTCTAGTGAGGACCCTGTAACTAAATCTCCTCAAAGAGGAGCAAAGTTAGACTATATATATGGTCCTTCCACTTACCCCATAAATATACATATACACAAGATTTAAACACGAGAAAGAACAATCTCCCTCTAGCCATTGTGCATAGTTCCTGTGTATTTGTTTTCCTTGATAAAAGGATAAATCAGGACAGTTAGACATTTTTTAGATAGCTGGCTAAATATAGGCTGCTGGCATTTTATAATCTCTGTTATAACAATGCGGCTGGAGGATTCTTTACATTTCTGAAGGGCAATGCGTTCCCCGGGATGAAGAAGTCAGCAGCATTCTTTAAAGATGCAAAGCGTGCCACCAGCATAGCTGGGCAAAGTAGCGAGGATTCAGCTCCGTTCAGTCCTGGATGTCTGCAGCAGTACAGCACCACACCTGTTCTGTCGTGGCACCGAGCCCCGCCCCGCCCCTCACCTCACCTCACCTCACCTGCAGTCCTGTCTGTCTGTACGTGCGCACACTCCCCCACACAGCCATCTACCGAAGTCAAGAGGCATGTCAGGTAGAGCTGGTTTATGGGCCCGTGCTGCCATGGTGATGGATAGTCCGGGTGCATTGTGGGTAACGAGAGCCAGCTGTGGGTGCGGAGGTGATGACAGATGGGTTGAGAAATTTGGAGTCCTGTTACATCTCACTTGCAAGGGGAGAGGGAGGGGTCTAGAAGCCCTGCCCGGGGTGAGTGGCCGGGTGAGGGGGTCTGAGACAGACTGGTGTGGGAGGTACTGAGAAGCAGCACTATTATCAATGTGCATTGACTTACAGATTCTGTCTTGCATTTAGGAAGGAGAGACAGAAACCAAGTACAGGTAGAAGTCATCACAGAAAGTTTCTGAGATTCAAATATCATTACATTAACATTTACTGAGTATACACTGAAAGCTTCTCCGATCTTGAAGAAGACAAGCTACTAATGCTTCTCGGTGAATCCACCCCACCTGCCTTGAAGGTTTGTTATTTTTACCCCAAGTTTCCCCAGCAGCGCATTCCTCTCTTCAGTACCTGACCTCCACCTCTCCCCCTCTTCCTGCCTCTAGGCTCTCTGTTTGAAGGTATGGCTCACTGACGTTTGCTCTGCCGAGTCACAGATTGCTTCAACTCTAACCAGCTGATGAAAGCAAAGAAACTGTCTGTTTTGAGAGTCTTTTTTTCTTTCTTCTTTTCAACTTAAGAAATCATGGTCAACACTTAGACCCCTGACCAAAAGCCCTCTCTTTTTAATGGTGTAAGCTGGCAGTGTCTTCATAATAGTCTTGTCTCTTTTCCCTAACCAGGTAGCTAAGATTTCTGGTTAATTTGTGGTCATTGCAGCAATATCTTGGTCTGTCTCCGCTTTTAACAGTAGCTTTAACAAGTCGTATGAAATATGGCAAAACATTTCTCTCTCTGTCTGGTTTTTTTAGGCTATCACTCCACTGGTCTTGTGTACACTGGCTCGGTTTCCTCTCCACCCACACCACCACCCCCCCTCTCGCCTTCACTTTTCAAAACCAGACAGCAGGGTAAGACTCATACATCACAAGCTCTGCTTCGTTTCCTTTAAAGGCCCGGTTGGCTTGCCCTGGCTCCTTGGCAGCGTGGAGTGGTGTGCGAGGGAGGCTAGCTCTCCAGGGACAGGCAGTGTCAGGGTCTGCTCGTTCCTCAGAACAATACAGATCACAAAGACACTTCCCAAGCCAAACAGTCGTGCAACCTGATCTGCACCCAGACAGACTGACAGAGAGACAGCACAGCCTTTCTTTCAACCTCCTTCATGCACGGCAGTTCCTGTACCCTCAGACACACACGCACGCACACCCTCTAGATCAGTGCAAAACAAGATCCGATATTTTTGGTAGTGTAGCACTGGCACACACAGCACAGTATAATATTTGAGTGTTTCTGTAGCATGAACAGAGCCAGCTTCAGACAAACAGCGAATACTGCAAGACAAGCTTAGAATGCCGATATCAGGCAAGGGCAAGACCGGGGCTCAAGGTGGTGAAAATTGGAGAAGGAAGACAAAGTGCATAATGAGAAGTGGCTAAGATAAGAGGTGGAATGGTGTTCAGAGTTTTGTAGCCCTTGAATTCTCTACCATTCAAGGACATTTGAACTAAAAGTCAGAAGTGTTTGAGAGTCAACAGTAGCGGGGAGCGTCGAGGAGATAACTTGTCGTGTCTCCAACGTTTTTTCGGAATTTCTTTTGGTAGGCCACGTTAACCTTTGAACTCTGACTTGCAGCCCCGGAACGATTCTTGAGAACACCTTAAAGGGGAGTTCCACAGGAGTATGAAGTGTTAACAACGCAAACGTCATGCCTACAAAAATAAAGACGCATTATGCGGTTTCTCCAAAAATTATTCCACACCCATATTTGGAACCCCACGTGACTTCAATCTTGGCAGCATCTTTTTTTTTTTTTCCAATGATTTGAGTGCAAATTGGAATAAAAAGACCCGCACACAGACGGAGCGAGTGTTCAGTGGAATTTCCTGGCAGACGCGACCGAGTCAATAAAAACTGAACATATACAATACCTAAATCATCTCAAAACACAACCAAAAATTCCGTCTGCAAGGGGATTAGCTGACTTGAGGACTTCTCGCCTCGAGACCCACAAATGAAATGAAATGAAATCAAATCAAATCCCTCAGCTGTGCTTGTTCTCTTCCACTCTCTCTCTGCACAGGGCTGGCATGAGAGCTCAGTCAGGACCGATAGAGACCTGGGGGCTGGGGGGAGGGCCCCTCAGTGTAGGGACCCCAATCAGAGAGAAGAGGGTGAACTCAAAAGAAAAAAAAAAAATCAAGACGGTCTATCCCTTGCTGATAGAAACATATGACTGGTTTTATTTCTTTATTCTTTTTCATCTCTCTCTCAAAAGACAGTTTCAGTAAATATTTCAGTGAGTCTGCCATCGATCTCATTTCTAAAGTCACCCCCCCACCCCACCCCCCCGGTGGCTTTCCGACCGTACGGAATTAAAAAAAACGAGAACTAGGGTAAACAATAAGAAAATATAGACAAAGGAAAAGAAAGAAGGGAGGCTGAAAATGAAAAGAGAGTGTGAGAGACATAGACAGAGAACAGGACAGATGGTTCAGTGGAAATGTTTTTGGAAAGGAAACGCTTTCTTCCTTCACGGCTGACTCCAGCCTGGCCGTGAACTTGAACACAAGGTCCCGTCTTCCTCTCCCTAATCAGCCCAGAAACAGAGAAAGCACAGGGACGAGCCATTCAGCAAACAGCCTCGCTGAAAGCCAACAATTCCTGAATTCAACTCCTTACTGTAGAAGCAGATAAACGTTTCTAAAAAACACACTGCGCCAAGCCCGGCCCTGCCTGCACCGCTCTGCGCAAACTAACAAAGCCGTCCTCTGGTCTGCTACATTCAAGGCTCTGTGCCTCATCCTGGGACTACATTTCTATGGAGCACATTCAAACGGGCACCTCAACTGTGACACAGCCTTTCCCAGAGACTTTTACCCGAGGTCTGTTTTTGAAGGAGGCAGTAACGAGGCTTGTTCAGGTTTAGTGCGGAAGGCTCTTATAAAATAAGCACACAGCCTTTATTGGTTTATTGTACCTCCTTTTCAGCTCTAAAAGGCTGCTCGAGAGACGCATTCCCATGCCCCCCCCATCCTTTATTCCCCAAAGAGCTTCTGTGTTCCTCAGACACAAAGGTCTGCACACACAGGCTCGCACTGACAGGCTCTGCGCTGAGCACTGTAATCCACCTAGGCCTGAACAAAACTCTGGTCTCCTTGTGGAAGTCCTGAAAAAGGGGCAGCGCATTTTGCATTTTTTGCAAAAGCAGGAGATGCAGTACAGTAGCCTTCGTTCCTCTTTAAAGTTTGTAGCTGCAGCGCCCCGTACATTTTTTTTAATGCACAAAAAAAAAAAAAACTAAACAAAACGGTTGCCGTCTGCAATTAATGTTAACTTTTGCATACAGAATCTAAAAAATGACAGATCAAATCTCCTGAAACGAAACCCAGCACACGCTCAGAGCAATCGCAGATGTGTTTGTAGAGATTTGTCACAGCATTGTGTTTGTTTATTTATTTATTTATTTATTTATTTGCTTGCTTGTTTATATCCTCTCCAGACAGGGGAGGAAATGGATTTGTTAGACAAACTGCCGCTATTAAATTAACCCCCCCCCCCACCCCTGCTTTTGTCAGTCAGGCGAATCAAAGAAGCCTGTGTGCCACAGCACAGCGAGCCTGCCTGGAAGCACTGCAGTAAATGTGGCTTCAATTTGCAGGGAACTGCTGTGGGCCGGCTCTAGAGCCCCCCAGCTCTGACTCAGTCAACAGCTTCAATATGAGGGCTAACGGCAGGCTGCTCAGCCAGACCCCATGCCTCAGCCTGACATTATAACTGAAGAACACAATGGAGGGTTTTAACAAATGCCATCAGTTCGAGTTACAGGCGGTGTGAGTACTTTGAAACACCTGTAGAAACATTCAAATACATCAAGAGTAGAACTAGAGGGCAGGTAAGAAAGCCGAGTGAAAATGAAGTTGAGAGCAGAAGGTGTAGAAGCATTTTTAGTTTTTGTTTTATAAATGCACGGAATAGCCTACGAGGTGAAATACTGTAGTAAAACACTGGGATCTTTTAAAACAAACAAACAAAAAAAAACTATCACATTCTGTCCTGTTAACAGGAGTGGAGCCTCGATGGGCCGAACATTCTCGTTCCCAAACTTTTCTTATATTCTTAAAGAAAGAAACCAGTCCTGTATTCCTCTGACCCAGCAACGGGGAGGCACAGCTGACAGCTTGCAACTAGCAGGTCAAGGGTCAGGGTTTGAAGATACATGTACACAAGCATGCACACACAGATTTATTCTTGCCTGAATTAACAACATATGTTAGAGAACTGTGCAAACATCCTCCTGTTAATTGTGAATTGTCGAGTGTATAACATATTGCATCTTGCAGGTAAAAACTTTTAGTTCTGATGCATAGCTACAGTGTAACTAATCTATAAGAGTGCTAAACCAGTTTTTCTGTGTCATTTTGCAGGCTGCAGCGACATCATGAAGCTCCTCCTCCTGCTCCTCCCCTTCCTCGCTGGGGTCCTCGCACAGGGCTGCCCCAAAGACTGCATGTGCAACACTCCCAGAAAAATCTTCTGCATCTACCGGAAAGCCGCACTGGTTCCCCAAGGGGTTCCGGACGACACAGTGAGCCTGTACCTCTTTGAGAACAAGATCACCTCCCTGAGTACTGAGGACTTCGCCGGGCTGAGCAAGCTTGAGCTCCTGGATCTCTCCCAAAACGCCATCTCCCACCTCCCCAGCCAGGTCTTCCGCCCGCTGGAGTCTCTCCGCAACCTGGACCTGTCATCCAACCACATCGAGAAGATCACCAACGAGAGCTTCTCGGGGCTTCACTGGCTTGAGCGCCTGTACCTGCACGGAAACCGCATCTCCACCATCCACCCCGCTGCCTTCGACGACCTGGACCACCTCCTGGAACTCAAGCTCCAGAAGAACAGCCTCCATGTGCTGCCAGCCCTCCATGCTCCCAAGCTTCTCCTCCTGGACATCAGCTTCAACCAGATCCCCTCGCTGAGCGCACGGGACCTCCACACAGCCAACCTGGAGACCCTAAAGCTGGCTGGCCTGGGGCTCAGCTCCTTGGATGGGGAGGTGTTTGAAAACCTTGGGAATCTCCATGAGCTGGACCTCTCGGACAACCAGCTGACCGATTTCCCCATCGCCCTCAAAGCTTTGAGGGGGCTGACCAAGCTCAGCCTGGCGGGCAACTCCCAGGTAGCCCAGCTGAGAAATGAAGACTTCAACAACCTGGCCAACCTCCAGGAGCTGGACGTGAGCAACCTGAACTTGCAGGGCTTGCCCGAAGGCTTCCTGAAGCTCTTTCCCAGGCTGCAGACACTCACTGCGGCAGAGAACCCCTTCAACTGCATCTGCCCGCTGGCCTGGTTTCCCCCATGGGTGCGCAATAGCCAAGTGCAGCTGCTGAGGACCGAAGAAACCAGATGTCACTTCCCCCCTCTCAACGCTGGCAAGGTCCTTGAAAGGCTGGAGCACCAAGATTTTGGATGTCCTACCACAACCACTGTAATAACTACCAGGGTCAGCACGAGCACCTCTAAGCCGGGGTCGACCACTGATATCTCCCTAACCCTAGCACCTAGCCAGCCCTCCACTCAACCACCCCCAGCCAAGGAAGAAAGCACCCCAGCTCCAGTCTCTCCAGCGCCCAACAGCAAAACCAGCCCCAAGGTGATGCACATCTGCCCATCCAACATCTGCCTGAATGGGGGAACCTGCCAGCTGGATAACCTGGGGGAGCTGGAGTGCGCCTGCTCCAAAGGGTTCTGGGGACCCTACTGCGAAAACGCTGAGGGGACTCCCGAGGCGATATCCACGCCAACTGTAGCGATGGAGTCCGCCATCAACGCCAGGCAGGTCACAAGCACGTCAATAGCGGTCGACCTCCACCGCTACATCCAAGCCAGACAGCACCTGAAAGGGATTCGCCTCAGCTACAGGAACCTCTCGGGTCCAGACAAACGGCCGATGCACCTAAACCTGCCGGCGTCCTACCCAGAGTACACAGTGCGCGGGCTCCGGCCCAACTCCACCTACTACATCTGCGCCAGCCCTATGGGGGAGCCAGAGCAACAGGATAGCTGCTGCGTCGAGGCCCAGACCTCCAGCCAGGAGCACCATTCCCCCATCACCCAGTCCTATGACAGGCATCTGACCACCATGGTGGTGCCATCAGTGGCTGCCGTGCTGCTGGTGATGGTGGTGGCGGCCGTGGGAGTCTACTACCTCCGCAGGAGACGTGCTAAAGGTCACCCAGACTTGGGGGCTGACCCTTGCCCCTTGGAACTCGAGGGGGTCAAGTCGTGTTTGGAGAACGGGACTCTACCCCCAAAGGGACCGGAGATAGTGCAATCCCAAAACGGGCTGGAGTGCGAGGTGCCGCTAATGCACAGGCACTGCCCCGGCAATAACAACGTGCCGGCCAACATGAAAAACTCTTACTTCTGAGACCCTCTTAGAGAAAGCCTCCTTAGAGAGACTGAGAAGAAGGCTTGCCCCTCCCCTCCTTCCATTAGAGAGGGATTGGAGGGTTTCCAGATGCTGGCTTCTGGAGTTGCTGAACGCTTGGGGGGGAAAAAAAAGTGATGTGCAATAATCTGTGAGGATTTTTTTTAATGACTGAAAATATCTATATTTTTTTAAAACTGCGTATAAGATGTATGCAGAGCTTTGGATTTCTGATACATATTTGTTGTCATGCATGGGTCTTGTAAAATGAATGAACCGGATTGCAAATACAGTGGACTAAGAGGAGGCAGCTTCTCAAGAATGTCATCTGAAAGCACGGAGATTTGTATTTGACAGGATCAAGGACAGAGAGACAAGGCTGGTTTTATTTCACATCACATGACCCCGCTAGAGGCTGAAACCTAGACGTTTCTACAGCCACTGAATTCTGCACAGCGCGCCGGTGTGCTGAGCCACTAAGTAGCATTCCATTGAACAAGCCTCAACCGAACCGTTAAGAACCCCACAGCGGGAGGTCCTGACCGCAGGAACCCGACTGGACCCTGCACCGGGGTGGGGGGGGGGGGGGGGGTGGACGGACACCTCGACTGAAACAAGCAGCCCAATCGGGCTCGCAGTGTAAATATCTTTAGAGACATTGAGACGGGCACATTTAAAGGAGCGGTGAGATGGCCGTTTCACTGTTGCCGGCAGTGTGGGCAATGTTGGATTTGCCTCTATGAGAAAGAACACTGACTATCTGAGCACTTCTCCTTAAGACTCACGTTCCATGAATTTTCCAAAAACTAACCCGCCGGAGCGATCATATTTTCTACCACATTTCTCTCCGCTATAAAAAATAATAATCATTTTTTTGTTTTTGTATTTTAGTATATATAAGACTTGAACTGAAACGAGGAATTGAAAATATTCCAAATATTTTCGATGTTAAATCATTTTTCCCTATTTATTCTGGGAAGCCCCCCTCTCCTGTATTGATTTTGTAAAATATTTGTAAAAAAACAATAAAAATAAAAAAAATATATACTGCTGCATATTTGTGTTTTATGATTTCATTTTTTTTGCTGTCCATCTAGTTGTTTTCTCCACAAATAAAAGAACAAAACTGTTTGTTTCATAACCTGACATAAATCATTCAGAATGTTAATTTAAGGGCTCCTACACAGTCTTCATTTTCACATTCTGAAATGTGTTATTTTTATTTTATTCACTTCAAAAGAAAGTGGAGCGAACCTTTTCATTGAAGCAAAAGCTGTGGAAATCAGCCCCACGGTTTGCTAGCCGCCTTCCTGGTTTACAACGACGCACAACATAAAGGGAGACAGAGAGAGAGGGAGAGGAGAGACAGACAGACAGAGAGGGAGAGGAGAGACAGAGAGGGCTGTTCTGTATCACTGTGGACAGCCCTGCTGAAGTAGGACCTAATTATAGAACCCCAGAGATCATTGCAGCCTGCTGGATTGCGTCTGGTTACTGTTACTGGCCTGGCCTGGGCTTTATATAATTAAACTGCGATGAGCTCACCTTGCATTGTGAGCATGTCTACTGACACTGTGTGCATCATGTGCTCCAAAGCTGCAGCAACTGCGCTGTTGAACTGCACAGGAAGAGTAGGAGGAGGAAGAGCGGTGCAGATGTGGGAATGTTTTGTTGTTTGTTTGCGTGTGTCACGTGGGGTTATCATGCACACACACATGTGCATGTATGTTTGTCAACGGAACGCGTTTGTTCAAGTGTATATTTAGGGATTGTCTGCTCTCAAGACTAAGTCAAAAACAAAAGGTATTGTATCTATTTACAGAGCAACATGGAGTAACCAGACTAAATAAACAAAGAGTTAAGGGTTCATTGAACATCTGGTCCTTCCAATCATCAATACATGTACTGTGCTTATTTATTTTATTTTAGCAAATGCTGGCTGCTCGATAGCATTATGCACGTCTCAATCAGTCCAGGCTGCTCCCCAGTCTTTCAGCTCGTAGGCCACGCAGCCCAGCCTCCCGAGTCGCACAGAGGAAGCAGTCCGAGGGTGCAGAGTCTGTGGCAGACAGCTTCACCTGACTGGTCATTTTTCCCTGTGGTTTTAATAAAAAGGCTCTTTTATTCCTCAGATTTGAGAGACCTGGCACTTGGTTCTCATCCAGGCAGCCAGCTGAGCGTCTCAAAGGGCCTATTGTAGTGCCGAGGGCAGATTCTTTATCCCGAATTCTTCAGAAAATTGCTGCCGAGTAAATATTTTCACTGCTCTTATTTATTATTATTTTTTTAATTTTTCAAGCCAGGGTTTTGGAATCCCAGTGCCAAGGACAACGTGTTAAAAGACTGGGCTGTGGGGCTTAAGAATAGATTCATTTTTTTTGTGTGTGTGTGTGTGTGTCTTTCGTTTTAGCTTTCTATTCTACTTAAAAAAAATAAAAAAAACACTCCGGCCAGCACTAAGCCCTTCTAATATCCAGCGTTGCCCTGATCAGAACCCAGACTGAAAGCTGCTCTGCACGGCCGGCCAGCAAGTGAAAGGCTGCACTTCTTATAACTATAATCTTGTCTGACTAGACTTTATTTAAAAAAAGTCCATATCTTTTTGCATCGAGTGGAATTTGTGACACTGTACAGTACACAAAGTAGCTCATTCAGAACTTCAAACAGCCAATCCTCAGGAAGAAGATATTCCGATACAGACTTTTCGTCAAAACATCTGTACAAAGTTTATAGCACACTCGTGGTGCCCCTCCAAATCGACTGTGGTGTAGTTTGATTGCGTGGGGTGTGTGTGTGTGGAGCGATAAGGACCTACCCCAAACAAACTCAGTCTCTCATTTTCAGATGACGTGGGGGTGAGAAGGGTTATCTTGAAATACATCCAAGGTCACACATGAGCACAGGCAGCAGGAGCTGCTCCAGCACCTGGGGAGGAAGAACTCCCCTGAAAATCATCTCCCAGGACTGGACTGGAGTACACCTTGGTGATCAGGGACAGAGAGGGGAGCGGGACTCTGCGGAGCAGAGCGACTAGAAACTTTCTCCTATGCACTGCAGCCAGCGGCTGTCCTTGAGCATGTGAACTAAACCCACAGCTCTCTGGAGCCAGGCTGACGTGGCCACCAGCTGAATAATTATTATTATAAAAAATAAAAAAATGAGAGAGAGCTTAGAATTAAAGACAAGAGATACAGAACCACTTCTAAATCCTTTACCCTTAAAATTAACAAATACATTTTTTTTTTAATTCAGTAAAAAATAAACATGGTTCTGATTTTCCACCTCACCCCCCAGAGATGAGAACTCTGTTCAACAGGGCATTAAAAAAAAGAAAAAAAGGACTCTATCAAAACAGGAAAGCTGAGATCTAATGAGCTGAATTCCGCTTCTGTTAAACCCACAGCTGATTTCCATTATATTCCATTATAAGGCGGAACCCTGATAAGATGCACACCCGGTTAACAGGAACTGAACCGTGAGCTTCCCTGGCTCTCGGACCATCAGCTGCAGGACTGCCTTGTTATCGGACACTCTGATAAGGCGTTCACTGCCGGGGTACACCGAAGCAGCAGAGGATACCCAGAGCACTGCCATTACAGCCACTTCTAGATAAACACTCTAACGAGAACAGCTAACGAGAACAGCCTGCTAAAGAAACTTAATCAGACAGAGGCCCCGGGGGGAGGCTCGCTCTGAATGGGTTTCATTTCTCTCTGGTCAAATCTTCAAATGTATTTATTCATCCAGGATGGAACCCTCGGAGATACGCATCTCCCTTTTCAAGGGGGCGCGGGCAAGAAATAACATTATATAAAAATCAATGGCAAAAAAAAAAGAAACAAAATCATTCAAACAGGGCAAAAACTGTTAAAACAATTATTAAAAACAGCAATACAAAATAAAAGCATAACAAATGTAACAATTCCAATGTATAGGATCCTGGTCACAGTATTTACAGGATTCGCAACCCTGATTTTTCAAGGGAGACATCACTCGAGGGTCGTTCAGGTCTCTGAAGTTTTTTTTTTTCATAGACATAACAGGTAGTTTATTGTATTAAGTGTTATTAGTAACAGTAGGACTGATGCAGCCCGCGGTGGAACGGTGGCTGTCTGTGCTGTCAATGCGTGGCTTGGTTCCATGCTAGAGTGACTCGAATCCCTTCCTAGGAACCGAAAAGCTCCTAAATCGAGTGCAGATGATAAAACCAGAACTCCAGGCAATGTGGAATAATCAGGCCTGCAGAGCGAAACAGGCAGGGCCAAGAATGACAAACTGGCCACAAACAAGCTCTGGGAGGCAGGGTTATGTATTCAAAGAATTGCAAAATCCAGTCTGTGCTCTTTCCATGAGGGCACTGGGCTGCAATCAGACCCCATCCCTGTTATCTTACTTACTCCCTCTCCAACAGGAATCGATCACCTTTCTAACTTTCTCAAAAAGAGGGCGAGGACTCTCCAGCTAGGCTAGCCGCGTATCTCAACAGAATGGCTTTGTGATTCTATAGCCCGACAAATGTTCCGACTGTTGACCAGTGAAATACTACAGAATGAATCACGCGGCAAATCCATAAGCCTGACCAACAGTATATATGCTGTTCAAATCCATGCATACCGAGTGTGTTACCCACACACACACACACACACACACACACACAAACTGCTTCTCAGATCTGTTGAAACGCACCAGTGTGCAGGACCACAGTAAGTGCAGCAGGACGGCCTGAGAGATCACACAGTCACCTCCCTGACCTGTCAGGCCCCAGCTAAACTTTACCTCAATGCTGGCTCTCTACAGAAAACATCTGCCTGCATTTACACAGCTGTCCCCCAGCAGCAGCAGCAGACACATCCTCCTGTGTTCCCAGCACTGGGTCTCTCTGTTTTTCCAAGAGCTGGCATTATTGTTTCAAACAACAAACTGACAGAGCAGCAGTCGCAATATCTCTCTCGATCTATATACGACTAGATATTATTGTTATTTGATTATTTTTTTTTAAAGCTTAAAAATATTTGTGCTTCGAGCATCTGCATACATTACCTGTCAAAACATAGTGAGACGGCTGTATAAATCTAACCTGATGTTTCATTTTAAAATACAGGTGTAATAACAGGATGGCACAGGAAGTTCAAGGTATTGACACGGCATGGCGTACGCACTCCAGGGCTTCATACTGTAACCCTGTGACTGCCTTCTCTATTCACTGAACGGGTTTACTGTGATATGAGTGCCTCCTTTTACATGGAGGTTGACTATCAATATTTTCTATCTAAGTTTGCAATAACATCAAAACAGCCCCCAGTATAAAGAATGCAATTTGGTATATTTTAATTACCACGGTCACTCGTTTGCCAGTAAAAATGATTACTGTTATAATCAAAGGTTATTTACGCAGCTTGCTAAACAAGACTTGTTCCAATCGAGATCGCTGTTGAGCTGACTATCGAGAAGTACCCTTCCCCCCTTCAGTCCAGCTGTGTCCCAGGCACAGGGAGGGCTGACCAGAGCCGGCCTCAGTGTGGCTCAGTGACTGCCCCTCCCAGTCCAGCCCGCCGGGCAGCAAGAGCACAAAGCCTACCCTTACCTCTCACCTCTCCAGCTCGCCTCTGACCAACGGTATTGGCATATGTCATGTGCGTCAGATCTCCGTTACGTTTTACCGCCCTTGTATTAAGAATAAAATCAATCCCCATGATATATATATATTTATGTAACAAATGAATGCACTTACCTGTCAGTCTCGATTTCCGACTCACCAGTTTTCTGATATAAAGCCCATCTCTTCAATGTTACAATTTATCTGAATATCCGTCCTCTCGCGGTTTAAAAAAAAAATAATTCTCTTGCCTGCCTAATCAGTCTGTTTTTACTGTGCAGTTACACAGCGCTTCCTCCAGTTTCACCTGACGAGAATGCAGCCAAAACAAAGCGAACGAGACAAGCTAGGGTAATGTAACAGTTAATCAGTAAACACATGTATTAAACCTCCGGCCTGGATGATTAGAGCAGGAATGCTGCATCACTTCTCCTTCCCAAAAAACTGCAGCTCAGCCCTAATGACCACGTTGTGGAGGTAGGATCTCTAACCACACGGCCAGCACTGAAAATACATCATGCAATCTCCATCGCCCCGGCGCGTACCAGCTTCCAACCGTGCAATTTCAAATCCACAGAATCAACAAAACCTAAAATCTGCATCTATTTATACAGGGCAGTTTCCAAAGGTGGCCTTCCACACACACGCCTGCACCATTCAATATAAAAATAAAATAAACAAACATTTCTCCTGCGTGCTGGAGGGGAGTGTAGGGACAAGACTTTAAATACTGAATCATATCATACTGTATATACTATATAACAATGTAAAGAATTTCTCATCTCTTTGTCCTTCCTCTGTCCATCCCCTGGTTGTCCCCCTGGTTCTCTGGCTAATAGTTTAGAAATACTAAAAGGTTGTACAGGCAAGTGATAAAGTCAAACGTGGACATTTTACAGGTAAGAAAAAGTAGAGAAAAAACAGAAAAAAAGAAGAGAAGGGCCAGGGTCCCCCTCCACCAGCACTGTGGAGAGAGCCTGGAGAGCTCTGACTGACTCCGGACAGTGCAACCTTCTCCCCAGACCCCACCTCCACCAGCACTGTGGAGAGAGCCTGGAGAGCTCTGACTGACTCCGGACAGTGCAACCTGCTCCCCAGACCCCACCTCCACCAGCACTGTGGAGAGAGCCTGGAGAGCTCTGACTGACTCCGGACAGTGGAACCTGCTCCCCAGACCCCACCTCCACCAGCACTGTGGAGAGAGCCTGTGTGAGACAGGAGCTGCTGGCTGTTTACATGACTAAGCATGGGTACGGTACATTACGTGACTTATTCATTCTGTTTCTGCTTCTCAGACACCCCCAGCATTCTGATCGCATTGCTAAGTGGAGTGAGCTGCCAGTGTTTGATGATGTTTCAGAGCTGCTTTGTCATTTCCACACATTTTCCACTTCCCCAGCGAAGCCAATCTATTCAAAAATCAGTCAGCACAGAAACAGCCCCATCCTTATCCATCTCCTATGAGATGTAAGCCGATATAACAGAAGAACCACAAAAATGACTCAGTAATACTCCTACCACGGGCAATATTACTGCACATTAACTATGTCCAAAATACTGCAGGGACGTGCATTTCGATGCAAAAGCATGACCGCCAGGAGCCCACCCGGTCCCCAGTGCAGCTGCGAGTGCATTGCCCCTCAGCAGAGCGTGCGAGACCTGGGGGGTCTGAGAGAGCAGTCGC
This sequence comes from Acipenser ruthenus, assembly GCF_902713425.1. Classification (NCBI taxonomy): domain Eukaryota; kingdom Metazoa; phylum Chordata; class Actinopteri; order Acipenseriformes; family Acipenseridae; genus Acipenser; species Acipenser ruthenus. The sequence continues at coordinate 947,889 of NC_081210.1, forward strand.
TGTATTCAGGCCTCTCTTTGTAATGTGGAGCTCAGAGGGAGCAGCCTGGCCTCTATGGAGAAGCACAGTTCCAGACAGTCTCTCTCCAATGCCAATCAATGAAGACACAAGAATGAGGGCAGGCGTGCCTTTTAACCCACAGCCGGGTCTCGATTGGGTTCTGTTGTTTCACCTTCGCAGTCAGGCCCAGTGCTGTTTGCTAGACCGGTCTCTCACATCCGGAAGCCTGGGCCCTGTATCACACACCAATTCTAGATGGTAGTCAATGAAATTCAATTCAAATATTTCAATCGTGTAGATTTTCTGCAAGGCGATAACGTCTTGAAATTTTGTTTTGTAAAACAGGACACTGAGAAGAAAGGTGAAAGCTAGGTCATTTTGCCAGGCCAGCAGTAGATTAGTGCTGAAAGTGCTGCAGCTCAGGGCATGAGAGAGGGCCAGGAATCGACAGCAGCAAGGCAAGGGCTTGTGAAAAGTGCCTGTCTGTAGCAAGTCCTACAGCCCCTCTCCTTTAAAACTCAATACACTAACACAGACCCCCCAGCGTTAAAGAGCAAAACAAATTAGAAACACCAAACACCTGTCTACAGGCATCAGAAGCAGTCTTTGCAGGGAGCTCCAGGGATACAGGAGTCAGAAGCAGTCTTTGCAGGGAGCTCCAGGGATACAGGAGTCAGAAGCAGTCCTTGCAGGGAGCTCCAGGGATACAGGAGTCAGAAGCAGTCCTTGCAGGGAGCTCCAGGGATACAGGAGTCAGAAGCAGTCCTTGCAGGGAGCTCCAGGGATACAGGAGTCAGAAGCAGTCCTTGCAGGGAGCTCCAGGGATACAGGAGTCAGAAGCAGTTTTTGCAGGGAGCTCCAGGGATACAGGAGTCAGAAGTAGTCCTTGCAGGGAGCTCCAGGGATACAGGAGTCAGAAGCAGTCCTTGCAGGGAGCTCCAGGGATACAGGAGTCAGAAGCAGTCCTTGCAGGGAGCTCCAGGGATACAGGAGTCAGAAGCAGTCTTTGCAGGGAGCTCCAGGGATACAGGAGTCAGAAGTAGTCCTTGCAGGGAGCTCCAGGGATACAAGAGTCAGAAGCAGTCCTTGCAGGGAGCTCCAGGGATACAGGCGTCAAAAGCAGTCCTTGCAGGGAGCTCCAGGGAGCTTCTGATCTAGGGTTCAAGTGGAAGCTTCTCAGACAGACCGAGATAAGTGGAGAAACGGTTAATAAAACCTCGCTCTGACCTTAACCCCCCCCCGAAGAGTCATTCATTGTTGAGAAACATTCCGCTCCTCTGATTAGCACCACATGTTGTGTGTTTGCAGCACGCTGGCTGGCTTTGACATTCGAGACAGCACAGCCTTGCTTCCACATACCTGCTCAAGAAGGGATCCAAACAGAACGAGGCTCACGAACCAAGTACACAGGTTCGAAATGAATCATGAGACAGGAATACAAATACACACAGACTGTACAAATGCAATTTCAGCAGAGACTGTCCTAAGGGCGCTCCTTTGAGTGCACACTCAGTCTGGTGGATACCTGCCGGTACTACAGCTGCAGAAAGGGGTACATGCTGGATGGGTGATACAGTACAGCAGGGGACATTGCTTAAAGCACTTCACAATCTGAAAAGAAATCTAATCTCCAGAAATGCTTGCAGTGCACTTATGTGGTTCTTCATCTTCAAATAATAAGTCTATGCACTTCCCATAGTTTGCCGTGTTTATTAATATGCTTGCCATATTTACCATGCTATCACTATGCGTTTATACTATTACACTGTGCTGTGCTTTTACTATGGGATCTCTTCACAATGAACCAGTGACAGAGCTAGACCACCCTGGGACCCATGTGGATCTGTCACTGTATCACAATGTGTCACACTGTATCACACTGTATCACAATGTGTCACACTGTATCACACTGTATCACAATGTGTCACACTGTATCACAATGTGTCACACTGTATCACACTGTATCACAATGTGTCACACTGTATCACACTGTGTCACACTGTATCACAATGTGTCACACTGTATCACACTGTATCACAATGTGTCACACTGTATCACACTGTGTCACACTGTATCACAATGTGTCACACTGTATCACACTGTATCACAATGTGTCACACTGTATCACACTGTATCACACTGTATCACAATGTGTCACACTGTATCACACTGTGTCACACTGTATCACACTGTGTCACACTGTATCACACTGTATCACAATGTGTCACACTGTATCACACTGTATCACACTGTATCACACTGTGTCACATTGTATCACACTGTTAACCCGGCAGTTAAAAATATATATATAGGATCGCAAGAAGCACAAGCAGCAGAGTAAGGCCAGCTTTCAGCAAGATTAGGAGGCGGAATTAAAAAATAACAAAAGTGGTCCACCTCCTGCCCTGCCCCAGCGAAGCCTCCTTTTCAGGGGGCCAGTTTGTTAAGAGCCACGATTTCATTTTTAATCTTAGTAAAGCCACAGATCCAGGGTATGTGTGTGAGCACATCAGCAGGTGCAGGGGCACAGTGCTGCAATGTTGTCATAGTGTTTCCTTGGAGACCAGACGGATAAGCACTGTAATCCCCCCACTGTAATGAGAAAACAGTGCAGTAACAGCTGAGCTCTCTTAACTCAGCACGGACTCTGTGGTCCCAGGACACAGGACACGTAATCAACTGCAGCTCAGATCCTGCTTCACGCAATCCCAGAAATATTAAAATGCTGTTTGTAACACATTCGCTTCAGAGAACAGTTCAGAACAGATTTCAGTTTCCCCATGCCCCTGCTAGACTTTGCTTCACTTTCCCCTGGTTTTACAGTACAACGGTAAACTTCTATAAAGGGGGCGTTGAGAAAGACTTCTCTTCACAACGTTTGTCGTTGAATTTACTGTGTTTCTTTTAGCATTTCTGAATTCAGCACTAGCACTGCTGAGCGTTTAATAGCTTTGGATGCAAATAACACACGCCTTCTTTTAACACACTGGAGTTATCTATTAAAAGTGTAGCTAATGCTTATTGAATCTGGCTAGCAAGCTCTGCTGGGTGAGGCGGGCTGCAGCAGAGAGGGGCTCCTCCACAGCGCTGCTCCCCAGCAGCACAGCCTGATTCTGGGCAGCAGTATCCCATGCCTTGCCAGTAGCTGGATAGCACAGTGTGTGGATCTCCTCCCTTGAGGTTCACATTCTATTTATGCAGGAATGTGAGGTTGAGATCAGCCTGTAGCCGTGGTTACACAGGAACTCAGAAAATGACTTCAACTTACAGCATCAAGCACTGGTATGAACATCACAAGCTAATAATAAAAGGCAGATCAGTCTTCCGATAGCCGCATCAAAAAACGACCCTGCTTGCTTACGCCAGAAAGGAGGATAAGTCTCTTTATATAAAAAAAAAAAAAGAAAAAAAGATACTGCTGGATCCTGGGAAATCTATTCAAAGATGAATTTCCAACACCGGGATAAAGTTTGGAATACCGGCATCCAGACCGCTGCTCCGGTATTCCAAAAGACACACATTTGACATTGGAGGAACCTGTGGAGTTGTCTGAGATGGATTTGATTATGCAGCATTACATCTAAATACTGCAATAAGGGGGCCCAGAATTGCCCATGTTATGCCCCCTGCCTGAGCAGGGTTAGGCTCCCCGGTTTGATTGCACAGAGGGATTGAATTAAGGACCTCAGTACTTAGGCACTGGTCTAGTAACCTCATGACCTCACTCCTGGCTTCGATGTGGGGCATCAAACTTCAAAACCCTGTCGGTCACTGAAACACAGGGCTATGCAAGCAGCCCCGCTTCCCATCAGTCTAACATTGACCTCGGGTTACCCAAAACTGCTCTGCTTTTAACGAAGAACAAAGACACTGGAAAATCCCTAACCTCAAAAAATAAACACATTCAAATAATCATTTATTCAATGTAATCAGCAGTCGGCCACCTGAATGCAATTTTGAGCTCTAAAAAAAATGTAATTGCCGCGAAAAAAAAATATTAAATTAAATTAGTAAACGTTAATATTTTTTTCGACTGTAAATAATTAGACCGAATTCAAGTTGAAATGTAAAACCGCAGCTCTGGAGTTTGCAGCTGGTCACGTAACATCTGACCTGGGGAATGTTTAACCACCCCCGTGCACATGCACGCACAATTATTATTATTATTATTTATTTCTTAGCAGACGCCCTTATCCAGGGCGACTTACAATTGTCATAAGATATCACATTATTTTTTTACACATTATTTTTTACATACAATTACCCATTTATACAGTTGGGTTTTTACTGGAGCAATTTTAGGTAAAGTACCTTGCTCAAGGATACAACAGCAGTGTCCCCCACTGGGGACTGAACTCATGACCCTCCGGTCTGGAGTCCAGAGCCCTAACCACTACTCCACACTGCTGCCCAATACACATGCACACACGCACAATACACAAACACAATACACACGCACACGCAAACAATACGCACACACACACAGAATATGCACACACACACACACACACACATACACAATACGCATACACACACACAATACGCAATACGCACACACACGCACACGTGCGCGCTTCTCCCATTGGGATGTGAGCAGTGGCACATGATCTAGGAGTACAGGAAACCCACACTGGCCCTGACAGGAAATACCACAAGCAGGCAAATTATCATGACATCTGCAACGTCAAGCTGGTAGCAATTGAATTGAAGTTTATTGATTGCAACTGAACCAGCCGAAGTTATTACAATTTGATTTAAAAAAGAGGAAAATAACTGGAATTGTTCACAGAGCCGGGATGAAAAAGCACTCTAAATCGAGAGGCTGGCTTTGCGTGGATTCAATTCATGCGGCACAGTCAAGGAGTGGATTTCATTAGCGTTCTCTGACAAACCAGGATGTTTACGGCTTTACACCCCAACAGAGATTATTTTCCAAGGCTTTTCATTTCACAGTGGCATGAACAAGTAGGTGTTTACATTGGATTTTAAATTTTCATGCCTCCATTGAGCTCCTTCACTGGGTTTATACAGTCTTTTAATACACCAATGGCTGGTTTCACCAACCCTGACATCACAGACACGTTTTAGAACTTTATATTAGGTTGGTCAATTACCCAGAAACACAAAAAGACTGATGCCCAATAAACAACATATTCTGCACTGGTCTGATTTAGACAAGCCTTTACTATACTGTTCTATAGGAGTACCACACTTTAGAGGTGCTTTAGAGATCAGAAGCACAGACAGCATTGCTGAACAAGTTCCTGCAGACAGCTGTACTGATGAGAACATGCACGTGCTGATAACAAAATGCAGAACGGCCTCTCCACACACACCCAGACGAGAAACATTTAAACACAGAGCGCGGAACAAACCCTAACCGCTGTCAGGAAATCCATCAGAGCACGCTTCTGGAAGTGTCACAGTTACCAATACATTGCAAATCTTGTTTAGATAAAGCCCGTCTCGGCCAATCGAAGAGCGCCAGGCTACAACATTCCAGAACATACGGCTCTGGGTCACAAAGAACCGACACATTGATGTAACAGCCAACCAATGATGTATTTCCTGTTCTTTGAACTAAAATAATAAGTTAATAAGAACACAGCCAAACTGGAGGGGGCGCAATCTTAAATTCTACAAGCAATCCCATTCAAACCCAGCCCTCTCGCACAGGGAGCAACGCTGGTCCGCGAGGTTGGGAAAGGTTAGGGAAGTTTGTGATGTGTGAGTGGCAGTGGTGGGAATGTTTAAATTAGCGCTGGGCTCTCTTTGTTTGGGCTGAGAGTGTTTATAAGAAGTTGATACGGAGCCCTGCGGTCTCAGAGCCTCGTCAGTCTAATCAGGGGGAAAGCAGCTGAAGGGCAGCCGCTACAGTTCAGATCCATCACTGAAACTCTTTGCTCTGCTCAGTGGCTTGAATGTTGAGGTGCCGACGAGCCCGGGGTGGGAATCTGTTCTCTAGGATGAGACTCTATCTTTTGAAACCGTCCCCCGTGAAACAGAAGCACCTGCCAACAGAGTGCCTGCTATCAGATGTGCAAAAGGGAGATGCAGCTTTCATATATTACACAATATATGAAAGCTGCATATATATATATATATATCAGAGACTGCACTGGCAAATCATTTGAGTGAACAGTATGCAGTAATACAATAGACATAGGCAGTGGGTTTTAGCAGCGTGTGATAATCCTGCAACAATCTCCAGAGGACTGTACATGCAGCCTCTACATAAACATGCATGCGGTATGAATGATGCAATACAACTGTTTAAGTAAACACACACACACACGGAATATGCTGGGAATCAAGGCTTTTCATCGAGAAGCAGGACCTCTTCTTGGGAAGGAGGGAGCTGCATTATATACGAGTGTGTTTATCATTGCATCAGTCCCTGAGGGATCACGGTTTTTTGTTCTGCTCTGGTGCACAGCTAGAGGCACATACAGGATGCAGAGAGGCCCTCTGTTTATTTCAGCAATTTAGCCATTTGCAGTGAATTACCAGAATAAATGCAACTTCTGTACGTTGCTGTCGGAGAAGCAGTGATTTAATTTTCCTCTTAATTTACCTCCAGCTCGGTTTACACTGGAAGTCTCCCAGATTCTAAACTCATCTATAAACAGCAGGGTTAAGGTGCAGAATCCTCCTGCCCTGGTCTTTGATTGGATGAGACAGGCCTTATCTAAACAACAGTAACCATGCATTAGTGAAGGTAACCTGATACTTTCAAACCGTACCAAGCTGGAAGACATGGCAGACAGACAGACTGACAGACCCTGTACATAGAGACATGGCAGACAGACAGACAGACAGACAGACCCTGTACATAGAGACATGGCAGGAGGACAGACAGACAGACAGACCCTGTACATAGAGACATGGCAGACAGACAGACAGACAGACCCTGTACATAGAGACATGGCAGACAGACAGACAGACAGACCCTGTACATACAGACATGACAGACAGACAGACAGACCCTGTACATAGAGACATGGCAGACAGACAGACAGACCCTGTACATAGAGACATGGCAGACAGACAGACTGACAGACAGACCCTGTACATACAGACATGGCAGTCAGACAGACAGACCCTGTACATAGAGACATGGCAGACAGACAGACTGACAGACCCGTGCTCGTGGTCTTTCGCAGGCACATCCCTGTGTATCCCATGCATTGCCTCCTCCTCATTTCCTCAACAGCGCGTCTCAGTCACTAACCCCCCCCCCCCCCCCGAGAACATCCTCCCATCTGGCTCTCCTTCACAACATGTCTATCAGTACAAGGCTGCAGTTGGCAAGCGCCGTCTCCCTCCCAGCGCTGGGGGATAGAGACTGTAATCCACTCCCTAAATCCTCTCCCCAGCTCGCAGCGGCCGAGAGGAGATTTAGACTAATCGCCAGAAAAGGCCTTTAATAATAATTTGGAGCTCTCACACCCACTAAATGTCAGGAAGCATGCCCGCTTAGTCCTCTGATGGGATTCAATTCCCAACCCTGCATCCAGCTGCTCCAAGAGCTTCTTAATACTCGGATTTATTTCTTGTATTTCTTTTGTTTTTTCACGGTTCACAGTTTTTTATTCGCTTCGCTCCCATTGTGGGTGGAACTCCTCAGTGTCCGATAGGGACCCCTGCTGGGAGAGGGGGGCCGGTGCAAGGCCAGGCTCCCCCACAACCTCTGCTCATATTTTTTTGGTGTTTATTTATTTATTTATTTATTTATTTTACACCAGTAGTTACACATGTTTTAAATTAGCAGAGCCCCTTTAGAAGTGCTATTATCTTAGCAGCTGGCACAGCAAACACTACTAAATTATTAGCACAACTTAGCAGCTCTGCTCAGGTTAGTAGATACTTTGTAGCGCATACAGCCCTATTTTCATACCACTTTAGTACCATTCCAGCACCAGCCTGGGGTGTTTTTCAGTCTTTGTATTTGTAATAGTAATAATAGTTAAGGGATTGGGGGGGTTGAAGTCTGTTGTGAAAATACCAGCCCTGTATCAGACTGTAATCCTGGTGACGAAAACAAAAAAAAACAAAAAACAAAAAAAATAAACTGTGTCTGCTTCGATTGATCAGTAGCCTGTCAACCCCAGACAGGAGGTGATCCAGCACTCTTGAGAAGAGGAATATTACACACATGGAAGGGCTCTGGAAATGCAAGCTGCAAGTGGTCATAAAAATGCCATCAACAGAGACAAGACAACTGCCTTTGGAAGACCTCTAAAAATACCCAGAGGAGAATGCTAACAAACAGGGAGAAACCTGAAAAATGCTGGTTACAGGGATGGAAATAAGACTACAGACTACATATCCACAGACTACAGGACCAGCCCCATGCTAGTCAGCTCTGCCCCAATGCTCACAGGCACAGCCAGTCGCGATGAGAGAAGCCCTGCCCTGTGCTGCTGGGGCTGGCTGCAGTGAGGCTGCACTCCATGAACAGCACTATGCGTGGAATCCAGGAACTTTCCCTTTGTCGGCAGATGTCATGTCATGCATTATAGTTCATTTCCTCTGCTGACACATGCCAGAGAGAGTGAGAGAGAGAAAGAGAGAGGGACGCCACACTGTTGTCGGCTCAGCTTGAGTGACTGTGCCACTGCTCCCTTGGCAGGACACTATTTTTGAACTTTTGCTTTTTTTTACTATAGAAAAAAAATATCTTTAAATACAGATTATATGCATGCCTAGTAGATTCCATAGGCCCTCTCCTCCAAGCCCTGGCAAACGTCTCACACATTTCTCTCTCACCAGCAGTGCCCCGCATTCAAAGCGAGCGTGGACTATCTGATGAGCTGTTCTTTAAGGCCTATCTTAATGATCCAAAACTGCTGAAGATCCTAATAGCCTCAGCACTGTATTTTAATTGTCTTTAGTGCTGTGAGTAAAGGGGGAAGTGACATCACTGTGTAGTGAGAACTCTGAAGGGTCCCCAGTGGCATGAGGAATTCTGTCTTCACACAGACCTGCCCTGTTGTAATGGCATACCAAAGGGCCATAGCATAAACACATGTAACCCCTCCAGCCCAGGATGTCTCCTCGACCTCTCCGCCCTCCACCAGCTGCCTCTACTCACCCCGGGGAGGTATCCAGAGACACCGAGCCCACCGAAGAACCCATCTTCCTGGCATCCCACACCCGGACCTCCCTCTCCCGCATCTGGGGTACAAACACACACAGGGAGTGCCCTCAGTATGCTGGCTGGAGTTCAGGGGGGAAAATCCTTGTGGTAAAGGTGCTATCCTCTCATGCCAGTCAAGCTCAGTTACAAATCAATCGGATTTCCCAAACTTTGTACAAAACTACTCTGAGCAAAAGGTTCATAACCTCTGTTGGAAGTTCGTAAGCATCATTTTTAAAGTATTCATTATTACACTCAAAAATGCCCTTACATGAACAATGAACCCCTAAGACTCTAAGACCCTAAGCAACCAGTTAAAGGGTTTAGTTTGAGTTTGGGTCCTCCCTCCCTTCCTTCCTTCCCTACCTGGTTAAATCCAGCACACAGGACATTGTCTGTGTCCCCAATCCAGATCACTCGAGAATCCTTGTTGTTCTGAAGGCCTTGAGCGTTCTAGAATAGAGAAGGGAAAAAACACTGAGAATTACCGATAAATAGCAGTGTGGAGCGAGGGACTGGAAGACAGTGTGGCTTAATACTTGGAGAACAAGGACTGGGAGGCGATGTGGCTTAATACTTAGAGCACAGGGACTGGGAGGCGGTGTGGCTTAATGGAGAGAGTGTTGTTTTGAGTGGAGAGCTGAGGGACAGAGAGCCAGTGTTTACTCACAGCCACCCCCCTCTAAACTAACATGTGGAAGCTGTGAGACCGGCACGCTGTATGAAGAGGTGCCTCTGCTGGAACGCACATGCAATAAAAAGGCCGGTGTGCTTATCCTTTGTCCTGGACAGCTGTTACTGGGCAAACCTGTCGAGAGTGCGTCGGGTCGTTAGGGGCTGTACCGAGTGCCTGGGGCAGGCAGCCTAAAAACAGGGGTGAGGGGTGACCTGGGACATGCTGTCCAGACAGCCCAGAGGCAGGTTTATTGGGCCCTGGTATTAGGAAACATTTTACAAGGAAGAGGCTATATGGGGTGGGTGGGCAGCCCTAGCCCAAACAGCACAGCATAAAAGATTTGAACTGGGAGTCGCCTTACAGTGGAGGTGATCAGTGAGCAGATTGCAACCCCATTGAATCCAGTGCAAGCAGTTTCCGAAAGAGACCGGAGACGGGCGAGGGGACTGAACTGCAAGCTTGAACTGCAATGCTCTCTATCCCTGCTCTGTGGATACAGAGTCTCCAGGACCTGTCAAGAGCCGTGCCCTCTGTGTGAACCAGGCGATGGTGATGGCGGGAGGGGGAAGAGAGAGCCAGAGAGCCGGGAGGTGGATGACAGCGACAGGCTGGAGCCCAGCCCCCTCTGCTCACAGACACATTCCAGCACTGTGTGTTTATACTGCAGCCTGTCCGCCAGGATCAACACAGCCTGATATTCAACACCCCCGAGCTCCAGCACTACACAACCTGGAGCTTCATGACATCTAATGAAAAGCAATGGCGTGTTTTTCCTGGCAACCGCACACAACAGAAGGCAGAGTGGCGCCGAGCCCTCCCTGTCCTGTGTGGGGCTGGCAAGGAGGCCGGGGTGTCGGGGCGCAGGGGAACACCTGGAGGGAGGGGCAAATACCCAGACCGTGACGGGAATCACTAGGGGATATAGTGTAATTACCCACGATATTCACAGGCCTGAAGAATGGGGGTTATTAAACAGTAAGGGCTGTGTTCAATTTCAGGGAACTATGCAAGTTAAATTCTCCAGATTCCTAGTTCAACCGGGCGCATTCCTTTAAATGCTCCCTGGGACATACTGACAGTGATGGAATTGGATTAGATGAAAATCTGCAGAAAATAACAATAATAATAATATTAATGACAATAAAGTGACACCCCAAAGCTTTTTATAGATTTTAAATGAGCTTTAAAACCTTTAGCAACATCTTCCAAGCAATGGCTGTCTTTCATGATGCAAGCAACGTTGAATGTTTTTAATTTTACCCTGAAATCATCAAGGAAAAAAAAAAAAATGCCTGTGTGTTTGTGTTTAACAGCAGTGCGGAGGGCTGTGGCAAGCAGCTGGTGCTGATAGAAGAACAGGGTAATAAAGGGAACAGCTGCTTCAACCAGAGGACTGAAATCTATACACGAGTCTGGGGGGGGGGGGGCGACAACGTCACGGGGTGAGGGGGCTACAGTGAGACCAATTCTTCAAAACGAATGGGTGGGGTCCAGTGGCCAGGTGATGATGTTTGAGGTCAACGTTCACAGGGAGCACACACCAGAGCATTGTCCAGTCCAGAGCCTGTGGATTTTATTGGGCTCCTGCTGTATATTAAACTTGTTCTCTTCAATGACCAATTAAAGACCTGCTACCGATTCAGCTCAACAACAACTACAATAAACCACTTGATCTCAAATCAAAGAACAAAAAAAAAAACTAAAGTGTGTTTCAGCTCATCTGGTGCTGCAATCTCAGAAGACACTGGGAAAATAAACCTTCTTCAGATACAACATCCAACCTTATGCTGGACTGGATGGGTGCTGTCTGTCTGTCTGTCTGTCTGTCTGGGCATGGAGTCCATGTGGGTTATGGATTCCCAGTGCATGAGTCATGATGCGGTACCCTAATCAGGCAGCACAGCCTTTTACAGTAAGACCTATCTTTACGTTGCCCTCTTACCAGCAAGTAAACCTCACACATATTTATTTTTCCAGCTCTTCAGCTGCCACGGTTACTCAGTCTCTTTGGAGACTGCTTAATTCAGGTTTGCTACTTCTTACAGTGAATCTTTGTGGACTGTGGTTTCGCTGAAGTGATCTGTGGGATGCAGCATCCAGCGCTGCCCCCTCCTTCATTCTCTCCACCTCGCCTTCACTGATTAAAACAAGACTTTCTGAGACGCTCCGCCCCCCCAAAAAAAATCCAGCTGAAAGCAAACTAGCTGTTTTATTCTTTCACTTCCTCTCTCTCTCGCCTACCAGGCGTTCTGCCTTTAATTAAAAGCATCCCTGCCCAGAACACTCTTAACCCTTCGCATGGTTTCTTTTTTTCTCTAATTTAAAAAAAAAAAAAAAGATTAATGACTAACTTCAGTGCACTGTCCTGCCTGATCCCTCTGCGTCCAGCAGAAGGAGACACACCCCATTGCCCGCAGTGCCTCTAGTCACAGGTAGAGTGCGCTGCCAGTTCTCTGCTCCTCTGAGTCCCAGGCAGGGACAGTTTACTCTCTTTACTTCTGGAGTCCTCTATTGTCTCTAATACTGCACCACTCAAGGTGCAGATCCTGCATTGTTTTTGCTACTGACTGGTTCTGCCACAAAAGCTTCACACGAGCCAGCAAACATGAAACCTGGCTTTAGATTAAGAGGTGAATCCACAGAGGAATCAACTCACAGATTCTCAAACGGTGGACAAAAGTGCATTGAACTTGAGAAGCAGGAGTTGAAACCCCCTCCCCCATTGTGTTTCTATGTTGGTGTGTTAGTGGGTTGGTCTTTTCAAGCAGCACTCATTTGCATGTGATTTTACAAACACATCGTAGTACAGTTCTGAAAAGGGAAAGAGCACAGATCCCTGATCCCACACTTGGGAACAGAGGTATGGCCGTCCTAGCGAGGCGCGACTATAAATAGAACGCAGTTCGGATGGTTTATCCAAAGTGGTTTTTTTTTTGTATTCCTGCTTCCCACGGACTCCCTGGGAAATAAAGGACATGCTATGATTTGTGCGTGGAGCTGGAGGGAGGCTTTTCCAGGGGACTAGGAGTGAGAACTACCCCCCCCAGGCCTGAACCTTCTCTACACAAGCAAGCACAACCATGCCTGCCAAACCTGAGACCCCCCCCCCTCCCACATCACTTAACCCAGTCCTGCCCAGGCTTCCATTCACAGCGGCCACACTGCAGCATCCCGGACTGGGGGAGCTGCTGGGAACTCTGCTGTTTATGAAGTGGTGCTGTTGGCGGCTCACTTAGCTTCAAACGGCAGTGGATCTTAATAAATACAAATCTGGTATGCAGCCCCATCGCAGATTACCTCTCTCTGTATTGTTGTAGGGTTGTAGTTGTGGGTGAGAGAGAGACTCTTCTTCTTGTGTCCTCTAGTCTAGAGACATATAAAGGCAGACTAATCAAGATTATATAGTGACACCGTTTATTATCTCCAGATCAAACACAACAGAATGTAGGGTTTACATTACATTATGAGTGATACGGTACGTTTGCTTAAGAGTTTACAGCATTTATCATAAATGTGTTTTTTTTGTTTTTTTTTTACTGGTTGCCAATAATTCCACGGACTTTGACACCTCTGGAGTATTAGCTTGGGGGAGGGTGTGGAGGGTTTGCCCCCAGGTGGCGTCCAGATGGGTTGATTCGCTGGAAACTAACTCTGGGCAGTGCCTCTGCGCTAATGAGGCTCCATCTGTAAAGAACACGTGGGGCGAGCGCAGGGAGCGGTTACTTCAGGTCAGGAGTGAGGTGTGCTGGCAGAGTCACACAGATCCTGTTCGCAGCGAGCGTCCGTCTCTGAAACGGGGAGCTACGGGAGCGACTCCGTTAAGACACACAAGGCACAAGCACTAAACTGGGAGTGCCCTGTTGCTCCCGCTGCTTCCAGCTCCCAGAGGAACGAAGCTGAAGTTTACATCACAAGGAGCCCCTTTTATGGAGGTCTTTAGGGGGGTGGGGGTGCTATGGAAAATGGGATTGAAGTAAAACGGGACAAAAACAAATCTGAATTTGGTTTTTCACCCCATCCCACAGAACAAACAGAAGCAGTGATACGCACAGCGCAGTGTGTGCGGGTTACAAAATGGGACTGCTAATGACTGCTTGTTTAGCTGCCATTCCTATAATAACCCCTTCACAGCTAGCATCTCCAGCCAGCTCTCAAACAATAGAGAGGAAGCTGCCTTCTGCCTAGACAGAATCACAAGTACCAGGCTTGAGTGCATCTCTTACAGAAGCTCCCAACATGTTTAAGGCTCATCTATTTAATTACTTTAAAGGCCTCCACTCTTCCCGAGGGGTCTGCGATCGCCCATGGAGACGCTACAGTGCCTTTATTCAGCGCTGGCTTGGACAGTCTTGTTTACAGTGAGATTCGTGTTTCGTGTAAGAAATGTTTCCATGGCAAACACACACACGTCAGTCAATCTCCCTGCTTCTTACTGCATTTGTCTGTTAGTTTTAATATAAGGCCTCAGTCAGAACTAATTAAAATTGGACAAGTGTTTCAACAAGCAGAACGCAAGTAACCCAAATCAGCCCGGGGTTCCGCTGTGCAGCTCATATACAGCAGAGTGCCTGTCAAGTCAAACTTCGCAAGGTGCTGAATACAGCAGCTTTAAAAAAGGCACAGACACAGCACCTGGGTGTCTTATTTGTCTGCAAGATCCTCAAATCGTACCATTTATCCTGGTTTTGAATGGTGCCTACCACTGATCTCGTCCAGAGTGGTTCCTCGAGCGGTCACAGCAATTCAGTCTACAAAGCAAAAGTTTCCCCTTTGCCGTTTTTTTACAAAAATATCCACAACCTTATAAACATATTACATCCGTAACTTATTACATTGAAAAGAAACAGAAGAAAGAAGGAGGCATTTTAAGACTAAACAAATCTGTTGCTAATTAACGCTAATTGTTTAAGCTGCTGCGAGACAGTCAGCGGTAACGGAGTGTGAAACGATCTCCCCTCCCCCAGCAGCTCTAATTTCCACTCATGGGTTGTGCTCGGGACTTGAACCTGTGAGAAGAAAGGAATTGCCCCCTTTCCATTAGACATGAAACTGAGCTTCGTGGACGTCGGCAATCCCGAGACACGAGCCAAAGTAAATGACGAGACTGAGCTGAGCCGAAACGTGACCCGATAGCCTCTCCACACCAGCACAGGGAACTGGAACAGAGCGGGCCTTCTCAAACAGACCCTGTCAAAACACGTTCAAGAGAAATAAACGGAAAATAAGAAGAGGGGCCAAACAGCTTTAAATCGGCACGGAACGCACCCCACCCCTCCAAAAAAAAACCCAACAATTTCAAATACTCTCATTTCACAAAAATCATGAATTTGGCCAAGACTATTCCCTTTCCTGCCTGCTTCTTGCCAAAAGCAACACACAGCTCCTTCTCTTGAGGTAGCGGTGTCCTGAAACTGACGCGTATTTTGAGCTCTGTAATTTAAAACACTCGCACACACGCACCACACAGAGATGGATACTCTTTCGACATAAAATAACACTTGTGTGATCTCACCATTTCCGGCTATTCATCTCAACCAGCAGGCTGGAGGCACAGCTCCATGAGCACTGAGTAATCCCCCTACCTCGCCCCCCCACTCGACAAGAGCGCAGCCAGGAGCAGAGAAGAGCAGAGCAAGCCGGCTCAAACATCAGCTGGAATTTCTAGAGCAGGTAGCCTCCTCTCTGTGCAGAATTCAGAACTTCAAGCACAGCCCTGGAACCCTGGATACATACAAGTAAAAGAAACTTGGGAGAAATCTTAAGACTTAAGTAACGAATGTCAACACCACCAAAGAATAGGTCACTCTCACCTGCCCCTACAGAAAAAAAACAACAGCGTCTCATACCGTGGCACAGAATGCCCATGCATAGTTTCAACAACGCCGGATAGTCCATCAAGTGCCAGCAAAGTGAAGGATGTGGGCGAGAGGGTTTTGAAACAGAGGACAGTGGCCATTCGCAATGACTGTAACGGTCTCAGCTGTTCATATCCAATCGATCTTATTTTAAAACCTTGTTCTCTTGGTTTGAGTCAGCATGTGGCCGAAGCATGCTTATCTGGATCACGATTGAACTGTCATTTATCCTGATGAGTACCAAATCACCGAACAAACAACAGCTACTGGAAAGATATGTTTTTGGCATGTGATATAAACAATCGCAGACAGCTTTCATTGTTCAGTTTTCATGAAGCTTTCCAGACAGAGGCGCTGTAATTCCGACCCCAGTCAAGCAGGTTTCAAGGGAGGAGGCCCACAGCTGAACTCCAGAGGTTCATAAAGACCAAGGATGGTTACAGCTTTTAAAAGGGCAGCGCCAAAGACTTGCGCTGGCAGGCAAGACTCTCATTTGGGTTAAAGCATAATTCGGTTTGTAACCTCTTAATACTTAGCGAGCGAGCTAACCTGCCAAAAACAGCCTGGCCTAAATAACTCCCGAGGTCCAGCCAGAGGAGCGTTAACCCCC